>NW_021604781.1:3340087-3403919 GCF_004785775.1 Grammomys surdaster
CTCTCTTTAATTTTGTAAAAAATGAGACCAGATTTTAGAATCTATAGTTCCCCTACTTGGTCTACATTATCCTATGCATTTGTAGTTCATAGTGAAACTATATAATATTTTGTGTACATTTAACCAACTGCTGATTGGATCCTTTCAGGTGTTGGTTTTATAAATAAATTCCTAATTTGTAACCACTTAGAGTCTACTCAGTACTTCTTTCTGATTATTGGTCTCGAGGCAGAAGGGAATATGGGTGGTGGAAGGCTGATAGTGGTAGGGCTCAGACTTCTCCTCTGATTGTTGCCATTTTCTGGTTGAGATAGATCATGAGTTTGAGAGGGACCGTGAGATGGGAGTGCTGAGATAGAGAACAGTTGTCGTTTGTAAATAGCAAAAACTTGCTGAGTTTGGTTTATAATGCCCAAATCAAAGCTTGAAAACCAAGGCTTTCGTGTCATGAGAAGGTCTGTGCAGACTCAGATCTGCAAAATGATTAGTCTTCTCTGTGTTCACGTTCTCAGCTGAGGCAGAGGAGGGGCCACACCCTGCCTTCTCCCTGCAGCTGTCATGAGACAGGCAGGTCTTTCTGTGGTCTCTTTTTAATATCAGGCTTGAAAATAATATACTTTTGAGGATTATGGTGGTGATTTTGCTGTTTAAAATGCTTCCCTGGGGCTGAGGTGCTAGGGCCCCTGAGGACAAGAAAGGCTTGTGTCTGACAGAAAACATACACGTAAAAAGCTTTATCCAAGAATGAGTTGCACTGCCCTTGGCTGCAGAGTTCAGTGTTAATTGATAATGGCTGTTGAATGAGGTGTCATAGGCACAGGTAGACGTAAACGGAGGACCTACTTGCTGGCCAGAATTTCACCTCTCTCTAACTCTGTGTTTCCAGTGGGAACAATGGCCCAGTCTCTGTGAAGACAGCACTTGAGCACGCTGTCTAGAAATAACAATTTTAAATAATGATAGGATAATAACCCAGTGACAGGAGGACCTGGGCAGTCACTGGGGCCCATTTGACTTTAAAGTTCATTAAAGATCCATCAGTGGTGGTGTTTTCCATGAGCAGGAAGAAGCCTGACAGTTGTAGGAGGTGTTTATCATGACTAACTTTTATGATACCTGAGTATGTATGTGTCTGGAAAGGAGTGTTCATGTAAATCAAGCCAAATGTATCTTATCTTCAAATTTTAAATGAGTTTTCAAACATTTTTTTCTGGCACTGTTCAATAAGCATAAAGACTGTTATCTAGGACACATGAACTGTGACCAGTATCTTTGAATGGTTGAAGTTAGAGTTTGACGGAGCCTACAGATGGCCACCTAGCCTTCATGGGTTTTGTCCTCACTGAGAACTTTCTAGTATGTCTGTGTTGTACAGGATTTGTTCCCTCCTTATGTGTGCAGTTCAGGGAATTTTAGACCAAATCCTCTGTAATAAGATAACTTCTTCAGACTCCCATCTTCTTGTCTGCAAGTATCTTCTAGGTTGGGTCAGATAAACTTAATGAAAGTAGCACCAAACATGTAGTGTGCATTCACACGGCATTAGCCGCTGTAATTTATACAAAGACATTGGAAATCTCTTCAGTAGTTACAAATAAAGTAAGTCATAGCTGTCTGGTTTTGGTTCGGATAAGAGAGACTATGTTCTGACTGAAGAAAAGTAAGTTTCATCCCACAGTTTGGAAAGACAACCAGGCTCTTGATATGCTCATTTGATTTGTTATCTTTTACATTTTTAATTTTTTTTATGTTGTGTGAGTGTTTTTCCTAAAAGTATGTATTTGCACTATGTGGGTGCCTGGTGCCCTAGGAGGCCAGAGGAGGGTGCTGGATCCCCTGGAATTGGAGTTACAGACAGTTATAAGTCTCCATGTGGGTGCTGAGCATTGAACCTGGGTCCTCTGCAAGAACAGCAGTGGTTCTCCTAACCACTGAGCCATCTCTATACTCCCGTATAGTAATACCTTAAAAGAAGCAGCAAATAAAAGGAATAGCTGTTGTCTTGAAACATGAGACTTTGCCCTGGGATAAATGGAAAGAGATACTGAGAAAGAAAAGAGAGCTTCCATTAGCGACACCTGCCAGCCCTTGAGATAACTATTCTCACTTGTTGCTGTAGTTGTAGTTTTGCCAAGAGATGGGGGGGAGGGGGAGGCAGTAATAGGTCACACATTAGGGATAGCAAAATTGAGACAATGAGGAAATCTGGGTACTGCAGCAAGACACCATGATACCCAGGTGGCAGGGAGAGAGTTTTGGGGGAAGAATAAGTTGCCTCATCTCACGTGGGATTTAGATTGCAGACTGGTGGTTAAAACGAAGTGCCAGTTTGATGGCCATATGCAAGCTCCTGTCCAAGATGTTAGCTGACAGCCTCCGTTTAAAAGCCACCTCTACAGCTAGAGAGATGACAGTGGTTCCAAGCACTGGTTGCTCTTGCAGAGGGAGTTCAGTTCCCAGCACTCACATGTGGGCTCACAGGCATCTGTAACTCCAGGGGATCTGCTGCCTCCTTCTGGCCTTCTTGGGCACTGCACAGACTTGGTGCATTGACGTCCATGCTGGCAAGCACACACATACAGATAAAAGCAAAATCTAAATAAGTAAGAGCTACCTCTCTTCTTCAGAATAGCTTGACAAGATTGGGTAAAGCATACATCTCTAACCAGGTTACTCAAAATTATCATTTCAAACACCCCCCCCCCGGGTATACTGTTAAACTGAAAATGAAGAGATTTTTTGCAGTTTATCCAAAAGCAATGAGGTCACAGGATCTGATATGGGGAGGCAGAACAGCTTCTGACTTCCAGGTGCTGATGATCTCAGAGAGGGCCGAAGGGTAATAGCTGAGGCACAGAGTGAGTAGGTGGGGAATGTCTTAGTCACTCCTCTATTGCTGAGAGGAGATAAAACAGCCAAAGAAACTCTTATTAAAAAAAAAAAGCATTCAACTAAGGGTTGGCTGTCCTAGCCAGCAGGGCATTAAACAGGGTTCTGGGGAGATCACCTGAAAGAGAAAGTGGGGGACAGGCCAACGCAAAGAAGGCGATTTGTCTATAGTCTGATCAAATCGCCATTTTTACTTTTTTTACACAGGGATTATAAACACAAAAAAGGCAGGATATGGGGAAGGGGATGACTCAGGAGCGTGGGTATTCAGGGGGAGTACAGATATCTTCCAGAACAGAGTGTCAGCTGGGTGAAGGTTCAGGGAACAGATCACTATGACTCTGCCTATGATTCACTTGTCCTTATCTAAGTTGGAACTATCCACCAAGGCTACCTATCTACAAGGTCTATGTATTCAGCCTGGCAATTTTCCACCAAAGCTGCTTGTTTACAATAGCTGCTAGTCATCTGTTTCAGTGTTTTTCCACAGAGACCCAAGACTTTGTGTTAGCAGGCATGTATGACAGGCCTATTGCTGAGTTTAGGCCTATGGGTGATTTTAGGCCTTCAGTGTATAAGCAGGGCTGCCCCTGACAGTTGGCTTACAGTATCAGGGTTATTATTATTAATCCACTATCATCATTGTGGGAAGTGTGGTGAGATGAAGGCAGGCATGGTGTTGGAGTAGTAGCTGAGAACTTTACATCTGGATCCACAAGACAGCAGAGAGAGAAACCTCAAAGCCCACCCGCAGTGATGAACCTCCTCCCACAAGTTCATGCCCACTCCAACAAGGCCACACCTTCTAATCCTTCCCAAACAGTCCAGCCATTGGGTACTAAGCATGCAAATCTGAGTCTATGGGGACCATTCTCGTTCAAACCATAGGAGAAAGTAAAGCTAAAGTGTCAGGTGGATTCCTAGCCCAAGGGGGTAAAACTGAAGATAGGAAGTGCTGAAGAAATGCAGGAAAGTTCTGGCAACCCAAAGAGGACATTATGAATGCCAGCACTGGCCAGGCAGAATCGAGGAAGAGGAACCAGTAGGGATTTCAAAGTCACTCAACACCCCAAGACCAAGTTCACTGTTTATTTGTCCAAGAAGGGCAGAGGGCAGGGACAAGGGACAAAGACAGGATGAAGGAGAAGTGAACAAGGGGGGGGATAAGGGGTATTTGTCCCAGAGTGGGAAAAAGGACTGTCTCTGGATCAAGAGGAGACAGACATACACAACACAGAGAAAAATGGCAGTTTATAACGGTAAGATGGGAAAAGCCATGTTAGGATTAGGTATTTAATTTTAATTGGGCATGTTAATAAGGTAAGCCAAGGGGGCTTTTGAGTGATAGACTTTTATAGCTGGACCTTGGTAGTCAGCCCTCAGGAGTTGGGGTTGTTGTTCAAATAAGGAAATAGATCTTGGTGACTAGCTTTAGGAACATAAACAGTTTTTAGCAAGGCAGAGGGAATTGGGGGAAAGGGGTAAGGCCTTGCCAGGGCCGTATGCTCTAGTGGGCTAGTGTTCCTTCAGAAACTGAGAAAGCAGGCCATGTGGCCACACCAGGACAAATGTATGTGGGGCTATTGACATAAAGCATCTCTCTTAACCACATTGAATGAATGGAGGAAGAGAAGGGGTTTCTTGGGGAGGGGTTGGGATTAGCTGGTGAGAGAGCACCTGGGATCTGCAGAATGCAGATTTGCCTAAACCAGAGAAAGGCCATCCTTGGTATTTCTTACGTTTCTATTAGGCAACATTTGAAGCAGACAAAACGATCCATGCACACTGCAAAGGGCAGGTCACACACCAGCAACAGAGTATAAAGGGAGGTTAGTGATCTACTTCCTGGAGGTGTTGTGTCTAAGCAACTCTCCTTACTCCGTGGCTTCCATCACTGAAATCAAACCAGCTGCTTCAGGTGTTCTAGCCCCAGCCACTGAGACAGCCATTTAGTTACACCCTGCACCTCCCAATGAAGAGATCAGAAAATCCACGTAGCTGGTTGCTCCAGGCAGACTTGGATAATGTTCTGTTCCTACAAAGAAAACCAGGGTAAGGGCACCATGAGAGAGTCAGCCCCAGCCTGGCACTCCATGGAGCCCACTCACCCTGGCAACTTTATAAGGCCAGGTTATTATCAGAGCATTTGAATTAATTTTTACCCAATTTTCATTAATATGCATCTTTAACACTCACTGTTATTGTTGTCGAATGTCTTCTTATCTTCCATGCTGAATAGGTATAAACGAATGTTTTATTAGAATCTTAAATTGCATTTCCAATGAGACTGCACATGTGATGCCCAATCACACATTCTACTTGGTGAAATAAACATCTGCTATCGTCCACTTGTATATTTGGTCCACTTAGCCTTTCTTTGGTTACTTAACTTTTTATTCATCTGTGAAGCATTAGAAGATTTTTTGAGTCTACCATTTCATCATGACCATCCGTTCAGTTATCTTTTTGTGGCCCTGCATTGTCTTTTCACTTTAAAATGCAAGTTCTTAGTCTCAGAGTCACAATAACTTGAGAGCACACATAACCCCCATCCCCAAACCACCACGGTCATCTTCTCTCAGTCATGGCAGTTTGCATGATGTCATTCTCCATCAAATGCAAGTTGTTAGACGCTGTTGCAGCATTGCTGAGTCGGGCACATCATACTAAGTTCCCATGCATTTACTATGAACCTACTGTGCGCTTCTCATCTGTATAGTTTTATAGGGAAAGCTATATCAAGCATATTTGAGAAGGTGCTGAACTAAACCTTAAATTTCATAGAAATATGGCTTTTGTTATGCATATGCACATATCTTCATGTGTGCATTCAGGTGGTAATGTATGTGTGTTCACGCGCACATAGAAGCCGGAGGAGAAGCCCAGACATCGTTCCTCAGACATAGTCCACATTTTAAAAAAGTGTTTCTTTTTTTTTTTTTTTAAGATTGTCTCTCAATGGCTTGGAACTGTCCTAAAGTAGCTAGCCTATGAGTCTCTGCCCTTCCAGCACTGGAAATTGAATTTTAATTTGTATATTTTTCCATAAAAATAAGTGATTAGTACCCTTGAAAGGAGAAAAAATAGAGTAATATGAACTGAAACATTCATACTGCAGAAGCAGGCAGACACACTACGTGGCCTTTGCAAAAAAAAAAAAAAATTCTCTTTTTAGTAGAAAGATTACTTCATGTTAGTTCAAGATTTTCATTCCGGGAATCTGACATTCAAATTGAGACTCAAGGGAATTCTGAACCTGCTTTAGGTAAAGAACAAAACAAAACAAATAAAATAAGAGAACAACAAAACAATGAAGTGCTAAATCACAAAGATAATTCAGCTTTCTGAAACACCTACTAAGACAACGTCAGGATGTAGCTGGGAAGCTGAAGAAGTTGAACAGCCCCTGTGGTTTGAATGACAATGGCCCCCATGGGCTCCTGTAGTTGAATGCTTGGTTCTCAGTCAGTGAAACTGCTTTAGGATTGGAGTGTGGCCTTGTTGGAGGAGCGATGCCACTGGTGGTGGGCTTTGAGGTTTCAAAGGCCCACAGTGTTCTCAGTCTCTGTCCGTCTCTGTCTCTGTCTCTCTCTGTCTCTCTCTCTCTGTCTCTCTCTGTCTCTCTCTGTCTCTGTCTGTCTCTCTCTCTCTGTCTCTCTGTCTCTCTGCCTCTCTCTCTCTCTCTCTCTCTCTCTCTCTCTCTCTCTCTCTCTCTCTCTCTCTCTCTTCCGGTCCTCTGCCTTGTGCTTGTGGATCAAGATGTAAACTTTTAGCTACTGCTCCAGTGCCATGTTCCCTGCCATGACTGTCAAAGTCTACTACCCTCTGGAACCATTAGCCCCCAAGTTAAACGTTTTATAAGAGTTGCCTTGGTCATGGTGTATCTTCACAGCAACAGAAAAGCATCTAAGACAACAAGTGACTTTGAAATTGTCCCAAAAGAGAGGTTAAAAAAATACGGGCCTGATTTTCCCACATTCATCTTTATTCTCCCCCCCCCTTTTTTTGTGACTCTAAAATGATTTCAAAGTAAAAATCACATTAGGCTGTTTCCTTTAGCTTTCATTTCAATCGTTCTTAAATTCTCTGGCGAAGCAGATGCAAAGTATAGAGCCATCCACCCCACCTCATTTTTGTCACAGACACTGAATCCCACAAAAGGGCCCAAGAAAGATGGTTTCACCCTGGCCTTTCTGAACTTTGCTCTACGGACTTTGATCTCCACAATGGCAAGATCTGCGTGTAGTAAGTGGGCCTTGGCTCCAAAACCAGCCCAAAGAGGTTACCATGGTTGTTTGTCAACAAATCACCAACACTGTCAGTCTGAATGACTTTTGATTATCATTCAAGAGGTGAGGTGGATGATGTCATCCACTAGGTGATGAAGCTGTTGGCACTGGGGTGCTGTGGCAGCACATCCCGCAAGCTATGCATTTAGGCTTTAAAGCCAACTGACAATCACTTGATTCAGCTGGCAACATTGCTTCTACCGTTATATCTCCGAACCCTGCCATGTTGGAGATCACCCCGTTTAGTATTCCCTCAGTTGCAAGGCATAGAGGCCTCTTTACAAATAACTGGAGGAGATCTTGTTCCTTGTCTGGCTAATGTCACTTTAAGTGCACCCAGCCTGCCGTGTGGCCCCTGGCTTGTCATTTTAATGGATCTCTGGGCAGAAGCTATAAAAGGAGGCACTGTGCTTGGAGACATCTAAGAGTCACAAGCCCACATGATTAATAGAAAGCTTTTAGCTTCTACAGAAGGTCGTTCTTCTTAAAGTGGACTGCTAAGGGCTTTCAACATAAACTACCTTGTAAAATGACATGGGTTCATATATCCTGGTTTTTGGAAGGATGAAGGGCCCAGTTTCATTTGTACAATGTGGTAGAAAACTAAGAGCCCATTTTAAAATTTTATTTATTTATTTATTTATTTATTTATTTATTTATTTATTTCATATTCCAAACCAGAAATGTCCCCATACACTTTTGAATTCCCCTTTCTGCCATCTGCTTCCATGGATGTCGTAATCGGGTCAGTATTTTCATTAACCATTCTTTGGTTGATGGGCATTTAGCTTCTTGAAGGATGCTGCAGGCATCTCTTTGACACATGGGACCCTTAGATCATGTGGTAGTTATATTTTTACTTTTTTTCTAGAGAACCTCCAGGGGTTTTTGTTGTTGTTGTTATTTTGATTTTTTTGTTTTTGTTTTTTTCTTTTTTTGCCCCTTCAGGTTATGGTTGTGTCCATTTGCAGTGCTGTTGCAATAGAGGTCTTTTCTGGATATTTCCATTATTGTTTTTGGTTTGTTTGAGACAGGGTCTCACCCTGTGGCCTTGGCCTACCTGGAACACACTCTGTAGACCAGGCTAACTTGAACCTCATAAAGGTCTACCAGTCACTGCCTTCCAAATGCTGGGATTAAAGGCGTGTACCACCATGCCTAGTTTTTCATTGTTTTGATTCTTTGCTTGTTTATTTTTTTATTTATTTTTACTTTAGAATGACAAACATTCTGGCAAGGTATGGAGAGACATTTCATTACACTGTTGATTTTGATTTGTATTTCCCTGATAACTTTGGATTGTTGAACAAATATGTCCCTCTATCCTACAATCATAGCATCTTATTTCTTCTATTGCCTTGTCCTTGGGAAATGGGTGGTTTCTTTAAGGATAAAGCAATTTTTACAGCTTTCTGCTCTCCCCCATTTTAGGATCCCCTGTTCTGGGGGATCGCACTCTTGCTTTGCCTCTTATCTGCAGCCTTGAGGTGAAGAAGCTCTCTGACGACTTCCTCCACTCCCACACTAGAAGCTCCCAAAGTGGAAGGTGAAGTTCTGGCCGATGAGCAGAAATTTGTGTCTCTGACTTTTATCTTTGTTACATTTCAGTTTAGTAATTGACAATGACTTGCAAACCATTTGAAGAGATTCTGACAGGGAATGAATGGTGCTTGAATCTCTAGGTTATTGTGGTTTGCGTGTAGACCACTGAGTACTGCTTGCCTGAGACTGGGGCTTTAGGGATAGACTAGCTGTGTCTCCCTTCAAATGCTAGATGATGGTGTGCAAGACTAAGCCAGAGTCAGTCCAGACGTCCTCAACATTCCTTGCCCCAAAGGAAAAACAATTGTGGAAAGTCAGTCTTTTAGATGAAACCCACTGACGATCCCTGAGCTGACCTATGGAAAGCTATACAATCTACACAATCATACCAATCAGTGATGGGTGCATCCCAGTGGCTGCTTTAAGGCCACCACAATCCTTATCCTGGTCTCTTATCGATTGATCTGTAAGTAAACCACATAAACTTGGTTTCTAAGAGAGAACATCCGTAGTCTCACACCTTGATTTGTCATTGGAGCCGTAGAAAGAACCCGATTTGGTTTTGAAATGCTTCCTGAATAATGACAGGCCAGGGAGACATTTCAGTATCTGTAGGCAAAGGTCTCTAACCTGACTACTTGAATTTGATTTCCAGGGGGTATTTGGTGGAGGGGGAGATCTGACTCCCACCTACAAAATAATAAATGTAAGGCAAAGGGGAGATAAATTATAGACTTTTGATGGTCAACAATAAGATATAGATTTATAGAAAATTATTCTTTAAAAATCTATTTGTTTTTATGTGTCTGAGTGTTTTGCCTGCATGTATGTCTCTTCACTATGTGGGTGCAGTAGCTATTGAGACTAGAGGTGGGAATTGGGTCCCTTGGAATGGAAGTACAGACAGTCGTGAGCTGCTGTGAAGAATTGAACCTGGGTCCTCTGAAAGAGCAGCCAGTGCTTTTAACCACTGAGCCATCTCTCCAATCCTGATTTTTGTTTCTTAAAGTAGGACTCGCTGTGTAGACAATGTTGGTCTCAGACTCTTCCTGTCTCTACATCCCAAATCCTGAGATTAATTTATTGCTGACATCCTGTCATTTTAGGGGATTTCCACTGGGGCAGCTTTTAAGTACCCGTCTAGGAGGAGGGACTACAAGCAGCACCCCTCTGCACCTTGATGACACGGTAGATAATAAGAACCCACGGAAAAGATGTGAGGAGGCTGTTACTTCATCTCTGCATGGTTGACAGAGAACCCGTGGTGTGGCGTGATAAGTCAGAGACTTTGTATCAGATGCTGGAGATTTCCACAGATACTAAAACAGTACTTTATTTAATGTCGTGTGGTGCAAATTGTTTCTCCAAAACAAGTGACTATATTTTTGGTAAGTTAAACAGACCTTTTTCTTATTACAACTCACATTTAATTTCCGATACAATGAACTGAGTTGTTTTCTGAAGGCTTTTATTTAGACTTGTTTAATACAATTACAGCTTTGGTCTCTATAATGATTTGCTTTTGGTTTTTTTTTTTTTTTGGTTGTTGTTTTTGTTTGTCTGTTTTCATCTTAACACAATCTAGGGTCATCTGAGAAGAGGGAAACTTAACTGAGACAATGCCTCCTTCGGATCGGCCACGGTAAGTCTGTGGGACATATTCTTGATGAATGATTGATGGAGGAGGGCCAAGCCCACTGTGGGTGGAGCCATCCCTGGGCAGGTGGTCCTGGGTTCTATGAGAAAGCAGGCTGAGCAGGCTATGGGGAGCAAGCCAGTAAGTAGCACTCCTTCATGGCTTCTGCTTCAGTTCCTGCCTTAATGGTCTCTCAGTGGACTGTGACTGGGGATATAAGCCAAAAAAACGTTTTCTCTTCAACTTGTGTTGGGTCAGTGCTTTATCACAGCAGTAGGAAGCACAATAGAGCATGCGTAACTTCTACACATCCGATAACATTTGTATGCCCCTTTGATTTCAATGATAGGATTTCTGAGAATAGTATCTTGGGTTTGGTAAGAATTGGATTTCAGGGGCTGGTGAGATGGCTCAGTGGTTAAGAGCACTGACTGCTCCTCCATAGGTCATGAGTTCAAATCCCAGCAACCACATGGTGGCTCACAACCATCTGTAATGAGATCTGATGCCCTCTTGTGGGTGTCTGAAGACAGCTACAGAATACTTACATATAATAAATAAATAAAAATTAAAAAAAAAAAAAGAATTGGATTTCAACTTCTTTGAATATTTCATTATAGTTCAGGGCAATCCTCCAGGCCAAACTGCCACCTTCTTTAGGAGTTTAGCTAGGCCTGATCATCAAAGATCATCACAGTGGGTCTCGTAGGTGGTTGATCACTTAAAAGGACTGGTTGGGGAGGGATATGGGACCCTCCGCCGAGTACTCAGTTGCCCCTCCCCACCAGTTGTATGCTATTCTGCCCTAATTGTGTGTAGCTTCAAGATAGGGGCCAGAGTAAATAGCTGGGAAGGGACTCCATCTGCACAGATATGGGGGAGTCCTCTAGGTAGAGCCGTAGTGTATGGGTTGTTAGTGGTACGTCCTAGATGCTGTGAGCGTGTTGTACTTTATATCAGAGAGAGAACCTGTTGGAACAGCCTGGTCTCTCATTCAGCTTACACCATCTGACCCTAGAGGGATGCCAGCTGGTGACACATAGTTTTAAAGCACCGTTGATTGGGGGTACTTGTTATATACGGAGACACAGGGATGGCAGGTTGATTTAGGGAGATACGGCCTGCAGTGGGAGGACCTATGAACACTGAAGCAGTGGAGACACACGCAGATTTCTTCTTCAAAGAGTCTGAGTCCCGGGGTTACTGCAGAGGGAAACCAGGAAGAAGACACCATGGCTGAGTCTACCTTGTCCTACAGACTCATAGGTGGGGCAAACTAGGAAAGAAGGTGCAAAACATACTCCTAACCCCCTGCCCTGGGTGTCCTGGAACTCACTATACAAACCAGGCTGCCTTCAAACTCAGAGATCCACTTGTCTCTGCCTCTGGAATGGAAAAAGAAAGCACCACCAAGCCCTGGCTTGTAGCATCCTTTTTATTCGGGCTCTTTTAAAATGTAACTTAATTTAAAAAAATTTCATTATTCTTTTTTAAAAGAAACTATGACAATCTCATATACATATATGTGTAATTTCATTTTCACCTCTACTCCCTGTAGTCGCTGAGTCATGTGCCACAAAAGCCGTCAAAGCGGTGGCAGCCCCTCGTTCTGGCCCCAGCCTAGGGCCACCACAGTTAAATGTCCCATAGGAGCTGTCCAAAATGGTGCCTCGTGTCAAATTGGAGGTGCCAGACATCTCTTCAGTTTGCTGCCTGTGGCGCACTGCCTTTCCCACCTCAGCTGGGGCTGTCCCACAGGGTCTGTCCACTTCCTCTCTAACTTTCCCTCCCCCCTCCCCTTGCAGTCCCACAGAGATGGCACCTCAGCAAAAGCAGGATGCAGCCAGGAAGGACTTCCTACTCTAATCCCATGGACCAAATTCTGGGAAGAGGGTTGGATGTGGGAGACGGCTGTGAAGAAAAGCCACCAGTCCCTGAGCAGGAAATCCACCAATCCCTGAACAGGAAAACCCACCAATCCCTGAGCTCCCCCAACTCAGGGCTTGAAATCCTATCCTCATTCTGGAAATCTCTGTCTTGAGAAGCCCCGCCCCCTCAGAAATCCTATATAAGCACTGCCCCTTTCTTCAGTTCCCTGCAGTCTGGTCCCAGGAGCAGAAGGCATCCTGTACACGAATGTCCTTGTTATCCCTGGACTCGTCCCTCCACACCCTGGACACTCCAGTAAACCTCTTTCATGAGATTTTTTCTGCCTGGAGTGGCTCTCTCGTTGGAAGAAGAAGCCAAGAAATAAAGAAGCAATGAAGGGAAGAAGCGAAGAGAAGGAGTGGGCTGGGGCTCCCAAGCTCCTCAGTCAGTTGGGGATACCCTTCCCTGGGAGCTGCAACCCCTTGCTGAGGAGGCTTCCTCTCAGAGCTGTGTGGTTCCTGAGCTCCCGTGTCTAGGGTTCCCTTCCATTAGGACACTGTCCCACCTCTGAGCTGGAAGGTTCTTGGGCCCCCGTGTTCCAGGATACCCTCCCATCTGAGCAGAAAATATGTAAATTCATTTTCACCTCCACTCCCACCTCTCGTCACCTCCATCCCACTGAACCCCTTCTCCCTGACTAAGATCTTCTCCTATTTCACATCCTTTCACGCGTGATCCATGGAGTTTCGCTAGACTTGCATGAGTGAGAGCAGGGTGGTTATTTACTGGAGCGAGGGCAGCACCCACACAAAGTGACACTCCCTCCCCCGGCAACCACTAACTGAATCTGCCCCAGAGGCTCTCCAATGCAGGCTGGTCAGAAGCCAGCAGCCCAGAGAGCTGCTGCCATGTGCAGCCAAAGCCCCTCTTAGGAGCAGTTGGAAGCTGAGCTGGATCTGAGGTTGCAGCTTCTGGGGTGTGGTGGTGGGGTGTCTGCTTGGCTTACAGTCACCTCTGGTCTTTGCATTTGAGTTCTCCAGTACTGAGTCCCTCAGCTCCCCAAGCCAGGTAAGTTCACTATCAGACCTTTTTACTCAGGCATGCATATGAGCCTGTGTGTTTGTGGGGGGGTGTTGTGTGTGCCCTGTGTGTGTCATGTGCATTTATTTGTGTGTCATGTTTGTGTGTCGTATGTGAGTGTGTGTTTGTGGTGTGTGATATGCATGTGTACATGTGAATCTCTGTGTATGCATGTATGTTTGTGTGTGTTCTATATGTCATGTGTGTCTATGTGCTGTATTTCTGTGTGGGGTGAGTGTATGTATGTGTGTATGTTTGTGTTTCTATATGCATGTGTGTGTTGGTGTATACATATATGTCTATGTATGTTTGTGTGTGTGTTGTATATGTCATGTGAGTGTGTGTGGTATGGTGTGTGTGTGAGTTTCTGTGTGGTGTGTTGTGGTGTGCTATGGTGGTGTGAGGTATGTATGTGTGTGTTTTTCAGTGTGTGGTGTGTGTTTTCTGTGTGTGGTGTGGTGTCAGATGTGTGTGTGTGTGTAGACCCTGTCCCCCCTCAGAACAGAAGGGACTGAGAATGACTCCCTCTTGATGATAAACCTGGCTCAGAGAGGCATTTCCCTCTCAGCTTTCCCCTATTTCGAGGCAGTTATCTGTCTACATTATGTGGTGAAAAGGATGCTACTTTTTGTTTTATTCTTGGTGAGGATTAATCCATGTGCAGGTGTTTGCATGGTACATCCTTGGAAGAGATTACAAGGACATTCATGTTCATCTGAGCTGTTGTTCCTTAGAAATACATATTGTCTGGGTTAGGGTTTTATTGCTACAAAGAGACACCATGACCATGGCAACTCTTAGAAAAGAAAACATTTCATTGGGGCTGACTTACAGTTTTAGGGGTTCAGTCCGTTATCCATTATGGCAGGAAGCATGGCAGAGTTCAGGCAGACATGGTGCTGGAGAAGGAGCTGAGAGTTCTACATCTTGATCTGAGGGCAGCTAAAGAAGACTGTGGGCCACACTGGACATCGCTTGAGCATAGGAGACCTCAAAGCCACCTCCACAGTGACACACTTCCTCCACCAAGGCCACACCTCCTAATAGTGCCAGTTTCTATGGCCAAACATTCAAATGCATGAATCTATTAAAGGACATTCATAAATTATATATATATTTCATATATATATTCATATATATTCATATATATATATACATATATGTGATTTAACTAACATGATATAATGAATGCTTCCTAAGATCATAACACCCTGAAGTTAAGGATATTATTCTAGAAAGATGTTTTATGATAAATATCTCTAATAGTATACAGCTATAGGGTTGCTGAAATGTAGATGGTAAAGATTTGATGTAAGTACATTATTTTCGAAGACAAATTTTCATGAGTAAGTCCCATAGTTGGTATAGTTTATATACATGTTTTTTTTCCCAAATGGGATTTTTTTTGTACAGTGCAAACATCTTGACTCCTGCATAAAAGCATATACACGTGAATCATTCCTAAAGCATCCAGAAAAAACAAAAGCCTTCTCTGCTCCATCTGTTCTAGATGGTTGAGCATGCTGTGGGCCAGCCACACACTTCACAATAGCATCTTCAGACATTAAAATGATTGAATTTCCCAAGCAGAAAATGAAAACCACAAAACAGGGGCAGAATAACAATTCTGCTCCATCGAATATGGGATTTAAATATACACACAGAGTTTCCAGTTTTGTGCTTTAACATTTAAATGTTATTCCATCTAGTCTTGGCAACTATCCTATGGAAAATAGCCAACTTGAGACCAATTGAAATGGGGCCGATGGTCTCGGGATAAGTTTGATTTAGTCAAGCAGCGCTGGAAAAGGCTATTGTATATAATTTTGAGAGAAAGTCATTAGGGCTTTGTGTGTGTGTGTGTGTGTGTGTGTGTGTGTGTGTATTTTGGCTAACAGTTAAAACAATGTTGCCCAGGAAAAGAACAAAAATAGAATGCCCTCAGTATCTCTAACTTTGGCCCTATCCAACTAATAATCTCCATGGAGTTACTCAGAAAAACGTCCAGAAATTTGCAAGGGGCTGATGTTCATAGGGTCCAAGTGATCCTCAAAATGTTCACAAGGAAAGCCAACCAATCCTTTGAGCCCTTGATCCTCAAAATATAGTCCCATGGGCAACATCAGGGACAGGACTTGACTGAGGACAAACCAGTTCACCTTCCTGATGAGTTCCTGTCAAGACCAGTCAAGCAGTCTTGTTTTAAGCTTTCAGGAGGAGGATGCATCAGAATATGAGAGAATTTCATATTTCAAGAGATTCCCATGGGGCATGGTGGTGTGTTTGGCAGCTATACAGTTAAACAGTGCACGAGAAGGGAGAGGTATCCCAGAGTGCAGTCTGTGCTGGCAAAGATGCTCACGGGACCAGACCATAAGCAGCACCTGCAGTCCTTGGAGGCTTCTGGGATATTTCTGAAGCCCCAAGGAAGGTGATAAAGTAGTCACACTTTCTCCATAAATTCACAAACCCACCTGATTTTACAGCTGTGTACACCTGGGTTAATGATAGGAAGGACTGTCTTACCACTTCATCTTTGATGTTGTGCCGAGGGAAGATGATTCACCTCACCAACAGCTGGGTCTTTTCATTGTGTGAGCAGGTCTCCCTCACATAATGACACAGAGTGAAAAGCTTCGCTGCATCATCCAGGACCAGGAGAGGCAGCATCGAAGCTGGAGCAGGGTGGGACAGGATGGAGCAGGGGGGACGGGATGGGACAGGATGGGATGGGGGAGGGACGAGACGACAGGATGACAGAGTCCGAACTCACCCTCCAGTTTTCCAAAGTGGATCTTAGTCCAAGCCTGTAGCGTCTCCTAAAACCCCGCCAGTTACACCCCGTGCAGTACAAGGAGTACTTGCCCGTGTCAGCACCTGGCAGGCAAGATCTTTTACTCAGTTTCAAAATTAACTTTCAAGCTCAAACTTTCCAATTTTTTTGTTCTGAAAGATCTTTGTGGGGGAGAACAGAGGGATCCAGACGCTGCGGAGGAGAAGTCCAGTGATCAAGTGATCTCAAGATCACCCTGGCTGTCCCACTGGCGTGGGTTTCTCTGTCTCCTTTACGCTGACCTCCAGTTGACTCGGCAAATTGACCATAGACAGAGACACATCGATGACACCGAGGAGGGCAGCTTAGCCATCTGCTCCGGTGCATTGCTTATTCTGTCTTTTGAAGACAGGTTCTGGCTTAGATTACTTTTAATGTTCCTTATGAGTCACCCCAAAGTTTCTGAAAATGAATCATGTGGAGCCCTCATGGACACCCTAAGACCTACGTGTTGATGCCAAAGAGAACAAGAAACATTAAGATGCACACTCCTTTGAAGCAAGGCATGTGCATGTGCATGTGCGTGTGCGTGTGTGTGTGTGTGTATCAGAGGACAACTTGCAGGAGTTTGTTCTGGCTGTCCATCATGTGGATGCCAGGGATTGTAGCCAGTGACTTGAGTTTCCCTGAACCTCACCTTCTCGAACTATTAAATAATGCCTATCACATAGTCAAGCATGAGGATTTAAAGACACAGTAAATGCTCGTCACTTTGCAAATTGCTGGCTCTGGTGGAAATAGAACATCCCTTAGCATCTCTTGGATTTGAATGAATGGTTTGGCTACTCTGATTTCTCTAGAAAGTAGAGCATAAGTCAAACAGTTTGTGCAAACCATTGTCAAGGCGGACAATGTGGAGAAATACGTGTGAGAGAACCAGGTGAGTGAGGCAGAGGAGGCAGCAGCGAGGTCACAGGATGAGTTAAGAAACTGTCCCTCTGTGATCAGGATGCATGTAGGGTACTTGGTGGCATGGGGACACCTCCAGAGAGGACAGGCAGAACACTGAGTCTTGACATCTCTTAAGAAACAGGAGGGAAGACTTTATCCCCTGTCGCTATCCTGTCTCGTTTTCTTCATTGGTCAGCATTACCTCCTTCCAACATTGGAGTGAGGGGCAGGAACCAGAGGCTCTTTATCTATCTGCTTTTTCCCTTGTGGACTTGTCTCATAAAGCCCACGAGATGGACACTTAGGGAGTGCCTGGGACCTGTGCCTTGGCACTGACAGCAAAGCTCAAAGAGGCAGGAGGCCAGGGAGCTAGCTGCAGCAGAGATTGCAGCCAGGAGGCTGGGGACAAGCTGGACTTGAAAGGTTTTGAGTATCAGAGGTAGCCATGGCAGCTGCTAATGAGAGCATTCCCAACAACTGGGCAGACCCTTGCCCACTCCAGCAAGGATTGATTGACATCTCCATGTACCAGAGAGGATGCTGCTGTGAAATCTTTTCTGAGGTTTGTTTCCATAGTACCAAGGAGAAAACCGTGGCTGCACAAACCCAAGAAGCCCATACGTGGGTCTGGTGTGAGAACAGGATAGAGAGTTTGGACAATGTATATGGGCAGAAGGATGCAAAACTGACCCCATGACACTGCCCCAGGGTTCCTCCGATGAAAGCCCAGGAGAATAGAGGTTCTGATATGCAAAATTTGATATTTCAGTGACTTCCAAGTTCACACTCAACCACGTCTCCGTACCTACTCTTTCAGCACAAAGCTGGAACTGAGGCTATGGGGCTGCATAGCATCCTGTAGCATATTCACGGATGAAGGCCCAGGATGCAGTGGGCTAGGAAATCCAAAATGAGGCACAGGAAACACTGAGGATAAATTTTAGCAATAGGATGAGAACAGAGGGAGATTAAGAAAGTAAAACCTTGTATCTGAGAGACGGGTCCACCTATATTCTTAGCACTGGAGAGGTGGGGACATGAGCTCGGGGCCAGCCCCAATCACCGTTCAAGTGGAAGGCAGCATCATTCCAGCTTAGCAGAGCATCCTATGAGAGTCACCAGGCTAAGAGCTTGCATAGACACTTTCTGCTCTCTAAGAAGTCATTTCTGAGATAATTGTTTATTTGAATAGTCTGACTCTTCCTCCAAGAAATGTTTATCTAGAGTCCATATTTGTAATCAAATACTCTTACAGTGGGATTGGAGAAACCAGTGCTGTGAAGTAACGCGTACATGGACTGTCACCACCCTCAACTAGGCTTTCAGCAGAAGGTGATCGATCCACGGCAACCTAGATCTGACGATGGGGCTCAAGAGACCTCTTTTCTGTTATCTGTCTCCTAGAGTCTGAGGAGACTCAGAATGGAGGCTTTGTTAAACTCCTGGTTGTCATAACAGACAGGGAGTCTGAAGCAAGCGACGCCTCTGACCCAGAGACCCAGTGCTAAATGCTCTGCTTTCTCCAGTTGACTCAGGCTTTTGCCTCTGGAATGGATAAGAGCAGCCAGGATTTTCAAGACCTGCTGCATCCATGGATTTAATCTATTGTACATCATTAGCATTTGAAAAAAATTGCATCTGTACTCCATATAGATTTTTTTCATTATTTAAACAACACATGGCAAGTCACCACTTAGAATTTCACATTGCGTCTAGCATCTGTTATAACGTAGAAATTGCTAAAGCACAGAGGTCCGTGCCTCTCCGCTAGCCTCCCTGACTCCTTGTGGCACTTTCACTTCTTAATGTCGTCCTATCTTTTTACCAAACCATCTACTGTGACCCTTTCCTTCTCGGTGCCCTCTGGAAATTTGCAGTTGCTTTTAAGAATGGTCACATGAAGAGTAATTGAGTACCAGCTATGACATAAAAAGTTGAAATGTGATAATTCTCTTTTTAAAAAACCAAAATAATAGGGAATAGAAGTAGTCTACTATACATTGAATATAAAACATAGATTTATGTTAACTCTCTCAAGAGTGTATCTTTTTGGTTCTAACTTTTCCAATGCATTCAGCTACTAATATAACAAAATCAACAAATCTTACTGTTAAAAGTTGTGAAATATGATATGCAAATATCAAAAATAGTGCATCATTGGCCTGCATAATTTGTTGGCCAAGTTCGCTATTGTGCAACTACTAGATAAGTTGTTCCAATTTATACTCTAGTTCCAGATGTTTCCTTGCCCAAGAGAAGTATAGCTTCCTTATAGGAGGACACACTGGGCTCTGTGTATGTGGATAAGTCCTTTGGAGAAGATGACACTGTAGAAATAAGGTTGTCTGAGGAAACAAAGGTTCTTCCCAGCTAACTGAGCAGCTGCTAGCTTATTGTTTCCTTCTAGACACTTAAAAAACAGAAAGGACCAGGGAGAAGTCCTACACCTATGCAAAACCTACCCCTATAAACCATGAGCTGGTAACTCAGGCATATAAACCAATGTGCTGGTTAGTTATAAGTCAACTTGATGCAAGCTGAGAGTCATCTGAGAGGAGGGAACCTCATCTGAGGAACTGCCTCCATCACATTGGCCTGTGGGGCACATTATGTGGGGCATTTTCTTGACTGTTTTTTGATGCAGGAGAGCTCAACCCACTGTTAGCAGTGCCACCCTTGGGCAGGTTATCCTGGGTTGTATAAAAAGGCAGGCTGAGGGAGCTAGAGAGATGGCTCAGAGGTTAAGAGCACTGAATATTCTTCCAGAGGTCCTGAGTTCAATTCCCAGCAACCACATGGTGGCTCACAACCATCTGTAATGGGCTCTGATGTCCTCTTCTGGTGTGTTTGAGGACAGCAACAATAATATTAATATATTAATAAAATAAATAAGTAAGAAAGCAGGTTGAGCAAGTCATGGGGAGCAAGCCAATAAGCAGTGTTCCTCTATGGTCTGTGCTTCGGTTCCTACCCCCATTTCCCTCAGTGATGGACTATCCGCTGTAAGATAAAATACATCCTTTCCTCCCCAAGTTGCTTTTGGTCATGGTCTTTATCACCACTACAGAAAGCCAACTAGAATAAAGAACCCAGGAAGAAAGTCTCATACTCTGTTGCTCGTATTTCAGGATCATATAGCTTTCTGTGTGCTGCTATGTTGGTCACCAGATCAGCTTAGGTTCCCCCAGTCCAAGAGGGAGGACTGACTGGTCCATCCATTAAGCTCAGTTGAGAAGGTCTTGTAGGCACATTCACCCACTTAGCCCTGAGACCATCTCTGCATTCTGTCACAGTGAGTCTGTGACACATCCAGTCTGCTTGTTTTCTTTTGCTATCTAACACTTCAGAGGCCGACAGTAGGCAGGCGATCCCTGGAAAGAGTCTCCGAGAGTTCA
The DNA here is from genome assembly GCF_004785775.1 of Grammomys surdaster. NCBI lineage: Eukaryota > Metazoa > Chordata > Mammalia > Rodentia > Muridae > Grammomys > Grammomys surdaster. The sequence goes on from NW_021604781.1 coordinate 3,360,512, forward strand.
CAGGAGCCCTGAGTGGTTTCATTGCTTATTTTCAAAAGATTTCCTGGAGGAAGCTTGCAATCTCCACACGGCATGATTTTTTTTTCTCACTTACTCTGAATGCTGTGTTTGGATTCACCCTGAAGCTACTGAACATACATCAAAGCCTTCGATATAAGAAGAGAGAAATTGCCTTTTCAATAGAAGGGATGAAAATAGCTGAAATTTCCAGGGTGCCTGTTTCTGAAGATCTTATAAGGCTTTTACATGGCTTGGTGAAAAGCCCCTCCCCCAACTAAGACATCTTTCTTCCTTTGTATAGCATTTGGTTTGTAAAGTTTCTCAAAAGTTTAAATGTGTTTTTCAATGCCGTTCTCAACTTCTGACATTCTGTCTTCAGGTTTAGCACATTTCAATTTCACTTACAGACATCTCTCTTTAAAGAGAATAAATCTGATAAGTGGTGACTCGTTCTTCATTCTCAGAGGGTTCAGCATCTCTGAAGAGTCGTTTCTTAGCTTTCTCTTCTGGATCAGTCGCTGCTGACTTCAACCTTCATCTTATTTGGGGATATCTCCAGCCAGAGGTTATGGGGTGATGGTGCAGCCGTCCTGGGTCATAGCCTCATGTGTCATTCTTAAATATCAATAGAATGCCATGTTCTATCGCCTGGACCTAATTTTTGGTACCTTGGTGCTTGGTTCTGCCAGGTAGCTGAGTCTTGTTTGCTAGTTAGGTCTCTGTTGCTGTAATGAAGACCAGTTGAGGCTCCCCATTCTCAGAGGCCTCTAGTTTGTTTTGAGTTGACAAAAAGCCATCTGGTGGAGTCCCATTATGGCAATATGTGGGGCAAGTGGACCGCGCCACCAGACAGAAGACCTGCCAAGGTTGAAGCAAGTTAACAACAACAACAACAACGACAACCAGGAATTCTCATAATTGAGAACCAGCTCCCAGTCAGAGTCTAACTGTCCCGGAACATGTGAGCAGGACACCCCACTAGGAGGACCATGACAAGCAGTCACCTGAAATCCTCACCCATGCAAATAAAGCACCCCTAACATCTCAGAGTGAGCGAATGGGGAGCATCTACCCCAAAATGTTTACAAGGTCCCTGTCTACAAGGAACAAAAAGTTATTTCACTAAGAATCGTCTGAGTTCTTTTAAGTCTGAGGTTTACCAGATGAGTGGTCTATTACGCGTGGGATTATTGTTAGCAGAGAATGCCTGGCTGTTTTGGGATTCTGGCTCCTCCTTGGAGTCCTGATTGAGTGGGAGGCAGAGTTTGCTTTTGCAACAGAGTCATGAAGATTACAAAGCAGTTGCATGGTAGAGGATTGAGTGTGGGGAGCTTTGGAGTTATGTGGGTTTTGCTTTTGGTAGGTTTTTGGCTCTTTTGGCTCAGGGATTGGGAAGGAGAGATATCTCTCTCCGATCTGGCAAGGAGCAGGGGATTGAGTAGGAGGAGGGGCCAGCGGGAGCTCATTTGTTGTTCTAATGGAGCCCTGTAGAGGGTCTGGTCTGTACTTGGGTGAGGGAAGGCGAGTCAGGTGGGGCCAAGGGCTTGTTTAGTGCTTCCTCTGATGGGTTATAAGTGGGTAGATGGATTTTGTTTCCCATATTAATTGGGTAAGGGCTGTGAGACCTGAAGCGGGGTGGGTTTTAGGACTTTTTTTTATCTTTGGGTTCATCTGACTGAGGAGGCAAAGGGCCTGTGGTGTTATCAGCCTGTCCTGTTTTAGATGGTCCTATGCACTGCTGAATTGCAGCTAACATCAGAAAAAAAAATCAGGGGAGGGTTTTTCTTCTTGGATGTCCCTGCTTCAGGTGAAGAAAGCCACTCTAGTCTATGAGTCAGGACTGTAAATATTACCATTGGCCATGCATGGCACTATATGAAAGGCTTCCTTCCAAAACAAGGAGGCTTATTTTTTTGGTGATTTTTATTCCATGGGATTTTAATAGGGCACGTATTTCCTTAAGTGGGGGGATTTTCTTTTTAAGTGAGATGATTAGTTGCCCATGACAGAAAAGAGTAGAAACACTCTTTTGTACAGTGGGAATATTCCCTTGGCCTATTGGCTTTGGGGTGGGGGGGAGGTTTCCACAGATATACGAAATGCTAAACCTTCACACAGATTTAAGAACTGCCTGCTGTCCTAGTGACACTGAGGTGACTGCTGCATTACCAGTTGTTTTTAAGTTTGTTTGTTTGTTTTAAGGAGAAGTTAGAGAGGGGGTTTCTGTCAACGCCCATTATGGGCTGACCGATTTTAGACAAGGGCTAAAGGGGCCTTCAGCTGGCACCAGAGAGTAGCTCTGGCCAGAAGGCATCAGTTGTCTCTTTAGCCTTTCCAAATCCATGCAATGACACCGAATGAGAACCAAGCAAGCAAAGGACAGGTTGAGTGTCTCTCTCCAGATTTGGGGAACTTCCCTCCCCATCAAATCAGAGGTCCCATTGAATTCCCGTGGGTATCAGTTGTGGTGCAGCAGCTGTTTATGCCCCACATTTTGGCGCCAGTTGTCAGTTTGTGTACCAGAGTGCAGCCAGGAGGCTGCTAAGGGAAGGCAGAACACAGCCTCAGGATCCTTAGTCCAGCCAGAATGATAGATTCTGAGGGGCTCTGACATGGCTGGGCCGAAGTGTTGCTGCTCTCCAAGGACAGGCAGCCGCATCTCTTCCACTACCATCAAGCCCCAGCAGCGATAAGACACAGCCATAGAGACACAGTCGCTAGAAGCCATAGCTGGAGCCGCTAGGCAAAGCCGAGGTCCAGTGACGAATGCTTTGGGAGAGAAAACTCTTCCCTGGAGTGCTACTTACATCTTAAGTCAGGCACCCTCAGACCATTCTTGGTGGAATAACTTATGCACTTTATTCCTTGGGTTTACAAGGACCTTAACATTTTGGGGTGAAGTGGGATCCAGGAGTAGATGCTTCCCATTGGCTCACTCTGAGATGTTAGAGATGCTTTATTTGCATAGGTGAGGATTTCAGGTGTTGTCCCTACCTGGCTAATTGTCATGGTCCTCCTAGTGGGGTGTCATGGTCATATGTTCTGGGACAGGTGGATTCTGGCTGGAAGCTGGTTCTAACACCTACTGTTCTCAATTATGAGAATTCCTGGGTGGTGGACTTTTTTTTAACTTGCTTCAACCTTGCCAGGTCTTCTGTCTGGTGGCATGGTCCACTTGCTCCACAGCAATGTCCCTGTTTTCCACAGGCTTTGTTTTTAACTTAAAACAAAATTTAATATTCAACACATACTGCACTGAAAGGAAGCTTAAAATTAATCTGAACAGCAATCCCAGAGTACCTGGCAAGAGGCACTGAGTGTTTATAGACTCTGCATCTGATATTATTTTCTTCAGTTATTACACTTAAAAAATGATCTGAAGATGCCATGCATTTATAGTGTGAAAGAATTCTCTAAGTTCTCCTAGAACTCTGGATGCTGGGTCGATTGCATCACCTGACTTCCCTAGGAGGAAAATAACCAGCCATAGACAAATGTTTCTGAAAATGAAAGGGCCATCCTGCTTGAAGACACGCCTAGAGATAAATGCAATCAGAGTCCTCCAAAGCAGACCCTGATTACTGGGCTTGTTTTAAGAAATTAGTGCACATGATTATGGAGTGGCAAGTCTGACATCTGCCAGGCAGGCGTCTGGGAACTCAGACAAGAGCTGAGGTCGCAGTCTTGAATCGGAAACCCACAGGGCAAGAGGTGGGCTGAAGACTCGGGTCGCTATTCTGTGTCACAATTTCACATTAAAGACCACGAACACAGATTATAATCAGACCTCTGAAAGATAGATATGCTAGTTACCGTGCTGGTGCTTTTCATCCACATGAAAAGCTGACATTCTTCCAAATATCTTCTATAGACTTCCAGCCAAAACTTTAGGCTCCTAGAAGGGTACGGGGATGTTAGTGTTGTTTCTATAATAATTAGACATTCGATCAAACCAGATGTTCTATAAACATCTTCTAATTTGAGCGAATCCCAGAAAGAAAACATCAGAAAAGTCTACACAGAAATATCCCGCATACATTTGAGCCCAGAGCTTGCCTGCTCCAGTGCTAGCACAGACAGAGAAAAGGTGATGTCACGGATCAGTGTGGTCCGTGCAGTGGGTAGGTCAGGGGAGAGGGATTGGTGGGATGAGGATGCTAAAACACAGACTCCGGATAGCAAGGCAAAGAAGGGATGTGAAAAGGGTCAAAACTAGAGAGCAAGGAGAAGACTAAGCCTGTGGAAGCAGAGGTGATTCTGACAGGTCTATGGAGTCCAGGTGGATGCACAACACAGCTGGAATACAACCTCTGGAGCAGTGCTTCTTCAGGACAGGACGGGAAAATGAGTTTTTACGAGAAAAAGATTAGAGGTTTGGAGGACCAAAGCCTTCTTGTCTTGAGTGAAGGAGGACAATGGTGGCTATGATGATGGGATGCCAATAGTTACTGTTTCTGGACATAGTTATTGAGCTTCCGTAGTGTGTGCTGAATATCATACAGCTTTGCGCCCTTCCCCCAGCCTTGAGCAGGCCTGAGAGACCTTGTTTACCACAATAGACCAAACAATTGGACTCCAGAAGCATTGCCTGCCTTGGTGCCTACTTGGCTGCCTGTAGCCTGGTACAAAAGCTGAGATGAATAGACTGCCTGCTGAGCTTGCCTTGAGACATCTCTGGCCTGCGATTAAGGAAGGATTCCCCTCACCCGCAGTGGGCTGAAGCAAGAAGGAACTCTGGGGGTGGGGGTGGGCTTTCCTCTTTAAATTGAAAGATGAACATTAAAGCATTGAGCCTCGATCAGAAACCTTTGTCCTGGCTTCATCTCTTCCCAGCCTCTCTTTCAGGTGAACCCGGTAGACTGTGGCCGGTGGCGGGCAACACAGTTTGAGTCTCTTCTAACAGAGATAAGAGAAAGTGTGATTCTTGATGCCCAGTGTCCCCAGGGGAGAGCTATCTACAATGCAGGGAGACAAGAGCGCGTCAGAGAAAACTCATGTAAGAAATCAGGGGACTTGGGGATATTGCAAAACTAGTCCGCTTTCTCCCTGGACCCGGTCACGATTTCCCTTTATAAGGACACTGACTACTTCCTGATTATCTCATCTTACTGTGATCATCTCTTTGCAGCCTTCTTTCTGAATGAAGTCATATTCTCCGGTATTATTACATCTTAAGATGTCAATGTGTAAGTTTGAGGAATGGCGTAATTCAGCCTATAGCTGTACCTCAGACCAAAAAAAAAAAAAAAGTCTCAATTTTAAGTGTAGGTGGGTTTCTAAAGTCAGTTGAGTTTTAGCCAAGCCTCCTAGCTGTGGCAGAAACTTCACAAAACACCCCATGGGAACAGATCCCTAGAGAGTGTGGCTGAGTCTCCTCAGCATCTGTAGCCTTGGGAAAATTGGATGTATCATCCACTCAGGTAATACAACCAGTAAGTATCTTTCTGAAATGCTGAAACCCTGTATGTGGTGGTTTGAATGTGAATGCCACCCTCCATATGTTTAAATATTTGGTTTTCCATTTGTTGGACCAGTTAGGAGGAATTGGGAGTTGTGGCCTTGTTAGAGGAGGAGAGTCCCTGGGGGCAGGTGTGTTCCGTGCCATTTCCGGTTAGCTCTCTGCCTCCTGTTTGTAGATAAGGATGTAAGCTCTCAGCTGCTGCTCCAGTCATGCCTCCCTGTCGCCATGCTCCCTGTCATGATGGCCATGACCTCTAACCCTCTATAACTATGAGTCCCAGTAAACAATTCTATAAGTTATTTTGGTCATAGGGTCTCTTCACAACCATAGAGAACAGGGAAATTCTATGTTGTTTGAAGTGTTGTTACCTCATCATAGCTAGCAAAAAAAGACACCAAGAACAATTGAATCCTTCCCTGGAGCTCCTGGGCTACTGCTCAAAGAAGGTCTCGTGACTTTCTTTGGTTTGTTTGTTTTTGTCACATATTTTTCCATCATAAAATTATCAACTACACTGTGCAATATGAGGCTGGACCTTGGAGATGTTTCTAAGATCCGCTTCCTGGCAAATGGCAGTTGTGGATTTTCCTTCCTTTAAAACCACAGGCAGTGAGCATCCACATTGGATGAAAAGGGTTCAATTTTTAACAAGCACCATACAACACAAAGAATACACCAAGATATCTGATGAGAGTGGAGGACGGGAGGTCTGCAAACTTTGGGGGCTGTGTGGGGTGGAGTAGTCGGTGAGCTCTGGAAGACAGGACAGGGTGATATATTTAGTTACAGAATGTGAAATGACTAGTTCTCTTCCAGGAAACATTAGTCAAGATTTTATGCAGCAGAAGAAAAATTTAATGAACTGGGATGAGGAACATCAAGAGATATTCCCGGCAGACATTCATGAAGTAAATCTCTCAGGTCCAGGAGGTTCTAGTGTAAGTTCACCCAGAGGGAAGTTACATCTTAAACGGTACTCAACACTCGGTGTGTCAGAACGGACTGTTCTCTTTGAGATGACAAGTGTACCTTTTCCTGGCATCACAGGGAGTCACATGTGCCTACCGCTACCCTCTACAGAATCCCACTTCCCTGCCCCCAGCCCTCCAGCCACGCTGGTCAATTTCACGAAACTATAGATGCTTGCAGTGTGTACGCATGTATTTTCTTCTGGTGTCACTCTCTGTCTTACGAACATTTCTTTGATCTCTCAAAGGCTTGTTAAATCCCAGCTCCTTGCAAAGGTCCCTTTGATCCTCCTAATTTAAATACTTTTCTCTGCATTGTCTGGAGACCTTATAGGATTTTACAGTCACAATAAGGTACAACCTGCCACATCACCTACTGGGATTTTTCTGGGCTTGTTCCTTCTCTCTATTAGGATTCTAATAGATTATTTAATTTCACAAAGATATAGGCCTTGGCTTTCATTTTCTTTGAAGCCTTGCCTGTAGAACAATTCTTGTTCATAGCATGTGCCTGCTAAGCACCCATTGAATAACACAGAATTACTGTCTGTTAGATGGTGTTGAAAGGATAGGAGAAAATGACCCCCTTTCTGTGAGAACACCCTTTATTGGGAAGCAGGGCCTGGTTCCACATAGCATGGAGCTCTAGGGGTGTAGAGAGCTGGTCTGGAAATGTGGATGGGGTAGGTTTGGCCCTAGGGCTGTAGAATTCTAAGGGCATGAGATTTTAGACCAGTGTTTGCCCATTGTCTTGTTAAGACATTTTAGTACACCTTGATAGATGGCTCACCAGTGAGACTGGAGAGGATCATTTTAACAGCTTAGTTAGGGTCAGTTTTCCTTTAACAGTAAGCCTCAAAGCATTCTTCCAGCCCTTTGTCATTCGTAAGTTGCTCAAACCCTGCAAACTTGGTGAAACTGAGGGCATTTCTTCATCCCTAGAATCTGAGTGTGAGGTGACATCTCTTTTGCCTTTAATTTTGTGTGTGCGCATGCACATGGACGTGTGAGGGGAGTTTGTATGCATGTAGTATGCTTTTGTACGTGTGTGGAGGCCTGGGAGGCTTTTTTTTTTTTTTGAGACAAGGTCTGTCTTAGGGTTTTATTACTATGAACAGACACCACGACCAAGACAAGTCTTGTTAGGACAACATTTAATTGGGGCTCACTTACAGGCTCAGAGGTTCAGTCCATTATCATCCAGGCAGGAACATGGCAGCATCCAGGCAGGCATGGTTCAGGAGGAACTGAGAGTCCTACATCTTCATCTGAAGGCTGCTAGCAGAATACTGTGTTCCAGGCAGCTAGGATGAAGGTATAGTCCACACCCACAGTGACAGGCCTACTCTAACAAGGCCCCACCTTCTAATAGTGACACTTCCTGGGCCAAGCATATATAAACCATCACAGGGTCTCTCATTGGCTTAGAGTTCACTGGCCAGTGAACTCCAGGAATCCTCCTGCCTCTGCCCCCTCAGTTCTGGGATTAAAAGCATGTGCCAAAATCCTCAACTTTCTCTTTGGGTTCTGGGGATGAAATTTAAGTCCTCATACTTGTCTGGCGAGTGCTTTGCTGGCAGAGCCATGTGTCTAGCCTAGTTTTCAGAAATTAAATCAGAAATTAAAGCAATGCCTACTTCAGCGTCCAGTGTTATTACTGAAAAAATAGCAGAGCTTTAAGTTAACTTCTCTAGCTTCATTTCATGTTTAAAATGCGACAGTGATCCCAGTTAACCCTTTCAGGAAAATCTTGATCCTAGTCACGTGCTGCATAATATGTGACCAAGGGCCTTTAGTCAGTTTCATTAACGGTTCTTGAACAATTGTTTGGGGTTAGGGTTGAGACTGCAAGGCAGATGCCCCCCAATGCCACTTCCGTCGTTGTGTTGCTCCCCCCATGAACTCAATTTGCCACCAGGAATCGATGCCTTCCCTAAATCCGGCAAGCCTCTGCAGTCTAAGAATGCCGTGGACGGTAAAATAAAAATCATCTCTCTGTATTTGATAAACAACCTTGTAAAATAAAGATGGCTTAGAAATGAACGGAAAAAAATTGACAGGGCTATGCCAAGGATGAAACAGAAGGGACCTAGGAGGGATTTGTGGCCCAAGAAGGAGCCAGAGATGTGAGCTGTAGCCGGCCATGGCCTGTTACGAAAGCAAAGCCAAGGATCTTGGGTGCCTGGATAACTTTTTATACAGCATCTGCCCTCTAGTGGCTGAAAGAGGGATTCGATCTCTGTCTCCGTTTGAAAACAGGCCCTTGCAGAGGAAAGGGAGGAAGGGGACTTCGGGTTAGTTGAGCAAAATACTCAGTAGCGTTGTCTGCAGCCACCTCCTCTGTGGACGGCCCCTCAAATTCCTTTAACCTGTTCCCCGAGCCGGGCATAGTAGAAGGCTCAGAGGTAAGAAAGCCTGATTCTGTCATCTGTCGTCAGATTCGATTTACCTAATCTTACTGTCTTAAACAAGAATATTTAATTTGAGAGTTGTGAAGATTATATGAACTAATTCATATAAAATGGTCTGACGCGGAGGTGGTCCACTGCAAGCATAAAGTACAGTTTCGAATCCCCTTTAACTTTTATTCACGTTTGAGTACGTGCGGATAGGCTTGGGGCTGAGAATATATATTCGATCTCTAGTCAGATTACCTTTGAAGTGCCTCCAAGCAGCAGAATGTTCCCTAACGCCTTTAAAAAGAAAATGGTCACCTCGGATCGATAAGCTCTTACAATTGTAGGTTTTGATAAGTGTGCTCATCAAGTTTTTCTCTCCGCTTTCTCTTCAGATGTATGGGTCTGCCTGTTCCTTCTCAGCTAGAGACTGTATCTCATTCACCTGGGCGCTCTCTCTCTCTCTCTCTCTCTCTCTCTCTCTCTCTCTCTCTCTCTCGTGTCTCCCTCCCTCCCTATCTCCCTCCCTCCTTCCCTCCTTTCCTCATTGGAGTTTGGGTTATTTGAGACAGTGTCTCTGTAGCCCAGGCTATCAAGGAACTCAATATATGCCCCCAGGTTAGCCTTAAGCATGTGGTGACCCTCCTATCTAAGCATCCTGGGTGTGAGGATTAAGGGCATCGCAGGCAGGAACCATCACATCTTGATCATCACAGGATATACTTGAATAGAATTTCCTGGGATCCACTTCTGAGGAGAAGGGCTGTCTTTCTGGGTAGGCACATGGCTGCAGTTAGTCTCCTTCCAGAGCCGAACATGGGGGATGCTCACTGGCTAACATTGCCTCACCATCTTGCAGGTCCACATCCTATATTCTAGGGCTGAGATGAGTCACAGTGCTTTCTCTGAGCTCTGCTGGAAAGGGGTCTTTTAAAGTTAAAAAAAAGGCAGAAACTGGTACCTTCCTCCCAGTGGATGTCGCAGTGTTATGAGAAGTGTTAAGGATTTGAGGAGATAGAGACCAAGACCTCACAGATCTCAAAGTGATCCAGACAAATGACTCAGCTTTTCTGTCGTGTGTTGTCACATGCTGGGGCTGGCTCAATGGAACCTGAGGTACCTCTCTCCTCCATCCCATGTTGAGCAGAAAGTTAGAGAAACAAAGTGAAAGAGCTCTGAATCTATGTGTAGTGGGGGTGGGGTGGGGGATGGAGTGGGGTGGGGAGGAGTCTTCCAGCTAGAAGGAACAAGCATCTAGCAAGTTTGAAAGCTTTGAGGCTCCAGTACAGCACGTGTACACGAGAGGGAAAGGGAGGAAGACAGACAGAGACAGAGAGAGACAGACAGAGAGATTGAGATCCAGAGAGAGAGAGAGAGAGAGAGAGAGAGAGAGACAGAGACAGAGACAGAGAGACAGAGAGAGATTGAGAGCAAGATCTGGGTTGAAGAGTCCACTTTGCTTTTTGAAAGTGCTTGTGAGTGAGACAGAGAGAAGACCTGAGTAGAAGAGAGAGCAGTCATAGTCAACAGGCACACGTAGCTTCTGGTTTAAACCAAGCTTGGAGGAGAGAAGGTGAAGAAGCAAGTATATTAAGTAGGAATCCTAGAATTCTTCAAGCAAGACATACCCGAGGCGTGGATCAAGTCGGTAGTTGCTATACCTTGAATCAAGAGTGTCTCCCAAAGACCTATGTGCCAAAGGACAGGTCATCAGCCTGTGGTACTACATGGGATAGTTGAAGCTTTAAGGGGAAGAATACAATTAGGAGTTCGGTCTCTGAGGACATGTCTTGAAGGGAATATTGAGTCCTCAGGCCCTTGTCTTTCTCAATTAGCATAAGGCGAACTGGCATCCTCAACCACAAGCTTCTGCCATAGTGCACTGCACTGCCACAGGCCCAAAGCATCAGGACCAAGAAACCATAGGCCAAAACTGCTGACCATGTGAACCTTTTCTTTCCTTCAGCTTGTTTTCTCAGGTACTGACAGGAAGCTGACTCACTTGAAGAGGATGAGATTAATGATATAGTAAAGCACCAAAGTCCAGTCTATTCACCATTAAAGACTGTCGGACAGCTCACCTGTGGGCTCTGAGAAGAAGCAGTCAGTGGAAGATACGTGCGTTTCGACTTGAACCCCTAAATAAACCAAGTAATATAGGAAGGGTGTGGAAGAGCTGCTTCCCAAGGGGAATAGGAGGTAATGGTTTATATGAGCTATGTTTTGAGATGCCAAATCGCCATCCTAAAGCAAATGTCAGTGTGAAATTGTTTACATGACCTGAAAGCTAGGCAGAACGCTCAGGCCTGCGATCAAAACGCAAATGAGTTCAGCATACACGTGGCATTTTAAGCCAGAAATTTGATGAGATCACCAGGGATTGTAGACAGAAGAGGTCCAAGGCAGAACTCTGGGGGCACTTCAGTGTTTAGAGGTAACCTGGGACCATCGAAGAAGACAAAGGAGGCCTAGAGTCAACAAGGCAGAAGGTAAAGAAGGCGGTGAGAAAAAGATTCACAAAAGCTAGAATAAACGGCGACTTCAAAAAATGGTACCAACAGGCCAGTGAGCTACACAGCGCACAGACTACTGAACTACAGACACAGCGCTAACTACTGAACTTAGCAAGGAGATTATCAATGACTGTCACAATTCCCATGGAGCCTAAATCCAGGTTAAGAAGTCAAGTTTGAAGCTTTGGTCACCTTTCTTTAATGTCCCAGCATTCGAAGAGGGGTATTTGTAAAACGCATGTATGTAAAAGCACATCCTAGGCAGTGAGCTGTGTGCGGGTTTGAATGGGATGCCTCCCAAGGCTTCAGGCATTTGAATGCTTGCTTCCCAGCTGGTGGCCCTGCTTGACCAGGCTTGGAGAGTGTGCCTTGTTGGAGGAAATGTGTCACTGGTGGCAGGCTTTGAGAGCTTAAGGACTCGTATCATTTCCAGTCTGTTCTTGAGTGTGTGGCTCAAGGTGTGTGAGCCCTTAGCTTTCTGTTTCAGTTGCCACACTTTTGATCCATTGTTCTGGACTCAAACTCAGTATCGTAAGCCCAAATAAACTTTCTTCTGTAAATTGCCTTGGTCATGGTGGTTTTATCACAATAATAGAAAAGTAACTAATACAGGCTAGGATGGTCTTGTGAGGATGCTCTCACTGTAAACAGTTGGGCTAAGCAAGAGTATACTTGAATCACTTGAAGCTATAGATGTGTTTGTTTGTTTGTTTATTGGCACAATCTCACGTATCCCAGACTATTGTTGAACCCACTGTGTAGCCAAGGATGACCTTGAACTTCTGACTATCTTACTACCATACCCTGAGTTCTCTTGAGCACGCCATCAACCCCTAGCATATGTGGTGCTGGGGATGGTACCCAGTTCCTGTGCATGCTGGGCAAGCACTCTACCAACTGAGCTACAACCCCAGCCTCTTTCTCATACTTAATTAATATTATCATTTCATAAGTCTCATTTTTATAACATCAACATCACTGTTACCATCAAATAACCATAACTTGATAGCTCTATTAAAGTTCATTTTAGAATTAATTCTTCCAACTTCCATTCCTACAGTCCATTCTTACAAATTCTGTGATACTGACTGCATATTTTATAAAATTAATTTATTTAAATTTTTAGTATATGAGTGTTTTGTGTGCATGTGTCTGTGTACCACATGCATACAGTATCTTTGGAGACCGGATGAGGGCGTAGGAACCCTTGGAATTGGAGTTACAGATAGTTGTGAACTGCCATGTGAGTGCTGGGAACTGAACCCAGGTACTCTGGAAGAGCAGCCAGTGTTCTTAACGGCTGAGTTATCCCTCTAGTCCCAGGTATATTTTTAAATCCACATTATCTTCATGTTTAGAGTTCCATGGACCTTTGACATCTTCTTCCTGTAAGCTAGGCTTGCCATCTTTGCTTCATAACATACCTTTCATTTACTGATTCAACTGGAGATATTTATTGAATGGGACCATGTACCATCTCCATGTTTCTCTTCAAAGATGCAGTGGTGAGAAGGTTGGATATGGTGACTGTCTTCACAGACTTTCAGTATGTGTATAATGGAATTATATAGCACTGACCTTAAATGAGCATGTACAATGCAGGTGACAAATGAAACAAGAAGATATCCTCTTTGTCCATGTTTTCCAGTGCTCTACCCTAGGGCCTCCTTTCCTTGCTCTAAATGTATCCTCAGGAGCACAATCCATCTCTTGGATTCCACAAACTACTCCTCAAAGTTCCCCTGGGTCAAATTTCTCCAAATATATTCAACCAACATCTACTTGATCTGCCTTGGTAGGAACTTCAAAGCCACTCTGAGTCAACATAGCAAAAATAAAAGCAATCACCATTGAAGTTCAACATCCATACACACACACACACACACACACACACACACAGAGAAAGAGAGAGAGAGAGAGAGAGAGAGAGAGAGAGAGAGAGAGACTCCTCACCTGTGCCAGGTCCACCATCATCCACAGCAGCATCCTTGACCCAGATGCCCACTTAGACACAAGAACTTTAGTTAGCCTGGACCTTCTGGTCGACCTCACTCCATTTTTTTTTGATTAAGCCATCATTATCTCTGTTACTTTCTTCTCTTCAGTATCTCTTGATATGCCCCCAGTTATCTCTTTTCCTACTGGAAATGTCCTCACTGACCATTAAGAACCATTAAACCTCACCAGACTCTTGTTATGTAGCAGGCTCTGGAGTTAAGTGCACTGATGTGCTTCCTTATTCTATCCTCAGAACAGCACTGGGGCTCAAGTTAGCCACAGCACTGGTCTCACTTTACAGGTAAGGAAGCTGTGGTACAGAAAAGCTAAGGAAATCACATAGATGTCAAAGGAAGAAACACATAGTACAGGCCTATGTCAGTGTGGTGGTTTGAGTACGTTTGGCCCCCATAAACTCATATGTTTGAATGCTTGGCTATAGGGAGTGGCTCTATTAGAAGTGTGGCCTTGTTGGGATGTGTGTGCCCTTGTTGGAGGAAATATGTCACTGTGGAGTGGGCTTTGGGGTCTTTTATCCTCAATCTCTACCCAGAGTGGTACACAGTCATGCCCTGCTACTTTCTGACCAAGATGTAGAACTCTTAGCTCCTTCTCTAGCACCATGTTTGCCCGGACTCTGCCATGTTTTCCAGCATGAAGATAGTGGGCTAAATCTCTGAAACTATAAGCCAGCCCCAATGAAATGTTTTCCTTTATAAGAATTGCTGTGGTCAGCCGGGCAGTGGTGGCACACGCCTTTAATCCCAGCACTTGGGAGGCAGAGGCAGGTGGATTTCTGGGTTCGAGGCCAGCCTGGTCTACAGAGTGAGTTCCAGGACATCCAGGACTACACAGAGAAACCCTGTCTCGGAAAGAGAGAGAGAGAGAGAGAGAGAGAGAGAGAGAGAGAGAGAGAGAGAGAGAGAGAGAGAGAGAGAGAGTGCTGTGGTCATGGTGTCTCTCCACATCAACAACACTTAAACTAAGACAGTCGTCAACCATATAACACCCAAGGCAGCCATCACATTTTCTCTGGGTTTCTGTAATAACCTTCACCTATGTGCTGCCTAAGCTTTACAGACAGAGTAAAACATTTTGCTGTTGTTGTTTCCTTTGCTTTGGAGACAGGATCTTAGCCTGTCGTCCAGGTTGAAATTGAGCTCACCATGCAGCCCAGGCTCCCCTCAAACACATGGCAAACTCCTGTGGGCCTCCAGGGCGACTGGGATTATTGCAGCGAACTTCTATCCTCAGCTTTTAAAACCTTCCTTTATTTTTGTTTGCTAAAGTAATTTTTTTAGGTTAACAGATAGCATAATGGTTTTTATCACAGCATCTCTCTCTCTCTCTCTCTCTCTCTCTCTTTCTGTGTGTGTGTATGTATGTCTGCGTGCGTATGTATGTGTGTCTACGTGTGTCTATGTGTGTGTGTCTGTGTGTGTCCATGTGTGTGTGTCTCTGTATGTCTGTGTGTCTGTGTCTGTGTGTGTGTGTCCATGTGTGTGTCCATATGTCTGTGTGTGTATGTGTGTCCATGTGTGTGTCTCTGTGTGTCTGTGTGTTTGTGTATGTGTGCCTGTGTGTGCCTCTGTATGTCTGTGTGTGTGTCCATATGACTGTGTGTATGTGTGTCTATGTATGTGTCTCTGTGTGCCTGTGTGTCTATATGTGAGTGTCTGTGTGTGTCTGTATCTATGAGTGAGTGTCTATCTGTGTGTGTGTGTGTGTGTGTGTGTGTATACCATTGTATTTTATTCTCATCCATTGTCCTCTCCTACTGCAGTTTTGTGTCCCACACCCCATCTGGTCTCCTCCCTTCCCTGGTTAGTTCCCACTTCTGTTTTCCCTGGCATGCATTCCATCGGCCTTCCTATCTCTACCCTTCATTCTCTTTCATGTTTCCTCTCTATCTCTTCACTCCCCACCCCCGGCTCTAATGTAGGCTACGAATGAAAGGGAAGGCCAGAGTCTGCCTCATTTTGTTTAGCACAGTATCTTCCAGTTGCATCTATTTTCCTGCAAGTGTCACGATTCCATTCTTCCTCATGATGGCATTTCTATTTTAAGTTTTTCAGTTGTTCCTGGCTGCCCTTGGGAAAAAAATTCCAAAGTCCATAATAAAGCCTTCAGAATTGTTCTCCACGGTTTTCTTTTGTTTGCCTTTTAGGGCTTTCTGGTTGCTTCCACCCCTCGATTCTATACAGCTTCTAAATACTTCATTTTTACTTTTTTTGCAAAAGGAAATTATATTACGAACAGTTTTTCTTGTTTTAATATCTCCTCTCTAAGGCCACAAATTCTTTAAAATACACTTTTCCCTTTTCACATTTATAATGAAGAAATAGTCACAATGGTATAGTATGATGCAAGACCTGTTGTCTGATGTATGCAAATACTATGGAATGGTTGAATCATATGAAGGATTATTTCTAGAACCTCATACTTTTTGTAATGAAAGCATTTAAAATCTCTCAGCAGTTTTCAAATATGCAATACACTGTTATTCATCATAGTGGGGTGCTGTGCAGTCAATCCAACACCAAAACTTATTTACTTACTTACTTACTTACTTACTTACTTACTTACTTACTTTTTTTCTGGAGCTGAGGACTGAACCCAGGGCCTTGCACTCTGTTACAGAGCTAAATCCCCAACCCCTAAAGTCTTTCTTTCTAATCAAAACTTTTCATCATTTTATCAGCATCTTTATGTCCCCACCCCACCCAAAGCTCCTGGAACCTCCAACCATCCCCTCTGCCTAAACAAGTTCAATTTTTTAAAATTATGAATTATGAATATTGTGTGGTACTTGCTTTTCTGTCCCTCGTTTGTTTCACTTAGCCTAATATTTCTCTAGGTCTCTCCATGTTGTCATAGATGCAGACATTCTGTCTACTCAAAAGTTACCTTTACAAAGATGTGATGGCTAATTTTGGTTGCCAACTTGACTACATCTACAACCAACTAGAACCCAAGCAGCTGGGCACGTCTACAAGGGGTTCTCTTGATTGAATCTGTTGAGGTGGGAAGACCTACCCTAAATCTGGGCCACACCTTCTGGTGGCAGCCCACAAGCAAAGGACATGGAGGAAGAGCGCTTTTGCTTTTCACCCACTTGCCCTCCCTCTCTCTGGCAGGCTCATCTGTCCTGCTGGTGAGGCATTCCTTCACCAGTGTTAGAACCGACTTCTGCAGGAGCCAACATAGGCTGAAGACCAGCAGCTCTCCAGAAATCCTCTAGGACAGCAGCAGGTTGGGACTGCTGAGACATCCACCCCTATGGAATAACCAATCCTTGGCCTTTCTGTTGGAGACAGCCCTTGTTGGACTAGCTGAACCACAGTTCACAAGCCACTGTAATAAATTGTGTGTGTGTGTTCATTCTATCACTTCTGTCCTCTAGAGAAGCTGAGATAATACAAAAGATGTTCCATTATGCATATATACTGCATCTTTTGTTTTTTCCTTTGACACTTGGCTGCTTCCATAGCTTGGCTATGGGGATGCTTGCTATAATGAGCACAGATATCTCTACAAGATGGTGATTAGCATTCCTTGGGGTACTTTCTCACAGAGGCCTTGGTGATGCTATCCACATTGATGTAAATGTCTTCTATGTCCTGGTTTCATACCTTTTAAGTCATGGTTTTAGCCCCAGTTTCTGGGTTCTGATGAGGCCCATCCTGATGGACACATTGTAGCCGCCTCATGGTGGCTGGGAGACAGAAGAGAACTGACACACCAGTCACTCGCTTCCTCCACTCAGGTTTCAGATCCTAAAACCCTATACTGTATGATAGTGGTTTAAGTCATTGATGAAATTAGATTCTTCATGATACAGCCACTTTTCAATAGTGCCGCCAGCCATGGACCAAGCCATCCCATAGGAGCCTTTGGGAGGCTCATATTCAAGACACCAGAGCTGGTTCATGTGGCAACTCTGTATGTAGATTTTTGTTGTTGTCATAAGCATCTACATGTGGGGGGCTGAATTCTTTTTCTTTTCTTTTTTTTGGAGGGGGTGCTTTGTTTTGGTTTTTGCTTTTTTTTTCTTCCAAGACAGGGTTTCTCTGTATAGCCACATCTGTCCTGGAACTTACTGTGTAAACCAGGATGGCCTTGAACTCAGAAATCCACCTGCTTCAGCCTCCCGAGTGCTGGGATTAAAGGCATCGCCACCACTGCCCGGCTGAATGAATCTTTATTCTAGCAGACAGTAAAAGGCTGCCATTTATTCTACATCTTTGACTTCACGCTCAATTTGAAGTGAGATCTCACTATAATTTCAATGTTTAGTAATTAGTAATCCTGAACATTTCCCCATATGCCCGTGTACTTGTCCCCTTCTGGCTTGATATGATAAACCACCATACACAAGGCCACTTAAAGAAGGAAAGGTTTGTTGGCTCACTCCAGACGGGTAGGAGTCCATCATGGTGGGGAGGCATGGCGATAAGAGACAGGAATAACACCTGGAGCAGGAAGCTGAGGGTTTACATCTGTTAGCGTAAGCAAGAAGCAGAGAGACCTGGAAATGGCAGGAGTCTTTAAATTTCTGATGACATCATTCCTCCAATAAGACCACACCGCCTTAACACCCCAAACCGTGCCATTGCCTGAGAACTGTGTGTTCAGCTGCATGAGCCTGTGGGGGCCATTCTCACTCAAAGCACCATGACCTATTTGATCAGTGGTATTTGCAGCTTTATGGAAATGCTTATTCAGCGGATTGCCTGTTCTTAATAGTGTTCTTAATTTTTGTGTCATTGAGTGCTTTAAATACTTTGGATATTTATTTGCCAAATGTACAGTTTGTAATTATAATCTCCCAACTATTAGAACGTATCTTCATTTCGTTAATTGTTTCCTTCGCCTTACGGAAGTTTTTTTAGTTTGATATGATCTTACTGCCCATCTTTTGTTTTATTCTCTGACTATTTGGAGTCACAGAGAATGCCATGCGCTTTTCTTCCAGCTTCATAGTTTCTTGTCTTATGCTGTATCCTCTAATTCAGTCTGAACTGATTTGTGCTGATACGAACAAAGAGTTTGGACTTTCCATTCATGTGCAGTAGGACATCCATGTCTCCCAGTGTCATTTACTGGAGACTACTCTTTGTCTATTCTGTATTTTGAGAATCAGTTGCCTGTGTGTTTGTTTCTGGCCTAGAGCACTTTTTCTTTATTGCCACAAATATGCTTTGCTTCAGTTCTGAATGTTCTTGTGAATTTCTTCACTTGGGGAAATCTCTCTGTGATTGACCTACCCTCTTTACTTTCCATAGGCTTTTCCCACCGGAAATATTATATAATGGTTAGCAAATTAAATGTCTCTCCTACACACCTGCCATAATCTCCCAGGTCTAGTGAGATGATGCCTTAGGTAGCATGATGGTGCCCCAAAGATGCTTGTGACACAAAGTAGATATGTGACCTTATGTGGCGAAGCTACCCATTCTTTATTCAAGCAGCAAAACATCAGAATCAGGCCAACTTTATAAAAACAGAAGATTATTTAGTTTATGGATTTAGAGGTTGAGTTTCCAAAGAGCATGATACAAGCTTTGGTCAAGTCCCATGGTAGAGGATATGCCAAGCCAGAGAGACTGGATGGGGATAGGTACAGGCTTGTAGTCCTAGGCTCTTGAGAAGTCTCATGAGAAGAAATACTCTACTTCCTTCTGAAGCCATACCCACACTAATCCGAGGGCCATGAGATGGGCCTTACCTGGTAGAGGCCCCTCCGCTTCTCATTGCCACCACATTGAACATCATACTTTAAACAAATGAACTCCTACGTCACAGATAAACCAGGACACATGGCAAAGAAGCCCTTGCAGATGTGACACATTAATGAACGGGTCTGGGATTTGATTTTGGATTATGTAGTTGGTCCTAATGTAGCCTGAGTCTCTACTGAGTCTGGACAGTCAAAATCAGAGAAGCCAGTGAGACAATGGAAAGCTCCAGAAGCTGGAAGGGCTAAGAAAACATGTTCTTTCCTTGAGCTTCCAGAGGGACACGGCTCCCAGGATACCTTGAGTCAATCACGTTGGGGATGTCTTAAAAGCAAATATTTCATGGGCTCATCTGGACCCACAGTGGTGGATGACTAGGAGAGGAATCTGCGGCACTTGGACATTTACAGATGTGATCCCAGTCTGGGAGCCTCTAAGACAATCCAGTCCCGTGACGTGCAGATGTCACACTGGCCACTAGATGTCAGGCTTTGCCCTCCTCCCTGCTAGCCACCCCCATTCCCTTCTTCCCCACCCCTCCCCAAAATTTAGAATGGTTGTTTTCTTATGCCTTATGCCAACTGGCCTCACAAGTTCATTGTAGTTTAGGGGAACCCGTTACTCACATTTTACAGGTGGAAGAATGAGGTCCTAACACTGTCTCGGCCACCAGTGGGTCTGGGGCAATCGTGGGTGGTGGCAGTCTAGTTAGTTAGCCATGCTGTACTGTCTTAGTCTAGTTGAGTACCTTGTCTCTAGGCTGTGTCTGTGGATGTTTAACATATGAACACAGAAACAAAATGCATGGCCCTAGGGACAGAACCAGGAGAAAACTCTAGGTCCTTTTCAAAGAAATCTTACTACAGTATTATCATGTATTTCATTTTAGTCCCATTTTCATAAAAGGGAAGGAAACATTTTTTTTTAAAGGAGTTAAATGTGGTGACTTTTAAACTTCTCAAACAGTATTGAGATGTAAGCAAAGGCTTAGTATTGAAGCTGTCGGAAGTCACTCACGTGCAGGGTAACCAGAGCTGCCTGAGATATGAGAAGAGAGACCAGAAAATACAAGGCCCCCTGAGAACTGAGGCTGGAAGGTCAGTCTGTCCAAAACCAATGTGTCCTCAGTGGGTGATGGTTGGGGTATGTATGGAGCATGTGTCAAAGGGAGAAAACCGGGAAAGATGAATAAAAAAACTTCATGCCTTTTGGCTCCTAAAAATACAACTGTTATGGACTTTATGTGTTGCTAGTTCCCCTAAGATTCTGATTGTAAACCTCCTCTACCATTAACAAGCAGACACTCTCAAGCCAGGCTCATTCCCAGGCTGATAGGCAACTGTGGTATGCTGGGTAGAATTCTTGCCTACTTTATCAACATAAATAGGCATACTAAATTTCTCTCAAGACACTTTATTGAAAAAATGTTGAAGGTTCTCATGAAGAAAAAAAAATCATAAAATGATAAACTCAAAGATCCAAAAGTCATTTAATCAAGAAAGGTCTGGATTAAGTTTTCTTTCACCTTGTCTATCTTTTTCCTTGCCAAAATCCAATATGATTAACACAAAATCGGTCTCTCCAGATGCGTGTGCACGCGTAAGCTTGTGTGTAGTGTGTCTGTATAAAAACATTTTTCTGACTCAACTATATGACTGTGTATCAAAGGACCCCATAAAGGTCTGCCAAATGCCCTGTGTAACCCTGACCATTATACTGAGTGAGGTAACTTATAGGTATATGTGTCTGCTACCGAGCAGCTTATAGGTGTATGTGAGCTGCTTCTTAAACCTCTGCCGCCCCGCTCAGACTTGGAAGACTATTAGGAAGCATGGGCCACAAAGACAGGATCAGCAACACGTTGCACTATCTAGGATGGATGCCTTTTGACCTGCTCAGAATTAGCCTGTGCCGTAACAGAAGCTTAAAGACAGTCAGTGTTGGGGTAAGCCCGGGACCACAGCACTAACTGGAGGAGATCAGATCCACAATTCCATCATAGTAACCCAAACCAAAAGAAAGAACCTTCCTCCTCATTGAGAACTCTGTTTCCCCACTAGAGTTGGGAAACCCACGCACCCAGCTCATCTGGCTTCTAAGGCAAGGCCTGGACAAGATCCCATAAGTCTCTTATAATCCCTTAGCACCCACCCTTCCCTAAGCTACACCCATCTCCTCTCTGCATAAGAGTCTGTGCTTTTAAGGAAAGAAGACCATTTCCTTCAGCAGGAAGCATACGGCTATGTCCCCAGCCCTCAGGATGAACAGCCACAGTCAGGGACCCTGTGCTGTAAGGAGTGAAGGCCATTTATGCAAGATCACCACATAGTTCTGTTCAAAGCAGTTATCCATTCACTCCAACTTCCTTGTGCTCCCAGGTGTTCCCAGTTCAAGTGTACATACTTGAATAGTCTCGTATTTCGTCACTATTATTCTTATTTGGTTAATTATTTGCATCTTGAGGAAGAGCAGCTAGCCGACTTGTGCTGTAAGCGGTGACTAGAGTCTGGGCTGCCCTTTCTGGGATTTTCCCTTTTGATACCGAGGGAAGTCAGCCTGTATTTATGTCTGATTTTCTTTTGAGTTACAACACTTAGCTGTGAAGATAATGACTTCCCCATCGAAGTGGGCATTCCACAAAGCCGAGGCCCTACAATACACTACCAGTAAGGGTTCAGGAGGTTTGTTGAAAGTGGAGATGGAAGAAGTGTACAGAGAGTCTGTGGACAGATCACTGCCCAGGACCTGTCTTTGGAACTGCATGT
This sequence comes from Grammomys surdaster, assembly GCF_004785775.1. Lineage (NCBI taxonomy): Eukaryota > Metazoa > Chordata > Mammalia > Rodentia > Muridae > Grammomys > Grammomys surdaster. The sequence goes on from NW_021604781.1 coordinate 3,382,351, forward strand.
GAAGGCCACTCAGAGTCACTCTTGGCCTCCCCAAGGATGTCCAACTTAGCACCACAACCTGGACATCCAGATTTTTCTGGAATGCTTAGTGTTACTCCTTCCTACAGTTCCTGGGATTGTCCTGTTCAGGTCATTGAGCCACAAGGTGAACGAATGTCTCACCCATCTCTCAGAATGTCAGCAACTACTCGGGAACGCTGGGAACACTTCTCGGCACTGCAGTTCTGGAGACAGAGGCGCAGGGTAGTGTAAACTGCCTTCAGTTCTTTAGCTGAGGATGCCAGCAGCTGGTACACTTGCCTCCTCTTCTTTGCTTCCCCAAGGCTTTTGGAAAAGCAAAGTGAGTGCAAAATCCACCCTGATGGAACACAATGAGAGACAGGGGAGCAGACTTAGGGCTTTTGAAAGTAAAGTGGTTTTTTTAATGCAAAAACAAATCTGTAATTTCCAGTTTTAAAGAACTGCCTATAAGGATAATTGAGCAACTAAAAAGCTCACTTTTTGAGTCTGGTAAGGGATGTTTCATTGACTTGATGAGGTTTCAACTCAACAAAATTGCTTTTTTGTTTTTTCGTTTTTTGGGCTTTTTTTTTTTTAACTCAGTTTTTCTTTTAAAGCATCCAGATTTCCTTACATAAAGGGAATCTTGTACCGTGGAGTTTGGTGTGAATGTAGATAGCTCTTAAACCCCTACATTTATCCTCCAGCTCTTTGTTCTTAAGCAGGCTCAGAGCTAGGTAGGCTCTTTTATCTCTACAGTTTCATTCAGCCAAAGACAGTTTGCCAACTCTTCAAAACTTATGAATAACGAAGCCCTGACCGAGGGGCAGACAGAATCAGCAGTTTTTGTTTGCATTCTGCCTAAGCTTCGCCCCACAGTTACCTGGCAACAGCCAGGTAGGCCTGACCACTATAAAAGGGGCTGCTTGCCCCACCTCGCTTCCTGCTCCTCTCTTACTCTTTCTTTGCTTCCCTCCTCCCCCCACTTGTTCATGGCCAGCCTCTCCTCCTCCTCTCCCTCCTCCTCCTCTTCCTCCTCTTCTTCCTCCTCTTCCTCTTTTTCCTCCTCTTCTTCCTCTCTCTCTCTCTCTCTCTCTCTCTCTCTGCCTCTACTACCCTCTTAACTCCCCTCCCCATTCCCTAAATAAACTATTATATACTATACAGTTACATGGCTGGTCCCTCAGGGGGAAGGGCTGCCTTAGCCTGGGCCCTCCGAGGCACCCCCTTCCCCCATACCTGACTACACCTCCATAGAACATGTCCCCCCTCTCTTTATCTTTTTATAAACACATCAGTTTTAGAAGCAGTTCTAGCTGATGCTGGTCTTGGTGGTCACGTACTGTAATGTGCTAGGCTCTTTCCCGTGTAAGAGTGTCCTAGAGAGGTTCCATTCAACCTGCTCAGTGTCCACTGTGTTAATCTTACAGAGTGCTCTGGCGCTTGACAGTGTTGTAGTATTCTCAGGAGGCAGTGAGCTTCCAGGGACCCAGGTAGTCAGGTTTATGCGACAAGCTCCTTTACCTGCTGAGTCGTCTTGCTTGCCCTTGTCATTCATTTTAACAAAAAACCCTCTAAATCATGTATTTCATTGTCTTATGAGTCAGAGTGGAATAAATGACATATACCATATCATTACAATTGATATGTACTCTGCTAGAAGTATCTACTATTACCCAATTTGTGTTATATTACCCAATTGTACTCAATTTGTGTAGACTGCAGAGTGGACACAGATTTGATGGTGGGATGAAGGAGTATATATAGGACTGTGGTTCTGAGATGAGTTTTTGGGTTTCCTCTTATGGCTTTGAAATTTCCAGATAACAAGGCAGTGACAGGGCATGTCTTTAATCCCAGCACCCGAGAGGCAGAGCCAGGCTGCTCTCTGTGTGTTTGAGAGCAGCCTGGTCTACAGAGTGAGATCCAGAGGAGACAGCTAAGGCTATATAGAGAAATCCTGTCAGAAAATAAACTCCAGAGAAAGAGTTGCAGAGAGTGTCTGCCTCTCCCTTGTGGAGGTAGCTGGAAGCTACAGCAGCCAGGTAAATTAGAAGCAAATTCCCGAGGAGTTTACCGGTTGCCTCCCGGAATACTAATGGGCTAGTTACAGCAGTCCGACTATTATCAGGTCCATCTGCTGGCAAGCATTGTCCAACACTCCATTCTTTACACCCTGATCCACAAGCTTCCTGCCAACCTGGCCACTCTCTAATGTCACATAGAGAGAGCCTCTTCATAGTGCTTCTGTGCTTGCTTGCTTCCTTCTCTGGGTACCAACCTGCCCTAACAGAACAACCAGTCTGTATTCTCTTTCCTTTTGTTTAAAACAACAAACTTAACTATTGTAATGTGCTAAACAGACTTCAGGCATTTGACTCAAAAATTGGTTTTCTTGGCTCCTAAATATTTAAGATCCTTCTTGCTGAAGAGATAATTAAAATAATGGACATACCACTTGTGATGTATTAGGCAACACTATGGGTCTCCAAAACTACTAGATTTGTTGGCTCATGGTGTTTGTCACCCCAATACCCTAGATATGTGTGGTTTCCCTATTCCCAGTGGGCATCCATTATAATCATTAAGCAAGGCTGCCCTGCAGCGTACTGTGTAGTAGGAAGCCAGACTGTATTGGCCTTGCCTCTTCAGATCGTGGAGCCAGCCCAGGTCATGTTGCATAAGAAATAGACTCAGGGAGCTGGTGAGAAGGCTCATAAGTTAAGAGCACTTGTTGCTATTCTAGAGGATCCAGATTTGGTTCCCAGCATCCACATGGTGGCTCACAATCACCTATAGCTCCAGTTTCAAATGACCTGACACCTTCTTCTGATCTCTTTGAGTAACACACACACACACACACACACACACACAGAGAGAGAGAGAGAGAGAGAGAGAGAGAGAGAGAGAGAGAGAGAGAGAGAAAACATATGCATACTTGCCAGCAAAACTCACAAGAAAAAGAAATCTAAAAAAAAGAAATAGATTCAAAGCCATTGCCCAGACTTCATGCACACATGTAAGTGTGTGCCAACACCCATTGTGACTTTAAACCCGCTGGTGTGTGATGGTAACAACAGAATCAAGGTTTCTCATTTAGTACAGTTGGAAATCTTTAGCTTTGTATGAGAATGATGTTGGAATCTTTCAGTTTGCTAGTCAGTTTAAAGCTTTCTGCCAATGACCATTTTTGCTCTGTCTCTGGTCGCGTCAGCTTCACATCTCTGAATTCCTTTCCAGTGTATTGTCTCTTGCTAGCCACTGTTTTTCTGAGTTTACTGGTATATTTACTCTGTCCAGAATGCAGTAATCATCCACCAAATCTCTTTTCTATTACAGCTGGCTTCTCAGGAATGGGCTTTTTCTATGAAGCAAGATTGCTATTTGCATTTAGAGCATCACATAAAGGATACAGGATTTTCATTCATCAGTGAACTTGTTGTGTTTTTGTATTTATTGATGTCAATATATTTCATGTTAGCCATCTGGTCTTATTCCTTTGCCCAGGGTTATTGGACTATTGTGGCATCTACAGAATTATGATTTTTCTATTAGTTCCAATAAATGTATGCCATATTTCTGTGAGTAAAATAACATGTCTCCTATAAAATGACCATAAAAATCACTGTCAGTGCTAAAGTATAAGATATTTAATTTGGCCTCAAACTCATAAAATTTGGAAGTCTTTTATTCATGGGAATGTATTATCTGTCCTGGTTTTCTATTGGAATAAACATATCAACAATCAGTCACAGCATTTACTTAGCATCTTCTGAATGTCTCTAGGACACACATGTATACATATATTTATGCACACACACTCGTGTAAGTGCACACATACGAACATTCATACACACACATTTGATCAGTAGACTTTCTGCCATTGCATCCCCTGAGCCAGAAAACTCACTGTAGGAATGACATTCTTAAAAGTGTAACATGAGTGGATCTGCTGTCCTGGCTGTTTTCCCAACAGTGGGACCTGTGTTTTGAATTGGCTCTTAGGTGTTCGGGCCATTTGAATTCCTTGATTCCTTTATCCTCGTGTCAGAGTCACCTTCACTTAACAAAGCCGTGCACGTGTGTTGAGTCATTTTTTAGTTCTGGTTCAAATTCAAATGCTTGCAGACTTGGGGGTGTGTGTGTGGGGGGTGAACTGTAGTGTGTGTTTTATGGTGTTAGTGTAACACAGTGCAGAAATGTCCCATTTATTTATAACGTGAGATTTATGCCACCATCCAGTTCCAAAAGGGATTTGAGGTGGTACACAGAGCTGTTGACTTTGCTCTTATCTGTGAGTCTTAAAACTGTAATTTATGCCGCCTGCTTTGTCTCATCTATTTGCCTTTCTTGGCATTTGGTGATTAATGTCAGTGAGAGGAAGAAAACTTCTACTGAGGATATAAAACATCTTCTCATTTGTGAGATTTTTGGCAAGCCCTGCAAGAGGAAATGATTTGAAATTGTACACCAGGCAGTGAAGAGTCAAATGGCCAGTTTAATTTTAACGGGGAATGCCAATTGAAAGATAAAGCCACTTCTGAAAACACATTTCCACTAGAAATCTGCAAATGCCTTCCGTGGCGCTCACATGTACGTGACAACCCTTGCTATCCCTTTGAGAGCTGGAAATGCCGTTGAGACAAGAAGGCTTGATACCTTGGTCACTTTGGAGGTGTTAACAAAGCGAAACAAAACAAAATCAGGCAAGTGTGAGATTCAAGAATGCAACTTTTGGGTTAATCTCTCTTCCCACATCTTGTCACATCCCACGGCAAGGAGTAAAATACAGATGACAAGGGGAGAGGAAGGAGAAGAGGGGTTGGCTGGGCTGTAGTTAAAAACAGCTGAAACAGATCTTTGTGTGGTGTTTTATTAGGTGGAGGACTGGACACACATTTAATGGACTGACAGATGGCTGATGGCTCTTCATCAATAGAATTTGAGGGGATGTTGTGTCTTGGGAATGGCAGAATTATGCAGGACTTGAAGCCGTGTTCACTATCTGTACAGTCACTGATCTGTGGCATGCTTGCCTGTACCAGTTTGCTCTTCCCTTCGTCCCAGAGGCTCTTCCTTCCTCCTCACTGAGTGGGGACCTGAGACACACAGGAAGTATCCTAGAAAACAAAAGGGGAACACAGTGACAGATATCAGCTCCCGTCTTCATGGTAGGGAGCCATTATCCTCTGGGCAGAGGGAGGAGCAGCAAGTGAGGGTTCCCCTAGCCTCACTCTTAGCCCCTATCTTTGTGTGAGGAGGAATGTGCAGATGACTATGAATCTGAACCACAGGACTCACTGGTAAGTCATTTTCCTGAGCTTTGTCACACCCACGTAAACCACCATCTTCTTGGAAGGACACGGGGCTATGCATTTTTAACAACCCCCACTCCAAGATGATTTGGATGGATCTTTTTTGTTTTTCTGGAGCTGAGGACTGAACCCAGGGCCTTGCGCTTGCTAGCGCTCTACCACTAAGCTAAATCCCCAACCCCTTATTTGGATGGATCTTAAATCTGACACCCACTGGACTCATCTAGATCATCCATCCATTCCCCGCCAATCTTCCATGGTTCCAAGGCCACTTGACTTTTGCCTTACTTTGTCCCTTGAGGGAGAAGTCTTGGGCCACAAATGTCCAGTAGTCTCCAAAAACCACATCTCCATTAGCCTTAAGCTCTGCACATGGTTTCCTCAACACATCATGTCTTGGCAGGCATTGTGTGCAGGTGTGGATGGGTCATGGCCCCGTTCCTGTGGAGACAGAAACATTGCAGCAAGATTCTACTGGGAATGGTCCAAATGCAGCCTGCCATGAATCTCTGCTCAGAGACAACCAGGTGGCATCATACACCCAGGAGAGGTAAAATGAGACATCCAGGGGCTGAATAAGCAGGTGGCTGCTTGCCAAAGAAAGAGTATGCAACAAGATGGGGAATTGGGTCAATTGAGAGAGAGAGAGAGAGAGAGAGAGAGAGAGAGAGAGAGAGAATGAGAATTCTGGATGACATCAAGACTTCTGGGAAGCTGAGAAAGAAGCATGCTGGGCTTGACCAGATCCAAAAATCTGAAATATGTCAGAGGCAGAGACAGCCTATTCCTGGGTAACCAAAGGGCCTTTCACAACTCTCCGCATTGCTGGGCTTCTGGGGAGCTCTGGGGTGCAGGGAGAGCTTGTCACCCCAAGAAGCTCCATTGACGTCAAGGTCTAGAAACAGCCAGTGCTCTGACAGAAGCCAGGTCATTCTGTGAGCATCTTCCATCCCCTCTCTTCACCAGTCCAGGTCTTATTGGAATAAAATGTAGGTTGTGCTCTCTGGGCCTTAGTCTCTCCGTCTGTAAGATGAGAGTGTTGAACTAGATTGTCCTGCCGATATGTACCAGAGATAAGTTTCTATGGAAATAAAACAAAAGTAAATAACAGAGACAGGAAAAAATGAAAAAAAAAAGAGCTGCTAAGACAGTTCTGAGGAGGGATAACATTTTGTAGAGAGGGAAAAGCTGCTAAGACGGAGAAGGAAATCTTGTTGAAGACCAGGTGGGAATGCCCTTGAGTTCATAAACACACACACACACACACACACACAGGCTTAAACATATGCATACATACATGTACAATCACACACATATAGACATATACACCACACATACACACATATGCATGGATACATACTAGTGCACATAGACACAGACAGACATAGACACAGACTGACAAATAGACACACACAGTCACTCACTTCTGCAGCAGGACAGTCCAAGTCTCCACTGGGCACATCTTGGGGAGTGGTCCTAGAATGGACACGCATAATGCATGTGTAGGGATTCCCGTAGCACCAGGGCTAAGCATCATTTCATCCCCAGACTTGCAGTTTGGTGTCTGAGAGAGGTGGCTCAGCTTGAGGCCATCTAAGGTCAAGGTTTACGCTAACTTACTCAACACTGGAGTGTCTTCCAAAGAAAACAACCCAAACAAGGCAGGAAGCAAGAGACATCCGGGCACCAGGCTTACCTTTTAAAATGACAACTTGCAGGAACTAATTAGGTTCCTACAAGAACTACATTAATCTCTGTGGCAGTCGATGCTTCCAGTGTCACAACTTCCTCTCTCAAAAACATCACCCATACCACGATCTCAACACCACCACCTTAGGGACCAAGATTCTGGATTGTGAACCCTGGGCTGGGGATACATGGAAATTATATTCTAATAGGACAGCCCTCAAGCTTTCTCTTCAGGCAAACTTTTTTGGTTTTGGACTTACCCCTCCCAAATATCTGGCAACAATCACAGATGCACTTTCACTGAGAGATTTGTACCTATCTATCTTGAGCTTGAAGGACTTCTGGGTTACCTCTCCGATGGTTTCCACTAGTACATCGGGGTGTGGTCATTGGATTACTCGGAGCTACAGAGCCACGTTCCCATCCTGGATGCTCTGTTTATTTTCTGAACATGAGGGCAGCAGATGGAGAGGATCACTTCTGTGTTACTGGTTTACGATTTCCACTGTGGTGGAAGCGGTTTTCTACTTCTGGTTAGTCAATGACCAGGCATCTAAACGTTATTGTAGGACACACTTGCCCTTAGAAAGCTGTGGCAGAAAAGGGTGCTACTTGAGGTCCCAAGCACCTAGTCAGACCCAAGTGACAGACAGTAGAACTTCCCTTGAGTTGAAGTGTAATGGATGGGCCTAATACTGTTTGTATTCTAATGCTAATTTGGGGTCCCTAAGACTGTTTGCCCCAAGAGAGAGTCTACGCTTAAGACACTGAGTGACCCTGCCCCCAGTTGATTGTGATTGGTGAATAAGGATGTCAGCAGCCAATAGCTGGAGAGAAGAGAAATATGTGGGCGGGCTTAGAGGAAAGAGCAGGGAGGCGGAGAGAGAAGCAAGCCAGCTTCCATGGAAGAAGAAAGATGTACTGGAGGGAAAAGTACCGCCATGGGGTAGGAGTAAAGAAAATGTGTCCTTGTGGGCTGGCCAATTGGGGCTAAGAGCAATCCAGATAGAACATAAAAGTTAGTTAGTAGTAACTCAGAGTTATCGGTGAAAAAATAGATTCTAACAGCACGGGGCAGGAGGGTAGGCAATTGACCAGCTATTGTGCTGCCTAAGGCAGAGTAAAAGATACAAGGCTATATATGTCTTTCATCTGGGAACATATATGGTCTAAGGCGGGAAGAAACCCCGTACCAGGATTTTTAAATATCTTTTACTGCAGAGAAGGCCTGACCTGCTAGGTGTTTTATTTCTAGTATGAAGCAGGGCTTGTCCTCTGCCCCCTTTCCCAAATCACCCAACTTCCTTCGGTTCTGCCACATTTGCAGATGATCTAGTCTGCTTTTTAAAATGTTCAAAATTCAACTTAGCAGAGCAGTGGTGGCTCACGCCTTTAGTCCCAGCACCGGGGAGGCACAGGCAGGTGGATCTTGTGAGTTCTTGGCCACACTAGTCTATATAGTGAGTTCTGGAATAGCCGGGGCTACAAATAGCAAAAATAAATAAATAAACAAATAAATGCATTCAGAACTCCATCTTTTGTTTTATGCTTGAAGTTGGCTCTCTTTCCTAGCCACTTGTACACGTTCCATTTCTTCTTCCTGCTTTATGGAATCTTTTTCTCTGGTAGAAAGTTACGATTCATTTATCCTTTTTTTTTTCCCCAGCACTTTTCTCCCACTTTAAGGTTTTTTCAAAAAAATAATCTACGAAATTCACTCTTCTGTGACTTCCTGTTTTAATAGGCTGTTTTGTCAGCTGTCTCTTGGAATCTGACTTGGGGAAGTGACCATTCCTCCATCTGGAGTGGCAGATTTGCTTCTCCTGGAGCTTCTCCCTTCTAGGAGATTCTCGGCACTCTGTTGGCTGCCTGCTTCACTGTGATAGGGAGACAGATCTGAGAGGGGGTGCCCTGTCTCCCTCAGACAAGCTCTGTCCTCTGCTCCAGGAAGACACCTGTTTGCTGTTTTGTTTTCCTTTCAGGACTAAGATGAGTCCCTCCTTATCTCTGCATTCAACTCAGGAACCTGCTTGCTGCCCTGTAAGGAGAATTCTAAGCCACTGCCTCCCCCAGAACTCTATTTATCTCCGGATCCCTGCCTGCTTTCAGGACTCCTGTGACTTAGCCACAGCTGGTTCACCGGTTAGCACATTCATCCCATTTCTGGTCCATGGAACTCTTGCTTTGGGTTCTAAGCTTCATCACTTATCTGACTCCTGAGAGCCCAGCAGGAGAGCCAAGAGATGGTTAGAGTTCTGTGCTAACCTATGACAAATACTGTCCACCTTGGCAAAGTTTCACAGACTTTATGATACAGACAGGTCATCCCTGCATTCTGTATGAGTGTCCCTGCAAGGTAGCTGAGGGAAGGGATAACCTTCGCCACCTGCAGCTTTTTGTCATCAGGGAGTAACTCTTCAAATACCTATCATGCAGACACTAGTGCCTCATAAAAGCAGGAAGTGTGGCTGATCCTAATAGAGCAAAGCAAAATTTCCCATCTGTTTCCCCATTTGAAAAGTCGTACCAATGTACCACCTACTTGTTGTTGTTTAAGGCAAAATTGGAGTTCATTAAGAAAAGGTATTTTAAATTTATTTTCATTATTTTTAATTCTATGTGTATGTGAGTATGTTAACATGAATACAGATGCCCATGGAGGTCAGAAGAGGCTGTTGGATCCCCTGAAGCTGGAGTGACAGGTGGTTGTGAGCCACCCACCAGTGTGTGTGTGTGTGTGTGTGTGTGTGTGTGTGTGTGTGTGTGAAATATGAACTGAACTCTGGTCCTCTGCAAGAGTGGTATCCACTCTTAACCACTGAGCCATCGCTCCTTCTGATTTAAGCATTAGGAAAGTAAATGAAGATTAAATCATATAGTCAACTGATGATTTGAATGGGCTGGTCCCATATAGGTTCATTTACTTGACTCATTGGTCTTAGTCAGTAGACTGTTTAGGAAGCATTAGGAAGGATGACCTTTTTGGAGGAGGTCATGGGCTTTGAGGTTTCAAAAGCCCCGGGTCTCCCTGCTCTCTCTGCTTCCTGCTTGTAGATCAGATGGAAGCTCTCAGCCTCTGCTTCAGCACCGTGCTGACGGTCTGCATCACATGTCCCACAGTGATGGTCATAGACTCACCCTCGGAACCGGAAGCAATCCCCCAATTAAATCTTTTATAAGGGTTTCCTTGGTCATGACGTCTCTTCCCAGCAATAGAATAGTAACTAAGACATAACTAAGAGACTCGGCTCAGTATGTGGCACCACTGTGTCAAAGTCCCCATGCCTTCAGAACCCATGAATACCCATCTGTGAGTGTCTCGAATGTCTGAGAAGACAACTCGTGAGCAAGATGAATGTGGGAAGCCACGGAAGGCCTTGCTCTTGGCTAACACTCATCCTTGGCTCTCCTACCTACTATTCTTCTTTCTGCTTTCATGATTCACTTGTCAGTTCTCAGAACTTCAAACAAGGCCTCTTAGCAACCCTCCTTAGTAACCCTTCCTCCTGATCTTTAGATTTAGTCAACATCTTGCTAGATAGATGTTTTTAGAACCCCTGGTAATGGCAAGGCTTTGTGAGAACAACAGGTATAACCTAGTTAGATCCCACAGCTGCAATTAGCTTCCTCTACCTGCAAAGCCCTCTTTCCCTTCCTACCCCTCCCCATATCCTGTTTTCAGAGTATATAACCTGTGTGAACAATAAAATCTTTGCCAGCTTGATTAACTTCTTGGCTTGCTGTGCCTCCTTATTTTCTCACTCATCTCAGTCCTCTCCACGGGGTCTAAGAGTCCCACTTGATTGTCCAGCTGGACTGGACAGATGAAGACAGGTGTTCTGCCCTATCATTGATGCAGAGATACCATTGGCTACACATATGTTGGCATTGCTTCTGGTAAGAGGTTATCCCCTCATCCACTGCAGAAACAGTAGACTATATTGGAAGCATCACCTGTCAATAGAAAAGCCTACAGCCAATGAGCTGAGACAGGAAATAGGAGGTGGGACATCCAGGAGAGGGAAGGGGAGGGAGGAGGAGGGGCATTCTGGGGAAGAGTCAGGTGTAGGAGAATCGCCCTGGAACTCTGAGGAGATTCATAAACCTGAGGCGAGGTAACTAACCATGTGGAAGGCACTGACTAGTTTAAACCGGTTATATACGTAATGGGCTAGTCAGGGAGCAAGCCCAAGATTACAGCCTAAGCACTTATTAATATATAATAAGTCTCAGAGTCGTTATATCTGGTAACAGGAGGCAAAATGGAAAAGCCTGTGTGGTTGCAGTAGACTTTGTGTTGGATTTCACAGGAGGAAAGCTTCATCTGAAGCTCTGTGTCCTGGTACATCAGGTGCCATGGGACGCTTAGGTCACCACAGGAAAAAGTAAGTACCAAGGCTGATGAGAAAGCAGTGGCCAAACCAAATGTTTCTGTAAGCCATAGGGTGTTGGCTTATAGGCGATTCTACTGGGCATCTCCCAGGGACCTATTGGTGTCTTATGTCATCACTTGCCATTGCTAGGTGCAAGCCAGGTGCAGCAAGTATAAAAAGAACTGCTTGTTCCCTCTCCCTTTCCTTCTCCTTCTCCCTCTCCTTCCCTCCTTCCCTCCCCCCTCTCTCTGTCTCTGTTTCTCTCTCTCTCCCTCCCTCTCTCCCTCCCCATCTCTCTGTCTCTGTTTCTCTCTCTCTCCCTCCCTTTCTCCTTCCCCCCTCTCTGTTCCCATGTGTTCCAGAGGCCTCTCTTTCTCTTTTTCTGTCTTTCTCTGTAAACTACTTCTTTTCCCTCATAGCTCTGTCTGTCTGCCTCTCATTCTCCTCCCTTCCCCCAAATAAACCTCCCTTAAACCAGGTTTGTCACATGGTGTGATTTCTCAGGGGGGACACCATTCAGGGGCCCATCAGGTACCCCTTTACCCCTGCCTGCCATTGCATTGTATTTCATAACAATGAGCCTTTCAGTCTAGGTCAGAAATGTCTCCAGATTACACTTTACACCTATCATGTTAAGGCTGCAGAAAGACACACCTTCCAGCTTAGTGTCTCTTCTGTGAAGTGCCTGGGATCTCATTACCCACTGGAAAGGCTTAGACTTTTCAAAACCTACTTTAATAAGGATTCTCAAACACTTCTGCCCCTGCCACTCAACACACTGTCCAAAGGTAGGGGAGAAAAGATGGTAAGTAGGACAAGGGGATGTGGACTTATTTAGAAATTCGTTGGGGACAGTTCCAATCTCTATTTGTCTTGGTGGCACAATCCAGCAGAAACTGCCGGGCTTCCACCAAATTGGCACGAGTCAGCAGGAATGGCAAGGACTAGGAGTTCTCTGCCATGCTTCTCTCAACAAAGTGAAGATCAGCAAAGACACGTGACCAGTGAAGAGTCTGCACAGCTAGCTACCTGAGCACCTCCCGTCACTGTCCCCTGAGTTCTATTTATATTCTCTCCAAACATGTCCTAGCATAATCCTCACCTCAGCAAAACATCACGTGAGTCTGCCTCAGCAAAATACCACATGAGTCTGCATCACATGACACAAGTAGAAACTTCCACTTCATACCCTCCTTTTTGTTTTAAAGTTGTCTTTTCCCTTAGCATTAACGATCTACAGTTTAGTGTGGACTTTTCCATTTGGGGCATTGCGAGAGATTCTGGGATCCTCAACCTGTGTGGAAAGCTGAGATTCTTCTAGAAAACCTAAAAGGAATGGACACAGAGTAGGGTCAATGGCACTTAAGTTGTTGAGAAGGAGAAAGCTTAAGGGAACCAGGGAGGGTCTATCTATGCGTGTTGTTCTTCTGTGGCCTTTGGATGGGATTTCCCAATGACATAAAGTTGGTCTAGCAATGCACGAAGCCCCAAGAAGGTGAGTTTCATTTACTCATTTTTTTCCATTTTGATAACCATAAACAGACTCTCTGATGGTAGCTCATTGTGGACCAAAATGAGAAGGCTGTAAAGGGCACCCTGCCCATGTGGCCGAGGGCCAGTGGGATGCTGTCTGACACATCTAGATCATTCTACAGGAAAAGAAAACCTTTACCACAGTCCAAGACTTAGTACACGTTTAAAGAGACAAAGAATGCCAGCAGCCACCTTCATTTTAAAGAGTTATTTTTGTCAGTTCTTCGAGATTTCCAGCTTAAATGCATCATTGTTATTTTGATCACATATAAGTCCTCCGCTTAACTCCTCCCAAATCCACCCTCACATTCCTTACCCCTAAACTTAATGTTCTCTCTCTCTCTCTCTCTCTCTCTCTCTCTCATTTTTAATAATGTTTGTCTTTAATAACTCATTGAGTCCATTTGTACAGCCCACACACTGCTGGGTGTGGGACTATCCAGCAGAGCATACTCTACCTCCCAAGAGCCACACCCTTAAAAAATTAACTTCCTCTCCCTAGAAGCTATCGACTGTCCATAGCTCCTCAGTTAAGGGATGGAGCATCGTAAGCCCCTCCCACTCCCTGCTAGACATTGACAGTGTCTTTTGGGTACACTAAGGATGCCGTGCTCACGAACACACAGCTGCTATGGTAGCCTGCCTGATACCAAGCTGCTTCATTTTTATAGTCCAAAGGTGTCAGTGCAGAAATTTTTTTGGACAGGCTATGCATTTTTTTAAAAAAGTGCTCTTGGACTGGGGATTGGATAGGTGGAAGGGAATAAGAGATTTGAATTTTGCTGAATTTCTACCAGAGAGAATTGATTGAGCACACTCAACTCCTAGCCAGCGGGCAGCATCCCAAAGCTTCTGCAGCTGTAGGATGCCTTGTGTGTTTACTCACTGGCAGATGCTAAAGGTAGCGCTTTATTAATAGTCTCACGTAAGGAACCGGAATGAAAAACACCTTCCCTTCTAACCCTCGTCTTCCCCATCACGCAGGTTAGTAAATTAAAATAATGCTTTCTGAAATTACAAATGGGCAATGACTTTCTCATCTGGAAAGATCTGGAACACTCCTCAGTTGCCTAGATGGACTCAGGTGTACTGGGAATATGGATGGTCAGACTACCTGCTGGTCAGCTTCATGTTGCCTTCTAGGAGTCTTGTCAGTATGTTATGACCCATTAAGTGAAGCATGTGCCCATGTCAGACAGTTGGAAGAAGGAAACTTAGAAAACTGGCACTGTTTGTGTTTAGCATAAATCTGAGGTGACAAAAATCTACCGCAGGGCCAAACGCAAGCCACACACAGAGCAGCACCACATCTTATGGTCAAGCCCAAGCCCAGAACACTCATGTTTCAGATGGTTCGGATTTTGCTTTCTAATTTGATCCATTTCTCTACATTCCCACCAGTATCCAGGCAATGTCAACACAGAGCCAAATCCTCTGAACAGACAAGGCTACCTGTGAGGAAGATGGTGTTTCGTATGTGGATAGGTGAAAGCCCAGATTTAGAAATCCTTCCACTATCAACAGACTCCCGTCTCTGCTTGAAACGCCTGTGATCCACCAGCCTAGTCTTCTCTCTGTGGTCTGTCCCAGTTCTGGGTTATGAAAGAGATCCATTGCTGGATGAATTCGGCTTCTCAGCAGGAGGGGGATCAGGCGCTCAAGGACTGAACTGTGACAGCTTCTAGAAGCTCTTTTTATTGTTGCACAGAAGGCACCTTTGGCAAGTCAGTTTCCACATACCAAAACCTCTTATCTGATCTAGGGCTTGTCTTGAAAGACCCATTATCTAAGCAATTCTTAGCCATAGGAGACTTCCTGGTTTATTAGGCACATCTGGAGATAGAGTTCTGCAAAGGCTCTGAGAATCCTTCAGAAGAAAAACCCCATAAGATCTCAGATAACAATCACTGACAAAAGGCTACTTCAAAGCTTAGGTGCCATCACTCCAGATTCACACCAGATACAACGGTTTTCTATAGTAGTCCATTAAAATAATATTAAATTGGGACTGGAGAAATGGCCTAATGGTTAAGAGCACCAGTACTTTTCCAGAGGACCCAGGTTCAATTCCCAGCCCCCTACACGGCAGCTCACAACCATCTGTAACTCCAGTTCCAGAAAACATTCTATCCTCTTCTGACTTCTGAAGGCACCAGACACACAAGTGGGTCACAGACATACATGCAGGTAAGACACCCATGTCTCTCAATTAAATAAATAAATAGATAGATAGATAAATAAATATAACATGATTTCTAAAAAATTAACAATGTCAAAGCTCCATTTAAATTGCATCTAAAAAGAAATACAGAGAACACTTTCTTTGTGAAAAATTCAGACAGTATAGGTTAAGCTAGTATCCTTCAATTTTCTGCTTCCAGCCCTGGCTTCTTTCTAAACTAGAAGTTTTCAATTTTATCAGTATTTAATTCAAGATCCTTATTTATTTCACGAATTTGACTGTGTAGTCAGTTGACCTCGGGATGCTAAGCAGAATTACTAACCCTATACTTTGTTGTATTATAGCTTAATCTTAATCAAGGGTTTCTACCCCACCTATGACCTTTCCGTTCCTGGATAAAAGACAAACAACCTTTATATTTATGATAAGCCTTAATCAGTGCTAGAGCTGGACCGACACTGATCCTCTATGCTATTAGAATCTATTTCCCCGTCAATAACACCAAGTTACAATCTGCCATGTTCCATCTGGGCAGCTCTTAACTCCAATTGGCCAGCCCTCATGGCCGTGTTTTTACGAATCATGGTGGCTTCCTCCTCTCTACACATTTTTCTCCTCAGACCCCAAGCCTGGAACCCAAGAACCCCACCTCTTCTCTCTTCTGCCCAGCTATTGGCTGTAGGGATCTTTATTCACCAATCAGGGATAACTCATAGCATCACTTGGATATGAGCAGACTTGTCCCTGGGGAGAACCGGGCCTTGGGAGCCAGTATTTAGCATTACAATCCAAACAAAAGAACAAACCTCAACAATACTTCATTCAGAAGTCATTAACATATTTAACCCCTCAACTTTTAAAATTGCCTTCTGCAAAGGCTAATCTCACTTGCCAACTGGGTTAGATGGAGAGATGTCTCAGAGATAACTAGTAAGACAAACTCATCTATATGTCTGCGAGGGCACTCCCAGAGAGCATCCGCATGGGGGACTGCAAGGGAAAGACTCTAAGCAACAGACGACACAAAGTCATACCATGCGACAGATCTCACGTGGGAGGTTTATTGGGGAGGGGGTATACAGAGGCTGCCTTTCAAGGCTGAAGGGAAGGAAGAGAGCAGGCAGAGGAGGGACTAGCCTTTTATAAAGGGATGCAGCACACAAGCAGTGGATGGATATATGACTCGTGTCAACAGTGGGAATGAGTCGTATCTTGGCAGCTAGTGACGTCTATCCCACTGTCTCTGGGTTCCTCCGGTAGGCGGTGGAGAGGCCTGGTTGCTAACAAAGACTCTCTTCAAATTATGGTTACACCATCAGATAGGATGGAAGATATCTGATGGTTGGAGTTAATGAAAGGGAGAGGAGACGAGCCAGCGCTTGGCAATCTGTCTGTCCCAGTGAGTGTCCCCACTAGGGCCACCACCAGGCTGCAGCTTCTTTGCCCTTCCCATGGACTCGTACCAGGGGCTCTCCTAGAGTGCCAGGCTTGCATCCCCAGACTGGGATACGTCATTGGTTCCCTTGTGTTGACACTGAGCAGCTAATGACTTCTCTGCCTTCCCAGCATGTGGCCAGCCATTTTTGCAATATTCAGCTGCTCATATAAATGAAATAAATTACTCATAAGCCAAACATTTCAAAGTAAAATTAGAAAAATATTTCTACCAAGTATGGTGGTGCACCAGCCCTAGGGAGTCTGAGGCAGGATTGTGAACTCAAAGCCAGCCCAAGGTGCACAGAGAGATACTATTCTATACAGAACTAGAAAAATAGACTTAATCTTCATAAGAAATCTCAGAAGATCTCAAATAGCCAAAGTAATTCTATGCAAAAAGTGAGGTGGAGGAATCACAATACTTGATTTCAAACTATAAAACAGAGCCATAGGGACAAGACAGGCGTGGTCCTAGCACAAAGCCAGACATATAGGCCCGTGGAATAGAATATGGGACCCAGAAATAAACAAAGATATCAAAACCATCTACTGGGGAGAAGACAGACTTTTAAAACACATGGTGTTGGGGAAATTGGTTCCACAGGTAGGAAAAAAAATGAAACTAGTTTCATGTCTGTTAACCTGTACAAAGATCAATTCAAGAGGGGAGGAATGATGTAATTATGTCACCATCTCAAAAAATTAAAAAAAAAACTTCAAAATGCGTCCAAGACTTTAGTGCACTGTGCACTGATATAGGAAAATATGTCCTGATACTGGCACAGGCAAGACTCTCCCGGCTAGGACTCAAATATCAGCAGCAAGAATTGGCAGATAGGATGACAGGAATCCGAAAGCTTCTGTACAGTAAAGGGAAAAATGATCAGATTGAAGAGGTAGTCTACAGAATAGAAAACAATGTTATTCATCTAACAGAGAATCAATGTGTATAATACATAAAGGATTGAACACTAATAATCATTTCAATCCGTAAATGCACAAATTATCAGTAAATGTGTGGGAAAATGGTTCACATCCTTGACCACAAGGGAAATGAAAATCAAAGCCAGAGATTCTATCTCATCCCCGCCAGGGTAACTATTGTTAAGAAAGCAAACAAAGAAACAAACAAGCAAAACCATAATGATGTGGGAAGAAAAAGGATCCCTCATGTATTGCTGGTAGGAACATAAATACTACTCCAGCCTCTGTGTAAATTGATAACTTCTGTAACAGTTATATTTTGATGTTGGGATAGAACACTATGACCAAAAGCAAGGTGTAGAAGAGTTTATTTTGGCTTCTGTTTCCAGAGAGGGAAACTACTGTGACAGAGAGGCTTAGCAGCTAGCATGGCAGCAGGAGCAGGAAGTTGGGGGTCACATCTTCAACCACACACAAATAGCAGAGAGAGCAAACTGGAAGTGGGGGTGAGGTGGGGAGTAGGGGTGAGGTGTGGGGGGTGGGAAGGCTTCACACCCCCAAAGCCTGCCTCTGATAATGTACTTCCTTCAGCAAGACTCCACCTCCTAAAGCAGCTGCTCTCAATCTGTGGGCCTCAACCCTTTGTGGGGTCAAACAACCTTTTGAATGAGTCACCTAAGAGCCTTGAGAAACACAGATATTAACATTATTATTCATAACAGTAGCAAAATCACAGTTATGAAGTAACAACAAAAATAATTTTAAGGTTGGGGGTCACCACAACATGAGGAACTATATTAAAGGGTTGCGTCATTAGGAAGGTTGAGAAACACTAACCTAAAGGTTCCATAACCTCCCCAAACACTGCCAACAACTGAGACCCAAGTGTTCTGATACCTGAGCCTATCAGGACTATTCCTTAGTCAAATCCACACCAAAGATTTCTGAATAAAACAAAACAAAAACAAAAAACAAAATAACCTAAAACTAGAACTACCATATGATCCAAAAGCTATCTCGATGATACATACTTAAAGAATCAAAGTTACTAAACAATAGATACCCATACTTCTATGTTGTTGTTTTGCAGTGGTTATACTTATTACAAACTCAGCCTAGATAAAATCAGATGATGAATGAGCTAAAAACATTTTTATACACACACACACACACACACACACACACACACACACGCGCGTGCATGCTTACAGTGGAGCCTTGTTCAGTCATAGGAAAGAGTCGGGTGGGTGCTGGGCTGTAAGGTATCGCTGAGACACAGCTCCAGGGGTGGGAAAGCGCAGTCTGAGATGTGGGAAAGCTGGAGGTGTTTGGGGGTACCTGGGTCTGCAACGAGGTGGGGATCATGGAGTTCTCAGACTCTTGGACATCCAGGCACCACTGGGAGTCACCCTGGGACCAGGGGGCAGGAAGGGGACCTCCTACGTGTCCCAGCAGAGAGGATTATCCTTGCATGGTGGCAGTGGCTCTGTAGTCAAATGCCTTCTTCATGGCTCCCCACTGCAGATCTTGGTGAAAGAGACAGTCCATGGGTCTAAACAGTTTATTTTCATGGCAGAAAATGGATTTGTAAAACCATACTTCACTTCTCAGGGTGGGCCTGAGATTAAATACCTTTTGCAGGGAGGAATGTTGGGAAAGGGAAGTTTATTGGCTAAGCCCTTAGGGCCTCCAGGTACCTCATTAGCATGTTTTGGGCCTATGCGATCTGTGGTCACGTTTCTTTTATGTGAGAAGCATGGCACATATTCCAAGTCAGGAGTTTGCCAGGGAGCTGTGAGTCACCTCAGCCTCAGGTGTGTGCCTACCGAGTGTCTGGGTCTCAACCTGCTCTACCTTACCAAACTTCCTGGCATGGTTTTGCGTCCCACAATGTTGTTCTCAAGAAAATGGTTGAAACTGAAGATGAGCATACTTAGCAAATGAAGTCAGACACAGACAAATACAACATGCTTCTTTTCATGTGAGGAGTCTGCATTTTTCGGGGGGAGGGAAGATAAGGAAGTAGACATGAACTGTTTGAGAAGATGGAATCCAACAGGAAGTTCAGCAGCAAGAGAGACAGACAACAGCAGCTGTGTGTGGAGTGTGACACACACATAGCCAGAGCCAGTGTCTAGGTGCTCCTCGGCAGGTGGGGATGCACAGCCAGGTTTCGAGTAGGACTGAGGTGTACACAGCTACACCTTTTGGAATGACTGTAGTTGTTGGATGGTTGGATTGTCAGCAAGTCAGCCCAGAGACAGGAATGCCGGTGAATGTTGTTGCAAGCATCCAGAGGAGAGATGAAAGGATCCTCATAGCATGATAGAAACTCATTGTGGATATGAAAGGAAAATGTGTGTGTGTGTGTGTATGTGTGTGTGTATGTGTGTGTGTGTGTGTGTGTTTGCTAGACCACTTTGTTACATTTTTAACTTTATCATTATAAATGTAAGCTTGCCCTGTAGCTCAGATGTAGGCTTGGCTCCCTCACCTTCCAATTAGTGGTTAGTGTCTCAGAGTGAGAAAAAATGGAGAATGTGCTGCTAATAGGGTACGACTTCTGGGTCCGGTGTAAGTAAGTCACATGACTTCGTGTGTGTGAGCCCAGGATTTTCTCATAATAACTCTCTGAAGTTGGAAGGGCAAGTTTGATCTCTTTTATTTTACAGAAAGAAACTGAGTTGAGGAGGCAGTCCAGTGGCATGGAGTAAGGAGGAAGTGGTATATTTGACTCAAGGTTTCAAACTTCTTTATAGTTAAATGTGTCTACATACCCAACCTACACCAAAACTGGACACGGACAGTGACAAAAGACAAAATCAGAGGCTGATAGTGGCTGTAGCAGCCCTGGAGGAATGACGGAAGCTCAGTCAGGACACAAAGATCCAAGGTTGGTTTTCAGAACTGAGATAGCAAATTTCTTGCTTAAATGACATACAAGCCACATCATAGAGAACATGTTTGGCACAATCCCTCCTTTATGTTCCTGAGTTGCCGATCCAAGTGACGGATCTTGAAAGTGGATAAGTCTGCATAACAGGAGGGAGGAATGGTACCAGAGGTTGATTGTGCCATGTCCACGGACCCTCGACCCAGAGCAAGAGTCAGAGAAAATGGCTTCAGCATGCTGCTGGCACAGCTGGGTGGAGGTATGATGTCATAGCTAGCTTCAGTTGTCAGCTTTGACAGGCCTTGGAGGAGGAACCCTAAATTAAGGTGTTTCCCCATCAGACTGAACTGTAGGGCATGGTCTTGATTGATGATTGGTGCAGGAGGGCCCAGCTCACTGTGGGTGGTCCCAGCACCGGGCTAACTTCGCATAAGCTCCCAGGTTGTATAAGAAAGACTGAGCAAGCGCATATGCTCACACATGTTCATTGTTTAAGTATGTTGTTTTTGATTACTAAAATGTTTATAAAGAAGACATTTGAGTAACTTAATCCTGTTGTAAACAGGGTATTTGGGCTTCATGAGGTGGTGACCAATTATATAGAAAAAAGCCCTGTGCTCAGACTTCTCTCTGTCATATAAAAATTATCTTATTCAGTTCATATGTGATTACTGGAGGAAGCATCTGAAACACGTGGGCGAAGTAAGCCCTGTGAATGCAAGAAAAGTCGAGCAAAGAGGTGCCCAAGACAGGCTCAGTGGAAATTTTGACTAGAGAGCTTTTCATGGCTAATTTAAAGTGCATGCTTCTTGCTGTTTCCTTATTTTAAAAATGTCAAGCCAATTACTGGCTTTTGAAGTCACAGAGCCTGCCAGCAGGTCAAATCCAGACTCCTTTCTTGGTTCTAATAGGCCCTATAAGAAAAGGACGAAGCCTTTCCGGTCCTTAGCTGCCCTAACACTGGCAATAAGGTACTGTCTGCAGGGGAAGTCCACAGTATACAGGGAAGGTGGGGAAGGCCGATCCCTATAACCTGTGAAGAAGAGGTCAAGGAAACAGAGGGAAGGAGGGACGGACTGTGCTTCATCACTCTGCAGTGAGGCCCATAATACACAGGAGAAATGGGAGGACTGTGCTTCATCACTCTGCAATGGGGTCCATGGTACACAGGAGTGATGGGGAGGACTGTGGTCCATCACTCTGCAGTGGGGTCCATGGTACAC
>NW_021604781.1:3403929-3468284 GCF_004785775.1 Grammomys surdaster
TGTGGTCCATCACTCTGCAGTGGGGTCCATGGTACACAGGAGTGATGAGGAGGACTGTGCTCCATCACTTTGTAGTGAAGTCCCTGGTCCACAGGAGCAATGGAGTAGTTCTATCACTTGTGCATAGCTGGCTGGAGGCTTTCCTGGAATTCTAGCTCGGGAGCATCTCATTTGGTCGTTCTTGACTTCCTGAACTTTCCTTTTTACCACATAACATTTTTCTTTAAGAAAGTGAATCACCAATATAATATTTTATGCTGAAATCTGGATTCTCCAGGCTCTAGAAATATCAGAGGATATTTTATTACATTATATTTCTGGACACATGGACAAAATTAATCCTTTCTTCTTGGGCCTTCCTCAGAGGTGTCTCCTGCCCTCCCAGGTCTGAGGCTAAGAGCATGCACTCTCTGTGGTGCTGGCATCTCTTACACCAGCACAAGGATTTTGGTTTTCCTGGTACAGAGCCAGAATCTGAGACACAATAGCCCATCAAGTCATCCCATGCCTGCCACCATCATTTTGGATTCTAAAATATAAAATTATAAAAGTATTAAAATAAGAAACTATGTGGTAGCCTTTACAACTATAGATGGACCCAAGTTCAAGAGTGGTACATGTTTGCAAAGAGAAACTTGATGGCTACTTTTAGAAAACCCAAGGGGTGTCCCTAATTAAAAAACATCAGAGAAGCTTTCCAAAACGGAACATACGCTCCCTGTTCACAGAGTAGGTGGATTGTGTGATACTCTGGTCTATCTGTGCTGCTGATCCTAGAAATGCCATCTGATTTTGCTTGGTAAACGGACCACAGAGTGCTTAATTAGTAACGCTAACTCAAAGCAAAGAAAAATACAGGTTCGCCCGCCAGGCCTGTGTATGATGTATGCGCACGGACAACCTGTGGAGACCAGAAGAGGGCGCCAGATCCCCTGGAGCTGGAGTTACAGAAGGTTGTGAGCCACCTTGTGAGTACTGGGTACCCTTAACTACTGAGCCATCTCTACAGCCCCTTTCAAGGTTTAAATGTTTATTAACCTCTCTTGGCTTATGAGATAGGGTCTTGCTATGTAATCCAGGCTGACTTTGAACTTGGCAATCCTGCGGCCTCAGTTTCCTGAGTGCTAGGATTATGGGTATGAGTGACCACATCTGCCTTTCCTGGGGAATGAAAGGGAAAGGTCAGAGGTCTCAGTACGCAAGAGCTGTTTGGGCTCATTCTTTTGGTACCTGGGAATCCTTACGGAGTGGATGGTGGAAAACTCAGTCTCAGCTTATCAGGTTCACGGACTAGCAGATGCTCAAGCAAGGATGCCTCATGTCACTGCCAAGAGGAGAGCCTTGGTTTAAAAACAGCCCAGCGGAGCACCTAGGCTTCACCTACCTGAGCAAGCCATGCGCTGCTGGGCAGGATAAGGCTTTGATCTAGGCAAGTAGGTTTAAAAAAAAAAAAAGTACAAGGGAGATTCTACTTAAAGAATTCTCTGCTTCAGACTATCCTCCATGTCATTTCTAAACCATTATATCTTTTTTTAAAAAGCATCTAAAAGTTGGGCTGTGTCTCTTTGGTTCTGGCTAGAAATGTCAGTGATAACTTGCGATCTCCACTTAATCTGTCTTCAGAACCTTCAATTTCTTGGCTCCAATTACACCCACAAGCTCCCTGGCCCTGTGGCATTGTAGCTAATGATACGGGAGCCTTCAGCGATTATAGTGGTCTTCTAGGCTAGAGGACAATGCATGCGGGGAAACTATGGTAACACGTTGCTTTTTTTTCTCTCTCTCATTTCTACCTTGTCATCCTTGAGGCAAGCTGTCCTCTGGAGACGTGTTCATTTATACTCAGAACACCACGTTCTTGTAACTTGCCCCACACCTAGATCCGTTAGTTGCTCTGCCCTGTAATCCTGAAGTACTGGACCTTTATTGAGTGCCCTTAATTTAGTCATCGCCATCCCTCCAAGACCCCCTAGCCTGCGACACAGCAGGTCCTTTTTATTCAGTTTTGCATCCATGGTACCTGGAACGCAGGCATTACTTAACTGCTTAAAAAAAAATAATTTGGTAGGAATGAATTGTTTCATGAAACAAAGAACTCTTAGTGTGAGCCCACGCCCAATCCTTCTGGGTTGGCCACCTGGGTATTTGGCTGTTAGGTTCCTCTTCACTGGAGTGAGACAGTATGCGCAAAGCTCTTGGACCTGTGAGAGGACGGATTATCCGCGACAGTCCCATGCGGGGTGCACTGACTCATCCACCTTAATTTCAAAGGTGACTGAAGAGATTGATGGAAGGAAATGAAAACCCCAGGCTTCCATCTAATTCCTGATTCATATTTCACGTCCGTCTTTTTTTTTTTTTTTTTTAAGCAGAATAGAAAAAGTGGGACCAAACTGTCTGGTTTGAGTTTCTTCCTCTCGCTCCAGACGAGCGCCATTTTTGATGTTGTTACATATCCATTTTCACCTGCCAGGCATCAGCGTCCTTCTCTTCCCCATCCATCCACAGCTCAGGTTCAGCAACACCCGTCAAAATCTCAAAACGTTCTCCTTTAGAAAGCCTCCTATGCTGCCCAAGAAACATATGCTTGCTTGCTTTATTTATTTATTTATTTATTTATTTATTTATTTATTTATTTATTTATAGTCTGTATGTATGTCAGAGTAAGTTTATGTGTACAGGTGGGTGCTGGTGCCTGTGGACACTAGAGGGGTTCCGATCCTTTGGAACTGGGAGTTCCAGGCAGTTGTAAGTGTAGGTACTGGAAACCAAGCCCTGTTCCTCTGGGAGCATGGTAAGCATTTTTAATTGCTGAGCCATGTTTCCCAGACTTGAAAAGCCCCCCTTCCCTTTTCTGTCAAGACAAGCTCTCACTATGTAGCCCAGGCTAACCTCAAACTTTCCACCTACCTGACTCTGCCATCTATATACTGAGCTTAGGAATGCACCAATGTATCTGGCCCTCTCACAAGCACTCCTAAACATTTCACAGATTCTTAATTATATTGTATTGGATTCTAAAGATTCTTATTGGATTGTTTCTCAAAGAAAAATGTGCATATTCCATATCTAATATCCTGTTCCCACACCCTAAGATGGCCCACACAGGCTCCATCTCATGTTAACAAACTGAATATTTGTGTCTATAAGAGAGTTTCCAGCTCTCTTGGCACTAATCCTCCATTCCAGAGATTTACACATGCTTTTTAATTTTAATTATTCCTTCCTCCCAGACACTTCTCAAAATTAATTAAGGACTCCCAAATTGCCGAAAAAGGAAGAAGGAAAAAAAATTCTGTGATGCTGTGTTTCTCAGCAGAGACGGAGCAGTCTGAGACACCCTGTGCCACTCTGTGTTAATTTCCTCATGTGTAAAATGGGAGTTCTGATACCACGCCACTGTCACAGATTTGGTGTGAGCATTATTTACACAGGACAGGAATAGCTCTCTGAGGGGGAATCAACCCTAGTTTGTCTGCCTGTGTTTGTGGCGTTAAATATTCTTGGTGTTTTTGTTTCCTTTCCAGTTGTGGTGACTGAATCCCTGACCTGTAGCTTAAGGAAAGGAAGTTTCTCTTGGACCCCAGTTCAGAGGGTTCAATCCATCATGGCGGCAGAAGCTCGGCACTGATCAGAAAGCAATGGAATAAAATGTCAAGGCTCAGCAGGCTTTCTTAGCCAATCTAGACCGTGCAGTGGTGTGTCGAGTTTAGAATGGGGTCTCCCTTCCTTGATGAAGCCTCTCTAGAAACATCCTCACAGACACAGGCACAGGTGTGTCTCCTAGATGTTTCTAATGTCAATCAAGTTGTTAATGAAGATTAACCACCATGTCTTCATGGTTGATTTCAAATCATGTACTTAGAGACTTCCTGAAGGTTCTTGCTCTAGCCTAGCTTCAGCAGCACACCAGCTAGTGCATACACCTTAGATGCTGAGCTGACTTAGATCAAAGTTGATGTGTTTATAAAAAGATAAAGAGATAAAGAGAGTATGTTCTGTGGGTGTGTGGAGAGGTATGGGGGAAGGGGATGTCTCAGCGGGCTCTTCCCCCTGAGGGACCAGTCACACACAGGTATAGCATAGAATAGAGTTTATTCAGGGCATGGGGAGGGGAGCCAGGAAGGTAGTAGAGGCAGAGAGTAGAGAAGTAGAGGAGTAGAGGAGGCCATGACCACGTGGAGAGAGGGAAGGGAAGGAGGAGAGGCAAGGGGACAGAGAGAATCTAGAGGCAAGAGAGTAAGAGCAAGAGAGAGAGGAGGGGGCAAGCAGCCCCTTTTATAGTGGGCATGTCTACCTTGCTGTTGCCAGGTAACTGTGGGGAGGAGCATACCTGGCTGTTGCCAGGTAACTGTGGAGGTGGAGTTTAGACAGAATACTAACAAAAGTCACTGTATCCAAGCATAATATAACAACAAATCAACCATCATCAATGCCACAGAGCAAAGACCATCAATAGTAATAAGTGGTTTGCCAAGTATGGACGCCATGAAATTAGAAAAACCATGGCAACCTATTTTTTTTAAGACATGCATATCTGTCTATTTTTCAACAGCTAAGCCAAAGG
This sequence comes from Grammomys surdaster, assembly GCF_004785775.1. Lineage (NCBI taxonomy): Eukaryota > Metazoa > Chordata > Mammalia > Rodentia > Muridae > Grammomys > Grammomys surdaster. The sequence goes on from NW_021604781.1 coordinate 3,408,497, forward strand.
ATTGTGTAATATTGTGACCACTCAGTTAGAGCTAAGTGGCAACAGAACCCCATTCCTAGATAACTACTTAAAAAAAAAAACCTAACAATTGCTAGTACTAACTAGTGTTTAATGGATGTTACTCTGCTCTTTGTCACAACCTGACCTTAGGAAAGTGAAACCCAGGTTCTCAGAAAGCAGAGGGAGGAACAGGAAGGCACCAGCAGGTGGCTTGCAGTCAGCCACCAAAGGTCAGCAATTCTGTCTTCCTGGAAGCTGTCTTCAGCACAGCACTTCCGTAAATATGTTTTTCAACATATTTTAAACCTAGTCTACCAGTGGGGTTAGCTAGTTGGATTTATCACACTGTGGTTCTCTTCTGTTTCTACTGTTGACTTTACAGCAGGGAGCCTCTTTGACAAATTCTGTTCATTAAAAGAGGAAGCGGATTCATTCCTATTAATGGCTCAGATATTCATCTCACCATCTGATTTTAATGTAGACTTTTTTTTCCCTGTATGGTAATTTCAGGTCCCCATGTAGTGAATGTGTAGCAGAACAGAACATTTTCTCCTTGAAGGTCAAAGGAAACAGCAGAATAATCATTACACAAAGGCCCTTGCTTCTCTTCGGTCCTCACAGTGCTTTGTCACTGACCCACCAAACAAGGTCTTTTCTTATTACCTTGGCTATCCTACAGACAGAGCTTCACCACTCCCACCCCCAAAGCAGCAGCACAGTAAGACAATAGAAACTCACATTAAGACCCTATTAGGTTCCCTATGGTGTGAGTTTGAGAGATGAATCTGATTTTTAAGTGAATTATAATATGAGGGCTGAAAATAATGTTTGTGATAAACCAAAAGCTTGTGTCTGGGTAGCATCGATTCTTCCAAGGAAACATTGGCAAGAACACTGCATTGAATTTTATTTCATTTTTATTGGCTACTAAAGGAGTAGAATCATGTTGTGTTGACTGCTTGATACACATGGTGATTCTCTGAAGGCCTTGGGAAGGACAGGGCATCTGGAAGCCAGTGGGAGTGTCCTACCCATCTTTGTATGAAATGCACCCTTAAAGTTCCTTGTTGGGTGGGGTACACCAGTGAAAACGTTTTCATAACCACTCAATCTTAACTGTACACATTTAGAAAAATGTAACTGTGTGTGTTAGTTTTGTTTTGTTTGTTTGTAACATTAACACAAGATAGGATCTTCTGTGAAGAGAGAGCCTCAGCTGAGAAAGGCCTTCATCAGACTGGCCTCTAGGCTATTCCGTGGGGCATTGTCTTTTTGATTAATGATAAATGTGGGAGGGCTGAGCTCGCTCTGGGTGGTGGCACCTCGTAGGCAGATAGTCCTGAGCCCTATAAGAAAGGAAACTGAGGAAGTCCACAGACAGTAAGCAGCATTCCTCCATGGCTTCTGCTTCAGTTCCTGCCTCCTCCAGGTTCCTGCCCTGACTTCTCTTCCTGATAGACCTGACACAGTGTATTGATCAAATAAACCCTTTCCTCCCCAGGTCATTTTGGTAATGGCATTCATCACAGCAAGAGAAGGCAAATTAGGACTCTGTAACTAGCTAGTGCTCTGGAAGCTGGATTTGACCTGTAACCTTCAGCACCTCGATCCCACAAGCAAGCAGAAGTTTAAAAAAACAAATTGAGCTGGCTTCATTTCCATGAAATTTCAAATCCTTCGAGCAATGCAGAAGGCCTAGACTCAGATGCTTAGTTATCGCCTGTGAGTAGTACAGAAGCCAGGGCATCCACCCATAAAGGATGAAGCAGAACCCTGAGACTATTTTTCTTGACAATGAAAAAAAATGCAAATCATTACATAAATATATTAATTATGTTTCAACTTTAAAAATATTTTAATTTTTTTTGTATGTATGAATGTTTCCCCTTGTAGTGGATATTTTCTCCTAGATTGAAACATTCCACCCGGCAGGGAAGCTCCTTAAGCAGGAAGGGAAACAATTTATAATAACTTCGGGAAACTCCTGAAACTACCAGATTCACTAAGCCGCTCCCTCTAGGAGTAAGCAATAAGAACTGAGAGTCCCTCAGACTGGAAGGAGACAAGCAGTAAAGAAGACACTGAGACTTGCCGAGCTGCCTGGAAGAAGAGGTTTAGACTAGAATCACCTGGAAAGGATCTTCTCCAACCTGTTGAGTTGCCTGCAAGCTGTGTAGTATGCTCCAGTTTTCCCAACTTTGTGAACTGTCACCCATTCTGGGGTGGTCTTCGGTGATGCAGCTGTCTCTGAGTCATTTCTGGTCCTGTAAGTGACCTTTAACCCATATTCCTGTGGATAAAACTCATTAGTTCACGAAGTTGGACTTGGGTGGCATCTGTACTTTGGTCTGTCATGGACTTACTTTCAGGTATGAGTAGCTGTGTTATGGCTCCCCAGGGAAAAGTTTTGCCACACAACATGCCTGCATGTATGTCTTTTCACCCTTTGTGTGTAATGCCAACAGAGACCAGAGGAGAACATCAGATCCCCAGAACTGGAGTTACAGATGGCTGTGAGCCACCACGTAGTTGCTGGAAACCAAACCTGGGTTCTCTACAAGAGCAGCCAGTGCTTTTAATCTCTGACTCATCATCTCTCTAGCCTCACTTCTCAACTTTTATAGATAATCTATCAAATGTTTATTTCATAGTCACAATCTATAAACGTGGCAATTCTTCTGCTATAGAACAAAAGATTAGAAGAAGAGGTTCAAGTCCTAACCAGAAGTCTGGATATAATCTAAAGTTGATGGAACAAGCAATAGAAGTTTAATCTTGACCTTTAAAGTTACAAAGACAAATGATAGCACCGAAATAGCTGTCAAAAACTGGAATGGACTGGAATGAACAGACAGAAGCTTGAGTAATTTATGGTATTACTCCAGAAATGGTTCCATCCTGGATTCTTAGTCGTGTGAATAAAAGAATTTTAAAAAGACTTAGAAGGAAGCCAAGGATGATTTGTTAGCATCTGAGAGAAGAAACAGGACTGGAATGCTGTAAATCTCTGTAGTGGCCTGGAGGAGGGGGAAATGAATATGGAGAAGAGGTCTCTGTGTGTGATTCTTCATTTTGAAAACCAATAGCTCCACACCTCAGCCTGTGTCCTTTCACTCTGAACCAATGTAAAACCATGGATTGATGATGCGTGTCTCATGCTGGCAGCCTTTGTGTTTTTATAGCTTAAATGGCTGTCTCAGGATCACAGCATTCCATTTATGTTCATTTGATACAAGAGAAATGCCTACTTGGTTTTCAAGCAATGACAAGAAATCCATTCATTCATTCACTATTTTGTACCCAGAAGCCTTGAGAGTTTATACAGGCAAAGCCAGACCCTTGAGAGTTTAGTTTTCTTGGCTTTGACTCTCCTATCCACACACTGACTCCAGCTCTCATCCCCAGCCATGTCCATTGACGTTTCCCTTCACTTTTGAATGGAGAATTGTCCCACCACCGTGACTGACTGTGGAAGACATAAAACACCTTCTGGATTTATCCTAATTCAAGGATGTCAGAATGCATTGACATCTTACCCCAAAAATACAATGTCTTCTTCTCAGTGGCCTTGTTGCTTTTCCAGGCCAGAGGGTCCTGTATTTCACGTCAACAATTGCATCTCAAGAGCTGAACCTTCAGTCTGGGCTGTGTAGTGAGTTCCAGCCCGGCCAGAGCCACAGCATGAGAAGACCTTGTCTCAGATACAGGAATAAACAAAAGCCACTTGCTCTAGATTCTCCACTGCCCTATAAAAAGGAATTGATGTTAAGTTAAGTTGTGATTCATGTTATTAGAGCAACATGTAATCACTTTTAAAAATCACTTTGATTAGCCTTGCATCACAACCATCTCATGTGATTTCTCCTATGAGGCCATTTTTATGCTACTGAGTATTCACGTGGCCTTCTGTGATCTTGGAGGGTAAGCTCCAGCAACCACATAGCTGCTCACCACTGTTTTTAACTCCAGTTCCAAGGGATCAAACACCGTTTGACCTCCAAAGCTGCTCCATGAGTGTGCTGCATAGATATATGTGTAGGCAAAACATCCACACACAAAAAACTAAAACAAAATAAAACCAGGAAAAGTAAACAGATAGAATTTCTAGGACCAACCACTGAGGATAGATGGCAATGGTCAATACGATGGTTTCTTCAATATCACCGATGGTCGAGTCATCCAAGACAGAACAAAAGGATGAGGCTACCTGGGTTTAGATTATGAATGTGCTCAGAGAACCTGATTCCAGAATCAAAGTGTGTGTCCGCATTTGCTCTTCTGATTGTCACATCAGTTTAGTTTATTTATATTGGAACAGTGCAGGCGCTTAACATAAATTTGAATTGCAAAATGTTGCTTTTAATGCCTTGCAATTATTATGCATGCATGCTTCAAGTAAAAATTATTTTGCATGCAGAAGATTGTCTGTTGTGGACTTAATAGGCCAGACAATAAGAAGAACATTAAGTGCTCTAAAACCTGATCTCGGTCCTGCAATTTTCAAAGCTTGGAAAGGTGGCGAGAGTCTGATTTGAGCCAAATGGTCACGCAACATTTTCTTGTAAGTAATGCTGTGTAAGTGGGAGTATAAACAACACCAATAAAATAGGAGAGAAAAATAAGAACAGCCTACGTGAAGAATTTGGATGATATCAGAAGGTGGAAAGTCTAGAAACAGTGGGACAAGTTAGCCCAGGAGAGATGGGCTAGGCTGGGCCTGACAGAGAGGGGGAGAGGAAGGAAGGAGGAACCAGGAGGCAGATGTGCAAAAGTCAGAAATAACTGAATCTGGCACTTACCTGCACCCAGTGTTCTCGGAGAAGGTGTGTACAGGACAGGTTCCCAATGTGCAATGTGGAGGACTGAAGAGAGAGACAGCGTTCCCCTGACTGAGGGTGGAGGAGAAGATGCTGTGTCTCTGGAGCATACACGACAGAGCAGGTGAGGAGCCCATGTGTGTCCCCTCTCTCTCCCTCCTCCCCTTCTTCCCTTCCTTCTTTCTCCCTCCCTTCCTTCCTTTCTTCCTCCTCCTCTTCCTCCTTGCCCAGGACTTTCTCTTTTCTTTCATGTGCCTCATAGATGTCCCTTTTAGAAATGGAATACATTAAAAAGGTTATTTTGTAGAACTTGACTTCCTAACTCAGAATGCTTTAAAATGGTATTTAAAATCAATCACACACACACACGCACACACACATACCCATCACTGGCCAGAGAAAAGTAAATCATTGAAAAGTACTATTTTTATGATCTAGTCAATTTAATCAAAATCGATTTGCTTTGTTCCAGAGGCTCAAAGCAACTGTCCACCCACTACTACCACCCAAGTAAAAGTCACTCTTCCTTGTGGGGGATTGACAGAGTCATGTATGCAGGGACAAAGAAAAAGCAAAGATACAGGGAAATAGCTCTGTTTATAGGTATGCTGCATGCCAAAGCCAGTTTGCATAAATTTTATAATAATTTATATTTAATATATATAATACAGGAATAGTTATAATAATAATAATAGCTATTATTATTGATGTAATTGTGTGCATATGATATACACATATGGGGACACATGTGTCTAGGTGTGCACATAGAGGCCAGAGAACAGCTATGGGACATTGGTTCTTTCCTTCCTTCTATCTTTACAAGAGTTCTGGGGATCACACTCAGGTGTTGTGTGGCAAGTACTTTTACCTGCTGAGCCATTCCTCCAGCTCCTAATATAATTCTTAAAAAAGGAAATCTTTGTAATCTAAACTGTACAGTCTTAGTTCTCAGAGGTGTGAGTATTAACTAACTATGAGCAACTTCAAGCCAAGAAGAATAGTTTGTAAAGGGAGATTTCTGTTATTTCAAGAAAGCATCTAAAATCAGTGTAACGTAGAGATCATCCAATCACCATGGGGACTTCTCAGTTCAAAAGCATGAGTTGATATCACAGCTGTTCCACTAATGAAATGGGGTCTTCTACTGGAGTCTTCTGACTTGTAAGTTTAATATTCTCGTCGCTGTGAATTTTTGAATGACAACCTTTAAAACTGCATTTTATGTTAGTTAATGATGTAAGTCAGCCTTGAGTGACTTAACATTTTGACTCATAGTTTGGGCTTTGTATTATTCAATGTTCACCACTCATTTAATTTGAATTTGATTTATTACCTTGTGTGTGCGTGCATGTGTGTGTTCTCCCACCCTAGAGCAAGGTATATGTATAGAAGTCAGCAAAACTTTTGAGAGTTGGCTTCCTCTGTTCATGATGGTAATCAAACTCAGATTATCAAGCTAAGGTGGCAAGCCCATTACATTCCCCACTAGGCCATTCCACTGTCCCTCCATGAGTCATTTGAACAAAAATTAACTTAATCATAAAATATCGATTAGACAAATATCAGAGGACTGTGGTTGAAGAATGAAGGTTAACTGGCATTTGGTTCTGACATACATGGTAACGGCAGAGGCTTGCAGTGGTTTTGACATGGCAGTGTCTGCCGATGTTTTTTTGCCAAAGATAACTTATTTTTGTGGTGTTATTAGTTTTATTTAACTCATTTTTTTTAGCCTAAGCACCACTAAAACTTAAACCTCATCATTATAGAATTTTGAATGCAAAGTGTAAGACTCAACCACAAAAATCAGGGGCGTGTTAGGAGGATTGCCAAGAGTGAACTTCTGTACAGGCATAAGGAGAAAATGAATGTAGAGAATTTAAAATAGCAATGAAATCAATTAAGGTCAATTTCAAACAATAGCAGATAAATTGCTCTTCCCTAGAGGGTAAACCATACAAACATACACAACTCTTTGCACACCTTTGAGTATACCACGGAAATAAATTATTCTAGGATCTACAGGAATATATTAGGACCAAGTTGGTTCAGAAGTCTTTCTTTGGATACTTCAGATGGTTTGACGAATGAAGAATAAATAGCTGTGGCCTAACATTCAAGGCCATTCATTCACACAAGTAGACTGGTCTTGGCAGCAATGCTGAAACAGACCGCTCTGGCTACATTTAGATATATGTACTCTGCAGGGTCTTTGATCTGTTGACCAATCAGAGCTCTTTCGGGTGGGGGGTGTTGTGCCATCTCTGCTGATTCATTTTTGTTATTCTGACACCACTGAACCTTACTGCTAACAACACAGATTGAATTTGCTCCAAAGAACCATTTCTAAACAGGTCCACCTCCCCTGTATCCTGATAACCTCTCTTTTCCACCATCTCTCGTATGAGGTGGGCTAGACGGGAGGTTAATGCATTTAAGAATCCTTATTAAAAGTAGTTTTTGAAAAATTTAAGAGAATAATCATATGCTCTAGGGAAGAAGCCAGCACTATTATTCTGCTAAATAGACATAATATTAAGCTGGCCTCCGGGTTCTTATCTTACACTTGTAGATTAGCATACCTCTCAACCCTTCCTGGAGAAGCTTCTTTCTGTAGTAGATAATGGTTAGTACAGAGATCCACAAGCAGTAAACATGAAACACTGAGAGACTGTACAGTTCTTGGCCCTAAGTGGGATGACTCTACCACACTCTGTGGTGGCTTGAATAGGAATGGCCTCCATAGACTCTTGTGTTTGAATGCTTGGCCTATAGGGAAGGGCACTGTCTTAGGGTTTCCGTTGCTGTGAAGAGACACCATGACCAAGGCAACTCTTATAAAGGACAACATTTAATTGGGAAGGCTTACAGGTTCAGGCCATTATCATCAGAGTGGGAACATAGCAGCATCCAGGCAGACATGGGGCTGGAGGAGCTACATCTTTATCTGAAGGCAGCCAGGAGAAGACTGGCTTTCAGGCAGCTAGGATGAGGATTTTAAAAGCCCATGCCTACAGTGACATACTTTCTCTAACAAGACCACACCTCCAAGTAGTGTCACTTCCTGGGCCAGCATATTCAAACCACCACAGGCACTATTAGAAGGTGTGGCCTTGTTGGAGTAGGTATTGCCTTATTGGAGGAAGTGTGTCACTGTGGGGGTGTGCTCAAGCTATGCCCAGTGTGTCCTACAGTCTTCTGCTGCATGTAACTCAAGATATAGAACTGTTGGCTCCTCCAGCACCATGTCTGCTGCAGGCTGCCATCCTTCCCACCTTGATGATAATGGACTAAACCTCTGAAGCTGTAAGCCAGCCCCAATTAAATGTTGTTCTTTATAAAAGTTTCTGTGGTCATGGTCGTGTTGTCTCTTCACAGCAACGAAACCCTTTGTTGTATGAAGTGTGTAACTAAGGGATGGGCGTTGAGGTCTTAGAAGCTCAAGCCATGCCCAGTGTCACTCTCTCTTTCCTTCTGTTGCCTTTGGATCTAGACGTAGAATGCTCAGCTCTTTCTGCAGCACCATGTCTGCCTGCATGCTGCCATGTCTTCCGCCATGATGATAATGGACTGAACCTCTGAACTCTAAGTCAGCCCCGATTAAATGTTGTCCTTTCTAAGAGTTGCCATGGTCATGGTGTCTCTTCACAGCAATGAAACCCTAACTAAGACAACGGCAGCTGGGAGGGAGGAATAGAAGTATGGAGGATGGAGGAGACAGAGAGAAAGAAGGAGGGAGAGGGAGAGGAAGAGAGAGAGAGAAGATGAAGTAAAAATGAAACTAAAAGGGAACATGGTGGAGGCGGAGAGGAGAATTGGAAGGGGAGAATGGGGCTGGGTTTGATCCAAACACATTATATGCACATATACATATTAATTACAGTATTTTTTAGAAAGATCTATCAACTAGAGGAGACTGCCAACTTGTCTTTTTCTCAGGGTCTTAATCATTGCTTTCATTCAGTTGCTGTGGGTGAGGTGACTGCCTGCTTACAGGCTCCACCGCTGAGAAGCCACCCTTGCAGAACCTTCTTAAGCAAAGCTGAGGAATACACAGTCCAACTAGGCTGGCCATGGGCTCGATGTAATCTAAACTAATACAGGAGGAAAAAAAAAACCAAATAGGTTTTGGACAACAGTACCCGGAGCAGAAGGCAGTCCTACTATATTGTGCCTGATGCCTTTACTACAAACACTGGACAGAACACAGCCACAGAGCAGGAGCCCTCCTCAGCTTCTAGAAATACACAAATCAACAGATTAGTAAATATGTATCTACACAGACGTAATGAGATCGTCTTGTTCTGACACAATCAGGAGGCTGTATTTGCATTTCATTTCAATAACATTTCTCTTGCCAGACAAGAGAACTCATTTATTCTTCCTGGTACAAGCACAAGGCAAATTATTAAAATATAGCACTTTGCTTAACATTTGGAGGACCTATATTTGTACAACATGAGAATTGTTCGTGTAAACACTGACATTTTCTTGGATACTTTGAACCCAAAGCCAACACTAATGAAAAAACAATTTTGTATAGAGCAACAGTGTATAAGAATCCAGGGGCAAGCTCTCCTGTTCTAGCGATTTTCAATCAAATATGCAATGGTTGGCAGACACCAAGGGATGCCGCTGCCTGTGGTGGCAGCCACAATGATCGTCATTAATGTCAGAGGAGTCATTAATCACCCAGCCTAATCTGTCTACCTTATCTTATAACTAGGTGTTTAGCTCTTCACTAATTGGCAGAAGCAATGACTATAATGCCAGGTGCAAGTTGTCAGTGTTTTCTGTGGTCTTCATGCCTTGCCATTTAGGGTTCCCTCTCACTGGTGGGTGCTACCTTACAGGGCAGAAGTGGAGTTGGAATACTAATTATTTGCATATGCTAATTCTTACGAGCATAAGGAACTCATTTCTTTCTAGTAAAGGGGGTTATTTACAAGGCAGAATTACAAACCGAAGTGTTTTCTTCAGAAAATATGGATGGAGGGGCTGAAGAGATGGCTCATTAGTTAAAAGCACTTGTTGCTCTTGCAAAAGACCCACATTTAGTGCCCAGCATCTTCATATCAGCTCACGGATGGTTCTAGAGGATCTGAAACCCTCTTCTGGCCTCCACAAGCACAGATAATACATGCAGTCAAAACATTTATACCTATAAAATAAAAATAAACCTTTGAAAACATTAAAATCAGAGAATGTTGGTAGATTCCTGTTTGCAAAAGCTGGAGGACACGCCAGAGCAGAGGTATGGTCAACTCTCCTTATCAGATCACCGGTCACTGTGCAGAGTCCCAGCTGACTTCCATAAAGAATGGCCAGTGCATGAGGTGGTTTGTGTGAAGAATGTCTTCCATAGACTCGTGCATCTGAACATGTGGTCCTCAGTTGGTGCCACTGTCTGGGGAGGTTTAAGTGGAGCAGCCTTAGTTGGGGGTGAGCTTTAAGATTTAAGGCTTTCTGCTGCTTCCCAGTCTCTCCCTCTGTCTCCTGCAGCTGAGGATGTGAGCGCTCAGGTTCCTGCTCCAGCCACTGTGCCCGCCTGCTGGCATGGCTCCCTGCCACTGTGGAGTCTTACTCCTCTGGAACCACAAACCAAAATAAACACCTCTTCCTTAAGTTCCCTTGGCATTGCTGTTTTATCTCAGCAGCAGCAGCAGCAGCAACAACAACAACAACAACAAAGTAATTAATACAACTTGTTAAAGCATAAATAGGGGGAACTCTATATATTATATTTATGGCAACAGAGTAGTTGACAGAATGTCAGGAATTGCTTTTCTTGTTAACATGTGGCTGCTTCAAAGAAAAGATCCACGTCCTCACAGACTGCAAGTATTTTCCTTCACAAATTCGGCTCTGGTGTCTGGTTAATTATTTCCTGGAGGCTTATTTTTTCTTCACCATCACTGATGATTTGAATGGTTCTGGTACTGTCTATGTCACGTTCCTCTCTTGACCCAGTCATGGGTAGTGCTGAGGTGTCTCTTAAATGTTTCATTTCTTCTCATTATCTTTCCTGAAACAACACAGAATAAATCTGTCCTCATTTCCATGTGATTATTAAATATTTGAGGACTGACATTTTCCCAGTGAGACAGTTTCAGGTTAAGTGTGTTTAATAATCTCTGTATTCATGGGTTGAGATGGTTCTCCACCCCATTACAATTTTAATAATCTTCCCCCAGACTCACATTTGTATTTCATTGTCCTTGAGAGATGACAGGGGAGTAGAGATCATTTCAGAAAACAAAATCTAATAAAATATGTAGCATGTAGTTTCTACTACCCTGTTTTAAGCTCCGGGTAGATGTGCTACCAGCCACTGCCTAGTTCCCTTGGATTTGAGGATAAAAGACACACACACACACAATCTCATTTTTAACCTGCCTTACGGCTCAGTGGCTAGCCTGCCGTTCCCCTTTACTCCTTGCTCAGCACCTTAAATCTGCCCTCAGCTTAGCTGTATTTCTAATGTCCCACCTGGGGAAGTGTACAATGGCCACTCCACCTGAGATCTCACAAGGCTAGTGACTCTCCCTCCAAAACACGGTGAATTCCTTTACTTCCTCCTGAGTCTCCTAGCCTGCCCGCAGGAACCTGAAAGTTCCTTCTCTTCTGCCCAGCCATTGGCCACTGGTATCTTTATTGATCGATCAAGAACCAATCAGGGTTTAGGACCTTCAGCATTCACATGCAGATTCCCAATCAGAGCATCAGAACCACCCCTACAAAAATAGTCTTTTGTGACCAGATACTAAACATTTGATGGTGAAAGGGACATGTTGGTAAGGTTTCTTTAGCTATGCTACTACACTGGCCTTACTTGAATGGTATGCGGCAAGCTCCTCCTGGCCTTTTAGGAGTCTGCACTTTAATCTGAGATCTCCCTTTCTTTGATATTCAAGTAGGCATGATATCAATAAAACAAAAATGTCTCTAACCTATAAGCCCTGCTTGCCCAAGGACAGATAAACTTGCATGCCCCACTTGCCCAAGGACAAATAACTTCCTGAAATGCTGGGGTCTATTCATATAGGATAAAAAGTCACATGTTTTCACTTTGGTAAACAGGGTTGGTTGCCTCAACTGCACAGGATGTGCTTGATCACACATAGGCAGGAGGTACATCAGGATGTATGTCTGTCCCTGATTGGATAAAGGCAGGAAGCACTTGGCCTTGTGAGTTTTGCCTTTATAAGCACTGGCATAATGCCATTTGTGGCCATTTTCTGGGAATCCTAGGTATAGACCTGGCCAGTGTCCATAATTGTGTCCAGTATTTAATAAAGCTTGCTTCAAATTTGGCTCAAATATTGTGGTAGTGGTCCCATCAGGTGGGATTACCAAGGTAGGATTACCAAAGGTTTTTCTCATTTAAGGTATTGCTAGACACTGGTAGGTTAGAAGACCAAAATCCGGGTCCCTGATTGCTCTTTTCACAATGGTCTGTCCCCCAAGAATCATCGTTTCTTCTTTTTCCTTCCTTGAAGTGAATACTGCTTGCGATCCTGACCTCCCCCACATCCAGCTTTGTAGCTGGAAACATTTTCTTATGGTGGTTGTGGCAGTGCCTGAAGTGTTACATCTTTAAGTTTATCAGTGACCAACGCAGTGTCTTGCTTTCTAAATTTCTTACTACTATATCCTGTGAAATGGCAAACTGATTTGGAACGTGTGCCTGGAGTCTGAGGTGTTAATATCTGCCATCCCTAAACCCTGTGTGGTCATCACTAACTAGCAGACTCAAACATCACTGTCTAGCCTCTCTTTGTAAGATCGCTTCCCTTGGAGCATGACTGGGACCCGCCAGGTGCTTCTCAGCAACGAACTTTTGGTGTTTTGATTGAGAATGGTCCTGATTTTTGTATATTTGAATGCTTGGTCCCAGTTGATGGAACTGTTTGAGAAGGTTTAGGAGGCGTGGCCTTGTTGGAGGAGGTGTGTCACACATTTCAAAGGCTCAGCTCTTCCCAGTTAGCTCTGTCTCTGCTTAAATCATTTTTGTCATTTTGCTTCCATATGGCATTGTTCATAATAAGATCCAATGAAAACGTTGTCTTTGTTCTTAAAAAATACATTCTGTGTGCTGGGAGTATAGCTCAGTGGTAAAGAGTTTGCCTAGTGTGCACGTACGAAGCCTTTGCTCTGATCTCCATCTCTTCACAAACGGACAACATGGATATGCTCATTGGACAATGAATGGAAAGCTGCCCAGATGCTCTGGAGTGAATTCCCTGAAACTAAAAGAAGGACTAAAGTTCTGATAGTACCTTCATATTAAAGAAGTATATGTTTTTTGTTTGTTTGTTTGTTTTTTGTTTTGTTTTTGTTTTGTTTTTCGAGACAGGGTTTCTCTGTGTAGCCCCTGGCTGTCCTGGAACTCACTCTGTAGACCAGGCTGGCTTCGAACTCAGAAATCTGCCTGCCTCTGCCTCCCAAGTGCTGGGATTAAAGGTGTGTACCACCACTGACAGGCCTAAAGAAGCATATCTTGAGAGGTGACAATGGCACTCCCGCACACAGAGTGATGTGCTGTTTGCTTATCTGCCACAGCAAGCCCTTACGGCTCCCTTTAACTGTTCATCCTCACAAGGCACAGATGGTTCCAAAATGGCTACTGCCTTTTGTATCTGCACCATTCACACCGCATTCAAACGCAAGGAGCTCTTGCTTCATCTTGGCCTCTAGGACTCCAGTTCATTCCTCCAAGCGGGGCTCCAGGTTTTCTACTGAGGCATAGGCTGAAATGCATCCCTCCTTTATCTGTGCTCCTGTTTGCTGTCCATATAAATTCACCATGCTCTTTGTAGAATTACTAATATTCTATTTAACTCCTCAAGCTGTGGAATTGTTATACATTGTATCAGCCTCTCAAGAGAAATCCTGCCTAAAACACAGACAGACCCTACCTTCAAAGAGTCATTCCTCAACCCAGTAATGGCTAGTCGGGTGAGTGACAGATGCCTCTTTCAGACTCCCAAATACATTCCTGAAATGTAATGGACATTCTCAGCTGAGTCTTTCAACATTTAGTGGGGATAGTAAAGATTTATTTGAAAAGCAAACATTAAGTTTTAAGCAAAACTGGCATTCTCTGGCACAAAGGCTTCCCCTGCCATCCCTCTTCCCAGCTGGTACCTCTTGCTCCTTTTCTTTTTTTCAATTGTGATGTCACCTCATCTCAGCCCTGTTGCCTTTGTAATAACTGTTTCACACATGGTGACAAAAGGCTGTTCTGCTCTCTACCCTCTGGCTCACTCTACTGTTGGCTCTGATACCTTGTCACTCACTTTTCCCAGGCTTTCCTTTCTTTTCTGAGACATAGAAAAGTAATTTATTTATTTTTTTTAGAACCGAGCTCTGCAGATTGAGGCTTTGCCCTGAGTCATTTCAAAGCTGCCTCTTAGCAGAGTGTTTCTTAAAGGGAACTCTGCCCTTTGGCCAAGGGATGCTTTTCTTCTATCCTGAACAGATGGCCAACTGCAAAGCAATTTCAGTGCTACCCGCTGACACTTATGTATCTTAATTTCTATTAAGATGTACAATGCTAGGCATGGTGGCACACATCTCAGTCTCCTTTAAGCAGGAGACTGAGGCAGGAAGATTTCTTAAAATTCATCCTGGATAACGGTAAGACCTTATCTTTAAAATGTTAAAACAAAGCAAAAACAATTTGCTGAATATTTCAGGGTTCATTCAACAGCTAATGTATGGTGAATATTTGTCATATATAGGCATCTATTTACTCTGTGTTTTCACAGTTTACATAATTAAATTCTTACAATCTTATAATCAAACAGGCATTGATGCTGATTTTTATAGATGATGATGCCAGGGCTTAGAAAGAACAAGTGATCACAGCCATAGAGCTAAATGTTCTACTCAGTTAAAACTTAGATGCATTTCATTCCAGAACTTTCTATTGTTTCCTATTTATTTCCTTGCCTAATTATCATCAAATCTACCCAATCATCAGCTATGCATGGGCTTCAAATCCTGGTGTATTTTAAACCATTGTGTTATGGTTTGCATATGTTTGACCCAGGGAATGGCACTATTAGAAGGTGTGTCCTTGTTGGGGGAAGTGTGTCACTGTGGGTGTGGGCTTTGAGACCCTCATCCTAGCTGCCTGGGAGCCAGTCTTCCACTAGCAGCCTTCAAAGGAAGATGTAGAACTCTTAGCTCCTCCAACACCATGTCTGCCTAGATGCAGCCATCCTCCCACCTTGATGATAATGGACTGAACTTCAGAACCTGTAAGCCAGCCCCAATTGAATGTTGTCCTTTATAAGAGTTGCCTGGGTCATGGTGTCTGTTCACAGCAGTAAAACCCTAACATTCTTCTTTTCCATTGCATTCCATGCCCACATTTAGGGAAAGGAATTTCACATCAGTGGGCACAAATCTGTGATCACATATAGTCAGGGACCCATGAAGCTCTGCCTCAAAAAATGGGGGTGGGGGAAGGCCTTTAATTAGCTCCAAATCCAAGTTGGCATTGTTGGTTTTACTTTAGCATTACCTCAGATGCAGGTGTGGAAGCTTTCTTTCTTTTTTCTTTTTTTAAATCTACTCTTTGCTTTCCAGACATCTATGTTTGTCTCTTGGTTCTTTAACGATAACACCTGTCTTAGGGTTTTATTGCTATAAAGAGATACCATGACCACAGCAACTCTTATAAAGGAAAACATTAAGTTAGCGCTGGCTTATGGTTTCAGAGAGTGGCAAGCACAGCAACATCCAGCAGACATGGCTCAGGAAAAGGTGCTGAGAGTTCTACATCTTGGTCCAAAGGCAGCAGAAGGAGACTGTGAAGCACAATGGGCATAGCCTGAGCATATAAGAGACTTCAGAGCCTGCCCCCACAGTGACATACTTACTCTAATAATGCTACACCTATTTCAGCAATGCCACACCTACTAATAGTGCCAATCCCTATGAGCCTGTGGAGGACATTTTCTTTCAAACACCATGACCAAAATCACCTTAAGAGAGGGAAGGATTTATTCACCTCACACTTCTAAGTCTTCTAGGTCACAATCATTCACTGAGGGAAGAAAGGGCAGAAACTCAAGGCAAGGGTCAGGAAACAGAGTCCTTGGAGGAATAACATTTACTAGTTTGCTCTCTGGATCTTCCAGCTAGTTTTCTGTACAACTCAGGACCACCTCCTGAAGGATGGTATCACCCACAGTGTGCAGGAACCTCTCTTATCAATTAGCAATCAAGCCAATGCCCTACAGACACAGATCAATCTGATGGAAACAATTCCTCAGTTGAGATTCCTCTTCCCAGTTGACTCTAGTTTATATCAAATTGGACGACAAAACTAACCCAGTACCATGGGTAAAGAAAGAACAAAGGGTTCTAAAGGTTGTGCTGCACATTGCCACCATGAAAGAATAATTGCAGTATAGCTGAATGTAAGCAATTGGAAGAAAAGACTGTGATTGATGTCTTCGTCCATGTCCTGTTGCTGTGAAGAGACACCATGACCACAGGAACTTTTACAGAGAAAAATATTTAATTGGGGCTGGCTTACAATTTCAGAAGTTTAGTCCATTATCATCATGGTGGCATACAGGCAGGCAGTACTAGAGAAGGAGCAGAGAGTTCTACATCCTCATCTACAGACAAACGGAAGAGGGAGACAGTGGGCATGGATTGAGCATTTGAAGCCTCAAAGTCTGCCTCGAGGGACACACTTCCTCCAATAAGGCTCCTAATAGTTCTACTCCTTTGTGACCATGCATTCAAATTTATGAGCCTAAGGGGGAGATTCTCATTCAAGTCTCTGCAGGTGATCAGCACTGAAGTAGGTATCATCCAGTTGAAGTAAGTGGGACCTTTGATCTCATCTTGACACTGTTTCTCTAACTCCCTTAGGTTATATGGCTGGTCTTCTTATCAATGGCTGCTGTTGAATTTGGGTAAAAGCCCCCCATTAACCCCGGCCCAGCCCTCCTATTCTAATTCCTCTCAAGTTATGCAAAGGAAGTTCAAGGTTAATATGACACTGCCCCTTCTAGAACATTCTCTAGCTCACCAGTACCCTGGAATCGATGCCAAACAGTTCTTAGCCCTCTTGGAAAGCAGGAGGAGGTTCTTCTCTGGGCCTGTTGTCATGGGGAGATATTCACTGTGTGTGCATGTGCAGGTTCAGATAGCTGAGTGACTGGTATTGGCAAGGTGTGTGAGTGCCTTGTGAATATGAGGTCTTTGGGGTCCCCAGGCCTGTGTGAAATCTGTTTGTCCTTTTGGACTGAGCACAGAGTGAGGAGGCAGCTTTGAAGGACCAGGAGCTTGGATGAGCTCTCTGCATTTTTGTGTGCTAGCACAGGACTCTTAAGAAGTTTGAGAATGTCAAATCCAAGTACTTAGTAAAAAAAAGTAGAAAATTTACATTTGTATTAAATTAGAAAAAAAAATATATTTGGCCAGGTAAGGGGATACAACTTCTGTTGGTTAATTGCTTTATTGTTTTTGTTTGTTTAAAATTTTTAACTATTCAGACAAATGGTGAAGTGATGCACTTGACACCTAGGCTTGACTCAGCAAACTGAAGTGAGATTTCAAACTCTCAGTCGCCCCCTCAGAGCCGTTCTGGTGTCTAGCTCTTCTTAAACCTTACTGGTATTAATACTTTCCTAGAGGAGTTCCCAAGTCCTTGTACTTTCTGATTTTGCTCCCCACCTTGTCAAAGAATGTCTGATGGTAGAGGTTGGCTCCCCACCTTGTCTAAGAATGTCTGATGGTAGAGGTTGGCTCCCTACCTTGTCTAAGAATGTCTGATGGTAAAGGTTGGAGTCCCGTGCTTTATCAACTGTGACTCTTGATTAATAGCAGAGAGAAACTTCTCCCTCCGTCTCCTCCCCTAACCACTGAAGAGACTGCCATGGATTTTCTGATTAAGCATAGAATTAGATTAGAAGATGAAAAATTAGCCAGCTCTCTAATGACTGGCAGACATCAAGACCAAACAAATCCTTCTATTGCCAAGAATCTTTCCCAGATAATACCCCTCGATACACGCTCAAAAGTTGGGCAGTCATTACTCAATACAACTGACAATTGGAGAAAATCTGTGTTGACTTCTAGGAAGATTTAGACTTATGGGAAATGTGGGCTAGTTCTATGGATGAAATGCAGGCTCTGTGATCAGATCTAACTCTGCATATAAGTGATTTTCCACCAGCTTCAGGGACCTGGGATCAACCAGAGGCAAGCATTAGGGAAGTGGCTTAGAATACATACTCACTCTCCTTTCCTGTGATGAGAGATTGGTTAGGAAGTCACATGTGAAGATAAAACAATATTTGGGGCTGACAGCAGAGGCTATGGTCAGAGGGACACACCTACAGCTGGTGACTTCCTCCATGTCCAGCGGGAAGGTGGCCTGGGTTGGGGTGAGGGAAATGGGCAGCCATCTTCAGAGATGTCATGGGTGGGAAGAGAGTCAGTTGGTGGGGATTTCCAAGAGGGATTAGAGGAATCCAAGGCTGAGAACGGGTTTCAAATGATCTTCTATCCTCTGTGATGTTACTTTCCTTCGATGCCTTGAAGAAAGATTGGGTAAAACACCTGTAGGTAAGAGCACCTCACAGCCACAGTGTTTGACAGGAAGGAGACACTGATTGTGGGGGCTGGAATAAGATAAACATCAAACACCTATCAAATGAGTGGAAACCTTCTACACAGGTAAGAATGTAGGATACAGAAATGCATCTCCTTTGCGATCCCTGGAAACCGTGGTGATGACATCCTTTCCCCCCTCACATTTGAACATGTAGATAGATTTCAGTGCAAGCACAGGTAATGCAGGTAACTATAAAGGGGAAGGATTTGGCTGTACTCACATGAAGGTACCAAGTTGTCTTTTCAAAGGGTGCGCAGAATGCAAGATATCCAGACTTGGTTAAAATTATTTTATTCATTGTAGAACACAAAGCTTCAAGATTAACAGATGTGTAAACTAGATGACGAGATGTGTTAGTCACGGGATTTAGTCAGTGACTTCCATGTCTCTGACATTGTATCAGTGCTGTGAGGGGACACAGAGATTGTATTGTATGTCAGACAGAGTACTAGTTCTGTACTAGGTGGCACAGGTAAAGCATGATGCATTACAGGGTTCCCTGCTCAAGGGTGGAATGTGAAGACAGCTGGAGTACCAAGACAGGATAAAACAGGAAAGATGAGGATACCCAGGATTCTGGCTGTGAGGCAGGCTGCAAGAGGAAGCCAGAGGGAGATCTGGTCAACCAGAATGAGGTCCCCATGCATGCATTACACATAGGCATGAACTCAACGTGGCACAAAGGGTGTCATATTCTCATGAAACAAACCAGCTGTTCTGCACTCTTCCCCAGACAGGGAGTTGGGTCTTGAGGTGCTTTGGCACACAGGTGATAATGAACACTTTGACATACTGGGTGAGTGTCTAGGGAAAACAGAGGGGATCCTCTGTGTACTATGGAGTACAGGAAACTGAGTAGAGGAAAGATTTGAAAGACTAATCTGAAAGCAGGCTGCAGGATGGCCACATAAACGAGTTACTGGGGATAGCCATGACAGTGTGGCTCTGATCCAGGCAGGAGTGACTCGTGAAGGGACCAGGATTATAATTCAGTCAGAGGAGCAGAGGGCATTTTTCCCACTTGCAGCTCAGACCCAACTTAGTATCACACCTTTAAGAGTCTTCTGGGGACAAAAATAAAACATGTGACAGAGATGGATCTGCCACTACCATCTTACAGAGTCAACATATTTTTAACTTCCTTTAGTTTGGACAACTAAATCCTTCATTCAACTTTACGACAGAAGCCTATCTAGAAATGTCTCTGCTCCTTTTTGGTAACTTTCCTGGTCATGTATTTTTAGAAACTGGAGATGGTTCCTTCTGCAAACTCTCCTGCAGAGCAGGCCTTTGGTGGGAAAGACGAACATGCAGTATTTTATCTGGGTAGCTCCTGTGAGTGGTAAGGAAGGAAGGGAGTGGCATGCCTGGCCGACGACCTTGAGCTCTCTGCTGCACTGGTGTTGTGGGTTACAGGATTAGTGGCCATTCTGTGCATTTGCTTCGATAGCCAAAGCTTGATGAATGGACACAGAATGCCTAGCACACATTGTGTGAGTGATTCTGGCATAATTTATGTCCCAACTGTGAAGCTCCAATAAGCCCGTAAATCCAGGCCAGCATCAAGACAATCCCAAATGTCAGCTACTCTGCAAAGTGAGTCCACAGTCTTCCATGAATTTATGGGGCTGTGATTCTCACCCGTCTCCCTGTTTGAAGACTAGTTCGTCTCTTGAACTCTGTTCTACAAAGATGTGGAGATTCCAACTGCTTCAGGACTCTCCTCATTAATCCCAGGGTTCTCCCGTTCATTTGGAAATGCTAAGATACAGAACTTTAAAAGAACAGCACTGCTCTCTGTTCTGTTTGTTGCTCATGTCTTTGTTCCTAGAGACAAGGGCAGCATCAGTAAGAAGTTCCGGGAGGCCTTTCCCATGTTGATTTGAGCACGTTTCTGAAGTCATTTTTCAAGAAGTCTAACATGTTAGCTCATTATTCTGCATTTACTATTACTAAAGGGTTACTTATGATCTTATAATGCAAGCTATCGTTTTAGTCCTTAATTTAAAAGGAGTTAGGAATGGCCATGCTTCGTACACTGCAGATGAAATCTAGAGGGAGGCTTAAAGGGGTCAACACGGATCTCAAAGAGTAAGTCATGTCTTGGCCTAGGATATCTTGACAAGAAGAGAAGAGGGAAGAAAGCCACACGCACAAGGCTGGTCTCTGCTGCTCCTCCCTTTACTGTCTCTGCAGTGTCCTGTCGGTTGCTTCTGGTGACCAGCTTTGAAATACTGGGGGGCTCTATCCTGTCATCCTCCCCTGCAGGTTCTCTGCATCCACCTGTCCCACTTGGCCGCCTCTGTTCTGTGACTTTATGAGAAGGGGCTTCTCAGATTTATGTTTGTTTGTTTTCTCTTCTTAGCAGTAGGACTTGATATTTTGAATTTTGGAATAACTAAGAGATAAATAAACTGGGATTTTTTTGTTTTGTTTTGTTTTTGTAAAAAAAATAAAAAATAAATAAAAGGAGTTAGGAAACACAGATATTCATTGTAGCAAAAACCCTTTAATTCTATTTATATTAAATCTTTTTTTTCATTGTGAGCAGAATTTAGATGAAGGCAGAAAGCTGGAATCTATTTGAAAATATAACCAGAGCAATGAACCCTCATAGAAAAGATACTTAACAGACAGGAAGTGGGAGGGAAGGCCGTTGGAGGCACTGGCCTGGGCGCTACATGTTTTACACTAAGCCTTGGGGTGCTGAAATTTTTGTTTGTCTTTTTCATCCACGAAGCTTGCAACTTGATACTGGTGTCTGATGAAAGACGTAAAGAAGCCGAGGTTTCCATAGGTACCTTGGTTGGACTGAAGATGATTTAACAACTCTAATTGCGCTCAAATAGCCCAGTGTAAGCAATTATCTCTAATTACTGGTAGAGTTTCGCTCTCCTTTCAAATGAAGAGTACCAAGGGAGGGCAGCTTATCTCCAGGCACCAATTTAATTTCAGAGTTAATGGGAAGAGCTGGTTCTGCCTGAAAGGTTTTGATGAATTTTCATTCTCTCCAACCGCATTCTCGAGAGGAATTAATGATATCTCTATCCGCTTTCCCCAGTCCTTCCTCCGGGGTGAGTTCTAGACCCTACAACTCTCGGCAAAGCTAAGTTGCTCAGGACAGTGCCTGCAGTGGGCTCTGGAAGTCGACAGCAAGATTTAGCTTCTAAAGACTTCAAGGCAATCAAGACTCCAGCCCACCATTGATCAAAGGCATTTGCTGTGTGTGTGTTTCTCTCAGCACCCAGCACAGAGGCACAGAGGCACAGAGGCCCCACAATGCT
This sequence comes from Grammomys surdaster, assembly GCF_004785775.1. Classification (NCBI taxonomy): domain Eukaryota; kingdom Metazoa; phylum Chordata; class Mammalia; order Rodentia; family Muridae; genus Grammomys; species Grammomys surdaster. The sequence goes on from NW_021604781.1 coordinate 3,430,243, forward strand.
TAATGAGTTTTCTGAGTGAAATGTCAATGCAATTTTTAATGTGTGTTTAGATTTGGGAATTTGGGTCCTCCTCCTCCTTCCTCTTCTTCCTCCTCTTTCTCTTCCTCTTCTTTCTTTGAATAGGAAGAAGAGGATATACATCATGACTAGAATAATTTGACATGTAAAAATTGGTTGGAAACAATGACACATAAAAAAATTTCTATTGTCCCATCTGCTACCATCAAAGTCACCCTTTGCTCAAGATGAAGGAGTACTGGAAGTTTTGAGGGGCCATCTCTCTTTGCCCAAGGCCCCAAGGGATTTTGTGGTTACATTTTTTATCTACATAATTTTAACCTCCTGTCTGTGGCCCAAGAAAACCCATCTTGTAGGTTACTCACAAGCCAAGATACAAACCTTTAATTCTGTCTCCTTAGTGGGGCTTTTTGTGTGGCTGTATTTTGTGCTTGACAGAGTTGAAGAAAGATGTATATAGAGAGCAGGAGAGTCAGGAAAGCAAAGCCAAGGGGCTGGAGTGGACCGGCTGCTCTGCAGAGGACCTGGGTTTGGTTCTCAGCAACCACATGGTGGCACACAACCATGGGTCATTCCAGATCCAGGGGACCAATCGCTGTTGTGTTTTATAAAAAAGAAAAGGGAGCCAGGGATTTGTTTGGTAGAGGCACAGTATGGTGCAGGGGCTGGGGGGTGGGGGTGGGGGGGGGAGGGGTGCCTCTGCAGACCCAGGCTGAGGCATCCCTTCCCCCCTGAGGTACTAGACATAGGACAGATATACTATGGAATAAAGTTTATTTAGGGCATGGAGAGGGGAGTTGAGGAAGTAGTAGAGACAGAGAAAAGGAGAGGGGTGGGAAGGGAGGAAGGGAAGGAGGAGGGGGAGGGGAGAAGAAGGGGAAGGGAAGGGAGAGGAAGGAGTAGAGGCTGGCTATGAACACGTGGAGAGGAGGGAGGGGAATGGGGAGAGGAGGGACAGAGAAGGAAGAGGGCAAGAGAGTAAGGGAGCAAGAGATCAAGAGAGGAGGGAGCAAGCAGCCACTTTTATACTGAGTCAAGCATACCTGGCTGTTGCTTGGTAACTGTGGGGAGAAGCCTAGAAGAAATGCTAACAGTCACCCTCTTCTGGGCTCCACAGGCACTGTATGTACATGGTGCAACACCTTCCATACACCCATACATATAAAACAAGCATAACTAAATCTTTAAAAGTAAAGCGATAGATAGATAGATAGATAGATAGATAGATAGATAGATAGATGGATGGATGGATGGATGGATGGATGGATGGATAGATAGATAGATAGATAGATAGATAGATAGATAGAAATAAAAAGAAATAGAAGCCCAAAACACAGGAGAAAACTTGGGTTCAAACACAGCTGAGACACTGAGTTAAGTAAGTTCTCTGATTTCCTGATTTATCAATGCAGATGATAGTAACTGAATTCCAGGATGTCACTGGATGGAATGGATACACATCAAGTGCTTAGATGATGCTTGGTGCACTGTGTGTAAGTATCAGGCAGTGGGTGTCATAGAAGGAGCAGATGCTGAGAGTGGTCCCCCTTAGGAAGAACTGCAGAATATCGACAGACATGTGGACATTATTCTGGAAAACTCATGCAGGAGAGTGACTTCCAATAATGCATGTAACAAATATTTTTTTAAAAATCTACAGTTACTCTCCCACATGAGAGAGGACGGTGGCTTGTTGAATTGAAGAAGAAAAAAATCCTGGGAGGAAATGCCAGGATATGGGATGGTGCTTTTCAACCTTGCTTTGTGATAACATTTGGGGGAAGCGGTATTTGTACAAACTGAGATCCCAGGAGTCTGCATTTCTGAGGAACTGACAAGTGAGTCTACACAGCCTGGCAGTAAGAAAGAGACATAAAGAGAGGGTGGGGTGCTGCTGGGTCTTTGGTGGGAACTCTGCAGGTAGCACACTGAGAGATCTCACTAGATGTTACTGAGCCAGGCTGGAATGATCCACGCAGGTGAGATAGCCCTCACCAGCTCATTGGGGAGGATCTCCTCAGGGATCACCTTTCACAGGACAATAGAAAGGTGCATCCTGCTATAGTCTGGCCTGGAGTGGGATTGGAATAGTGGGTGTCTGCCCAGGTAGGAAGAGCCTTGCCAGGAATTTTCCTTTCACTTTCAAGTGACTGCTGTCAATATACACCACCCTGTGCTAGTGTTTATTTTCTGATCTCATTGTGTAGGCTAGGCTGGCTGGAAAGACATGATCCTCCTGCCTCAGACTTTCCACGCTAGACCTGCAACTGTATCCCCATATGCAGCACATTGCACCGTGTTCTTAAGATTACTCATCTGTCTGTCTGTCTGTCTGTCTATCCATCCATATCTATCCATTGATCTATCTATCTATCTATCTATCTATCTATCTATCTATCTATCTATCATCTATCATCTGTCTGTCTATCCATCCATCCATCTCTCTATCCATCCATTACCCATCTACCACCTAGCTATCATCTGTCTATCTCTATCTATCTATCTATCTATCTATCTATCTATCTATCTATCTATCTATCATCTATCTATCTATCTATCTGTTTATCTATCTATCCAGCTATCATCCATCTTCTATCTATCTATCTATCTATCTATCTATCTATCTATCTATCTACTTATTTTCCATCCATTCATCATCAAAGCTATCTACCTAGCAATCATGTCTTCATTCCGAGTCTTTGGCAGTGAATTTTTGAGGATATTTTTTGAAAAACCTAAAACCCCTTACAATTGGTTGTACCAAGCCATTAACTTTACAGATTGTTGAAGTGCAGTGACAGCATAAAAGTAGGAATGAAAAAGGGAGACTTTACTTGGCAGGAAGAGTAAACAATTCAGTGGGAATTTGCCCGTATGAAAAGGCTGAACTCACTTTCAGAATCCTTTTAAGTGAATCTGACAGTGTTAAAATAAACTGTCTCATTTCCTGAGATCAGGCCCCATTCAAGTGGAAATCAAGGCTTCCTCAAAACTTGATTAAATCTGAAATTACTTTGTACAGAGACACCTTGGAAATTACGGAGGGAATTTGACACTAGGTTCACTCATTTCATGATTGTTGGAAGAAATAAGGGAAAGTGTGGGAAGAACTAGGGGTTGAGAACTCTGTGTCCTTTGAAATTTGCTTTTGTCAAAAGCCCTCCAGGATGTTGATGCTCCCCTAGATCCTCGGTGTTCCCAGGAAACCCTTGAATGATCCGTGTGTCTAAGACTCCATGACCACATCTTTAACTAGCTTTTGTTTCCTCCCCACCATGCTAGTGTTTGAGATTCTTGCTTATCTACAAAGCTGCTGTGAAGATTGTTTCTTAACAATGTTTCTTAACATTGTTTCTTAAACTCCACCTTAGATTTCTGACAACGACTAATCTCTTGTGTCAGCATCAGGTTTGGAGGTTGTATTTTTCAAGCATCTGGCAAGGTGACATCCCAGACTCACTTTTAAAACTGCCTAGCTCAGTCTCATGCTCATGGACCCTCCTCCATTTCCTCATAAAGTCACTTAGAAACAATTCTGAGTGACATGCGTTCTCACTCTGTGGCCCAGGTAGTCCTGAAACCCACACCCTCCTACCTCGGCCTCCTGAGTGCTGGGTGACGGGACTCCTGCTCCCACGGCTGGCTGGTCATCACTAATGTTTTTTTAAAATGTTGTTGATGCCTAGTGAGCACACAACAAAATTGTACACTGTTTCAGGCCCAATTAATATTTCTTACACATAGTCAAACAACATGCACGACAGCCAGTTTCTCAGATCTCTTCCTCCGCCAAACTAGAGATTCTATTTTCTTATTTAGAATAATCTCGTGACCACTTGGTGATTTTTTTTTAGTACTATAGCAAACGGTAATTTCCTTCATAACTGACATCAATGACCTTGTCACATATTGTACAACCATATTGGCTTGGAAATTGTTAAAGTTTTTTATTAGTCTATTTACTTCTGTGTTCTGTTTTGTATCTGGCATTAGTTACCTGTTCTGAAACATGCCAAATAGTAAGATTACAGTAGTTAACTTGACTGTACTCTAAGTTTTTTGGTGGCTTTTGGTGTTGTCATCTTAAGTATCTTCTACTTATTTTTCCCAAGGGAGAAAGTGTCTGAGACAAGCAGCCCCTCCCCTAGGATGCCTCCAACGACTCTTGTCTTTTTGTAGCACTGCCTGTGTGTAGTGTCCACCCCTATTTGGTTAAGTAGATACGTATCAAAAGAGATACAATGTATCAAAAGTGATACAATGTATCAAAAGAGACACAATGGCCATGGTATTTTGGAACTTCTGGGTCTAGTTCACGCCTGACATAATAGTTTCTGTTGGTAGCTCTTCTGAGTGCTCATTCTAGAGGAAGCCAGGGCAATGATGTAAGAACAAGCAAGCAATTTCATCATGATAAGAAATGGTCACTTCCTGTCAACAGCTCCTGGCTCCAGTTGGTTGGGAATGTGAGTGAGCCTCCTTGGAAGGCAACAGCTCTGGCCCAGTCTAGCTCAGATGCCTGGGTCCCAGGACATTGACTTTACTGCGCCCCCTGAACCACCCTGAGCAAGAACATCCAGCTAAGTCACTCTGGGTTGCTTGGCCCACAAAAAACTCTGTAAATTAGTGAATGCCTGTTGTTTCAAACTGCTCATTTCAGGTAGGACAATTTGCTACACAGAAGTTGACTTCAAAGAATCCATTGCAGTTGTTGGGTTGAAGATGTAAGTCCTAGGTACTCAATCTCCAGCACCACTAGATAAACAGGTAAATAAACTTGCTTGAATCATTAAGGCAATCATCCCATTGAATGTAATACTTAAGAGAGGCCTAACGTATTCTCCATCAAGGATCAAATGTCACTCAGGCTGGTCTTAAACTAATGACTCAAGTTCAAATAAATTCCTCGCCTTAGCATCCCAAATAGCTGGGCTTGCAACTGTATGAAACTATTCAGAATACATTAGATAATTATTTTGATAAACTCTGTGATTTTTGCCAGGCATGGTGGCACACTTCTTTAATCCCATCTCTGGAGGCAAAGGTAGAGCGACGTTTTTGAGTTCAAGGCCAGACTGTTCCACATAGAGAGTTGCAGGCCAGCCTGGTCTACATAGAATTCCAGGCCAGGCAGGGATACATAGTGATAATTTATATTAAAAAGAAATAAAAAATACCCTCCTTGATTTTGTAGTCTAGCCCTCTTTTCTTTGGAATTTTGTGTATTACAGTCACCAAGATTGGCATGTGCTTCTCCCTTTTCTAAAATAAGACTATATTAAAATAAGACTATAGATAATTCTTTCATAAAATTATATGGTTTGCCCTATACTTAAAAAGAATCATGTATCTCTTAGAAACTAAAGAAACTTTTATCATAAGACATTCATTCTAGACCAGGGCCTTTAGGTTGAGCCTTCCTTGATAATTTTCTTAAGTCCCTTCACAGCTATTGATCTAACCAGATTTTCTACTTGAATTAACTTTTCAGGTCAACTAAACCTTAAAATCAATTAGGAAGTGTTTATGAAATTGTCATGTTGTTATTAACCTATATTTTTCCTTTCTTGTGAGCTTTATAGTTTCCACAAAACTGATTGAAATAAGATAGAGTTTCAGAATTAGGTATGCAGGGAGAGTGATGGCTATTTATTTTAGATATGCATGTGTGTGTGAGAGAACACGACCCCCAATGAGTGCAGTACCCATGGTGACAAAGAGAGGGCACTAGACCCCCTGTGTCTGGAATTACAGTTGTTTGTGAGCCACCATTGTGCGTGCTGAGAAATGAACAACTGTCCCTTTGAGAAAGCAGCAAGCACTCATAACCACTGAGCCAAGCTCTGTGCCCTGGGGCACAGAGCCAACCTTCAGCCCCTGGGGGTGATACGCCTGTTCCATAGCGAGACCCAGTCTGGAGGAATGGCTTGGCTACTTTTCCCAAATGATGAAATAGTCAATATAGAACAAAAAGACCCTAGGGAATCTGATCAGCGGAATACTAGGAAAACCTTGAAGATAAGTTATTAAAGAAACATATTCAAGAATTTTGCTTATTATTCTCCAAAAAAATAATGTTTTGTTTTTGATGGTTAAAGGTTATTTTATGGACACATTGAGGCCCTGACAACAGGATTGCATGCATGATAGTTGTCATGCTTACAAACATGAGGTAGAAAAGTAAAAGGAGCATTGAATGCTTTAACAAGGGTTTAGCAAGTGTTTCCATTGTGTGATCCTTTCCCCTACTCCTTATCCATGGAGAACACATTCTAAGAACCATATGAATGCCAGAAACCACAGAGAGTATCAAATACTAAAGTTATTGTATGTTCCCTATATGTGCATGCCGTGTTAAAATTTAATTTATAAGTTAGGCACGGTGAAAGATTAATAATGGTTAATAACGGAATATGCATGGCAATGCACTGTAGCAGAAGTAATGTAGGGATGATCTTTCATATATGTATACATCTATATAGGTGTAGATATGTACATGTGCACGTATGCATGTATGTATGTATGCACGTATGTTTCCATCTATCTATCTATCTGTCTATCTATCTGTCTATCTATCTATCTATCTATCTATCTATCTATCTATCTATCCATCTAGTCTTTCGATATCTCTTTTTGTTTTATACTCACCCTTCCCGTGATGGTATGAATGTTTGTGTGCTAAGATGACGTAATGTGAAAGACACGCATTGAGATGCTAGGTGGCTATTTAAAGGTTATGTGGTAGCAAATACCATGAAACAGCAGCGGTCTGAGAGCAGAGGTGACCAGCAAGTGATTAACATGGGGGAACATATAGAGCGTGGATGTGCTGGGTAGAGGGGATGTTCATATCTTGGGTAGGATAAGGCAGGATTGTGCAAGATTTTCATCGTGTCACTCAGAATACCATGCAATTTGCAACTTACAAATCATCTGCCTCTAGAGTTTTCTGTTTGGTATTTTAGGATTGCCCCGTGAGTAACTGAAACTACAGAAAGCAAAGGTATGGATAAAGGGTGATTACTGTTTCCCTCTATTGCAATGTGGTGTTGGTCCCGCTCCAGGCTTATTAGGATTCTACTCACATTTCATGCTTGCCACAGTTTCTATTCCCGATCATCATTCTCTCTGACATCTCAGCTGACATGAAATAAAGCCTTCCCTTGGCCTACGACGTGTAGCCCTATTCTTTATGGGACATCTTGAACCGACTGAACTCTGATGCTTGCTCAGCACTTGCGGCCATATCCAGAGAGGTTTATGACAGTCCGTCCAAGTTTTCCCTCTCTTAAGACAGCTCTTAAAAATTCTATCTAAGGAGGGGTTCCGTTTAGACATACATTCTGACCCCACAGTCTTGTCATTAAATCAGCACTTGGCAAGGCCTTGGTTTAACTGCTCCCTTCACCCCGATATGTGAAATTCCACATGAACTTCCTGGTGGACCACACACTGCAGAGGTGTCTCCCCAACCCAGCAGGGCCTTCTTAATCATGTCCTGGGACAGCTTCTTCCTCTACTAAAGTAGAAAAGTCAAGAGAGACTGTTACCTTCCTGGTCAACTTCAACTAGCTTACTGACTGGGGACACTGATGGATGTCATGGCTTCCCAGTGAGGTCAGAGCTCCAGAGCTTACTGCTGCAGAGGAAATGCACTAACTTCTTTGCTGAGTGTTCTCCTAAGGCCATGAGTCATGGGGCTCCTGAGAGTTGCTACCTCTTACCATTCTACACCGATGGATGGTTTTAAAATGCATCAGCAATGCACGAGGGGTCTCACCATCAGTATGTTAAACAATAAAAAAAAAAATCATAAGCCACTACCATCTAGTATGGACTTTAAACCCTGACTCTCTGCTTGGTTTAGGGCCTCTCTGTTCCCTCACTTCCCTGTAGCCATCAGCTTGACCAGCATGGTTCTTAACGAGCTGTCCTTCTTAAAGAAGCTGCCCCTACTCCAAACTGTGTTATGTGGTTTCTCTCTGCAAATAAGTAGTAGTTCCTTGTTCAGGTTCAAATCACTTACCTCATTATAGACGATCATTAGACTTTACCTGTTAATGAAGTAGTCCGTGGAGATGAAGGGCTCTCCACATCACAGGGAAGCTAATCAGAAGGGATGTGATATGTCACCAAAGCAGAGGTCAGCACTTGGACTCCATTCTGGCCTCCAACACTGTCAGACAAGCGTCCTTGGGTTTGTAGGGGTTGGGGCCATTGGCCTTCTCCTGGCTTCCTTCCTGGCAAAATGAGACTGTAATTATAATATTTACTTTCCAGGAATGCATTTTAAAATATCAATGGGATAGCATACTCAAATGTGTCTTATGAAGTAAAAATATTGGAGGGTACTAGGAAGTCTTCCAACCTGGGCCCTCATGGAGGCATATGGCAGCATTCGGCCTTTGTTCATGTCCTGGATTTGGAGAGTCAGAGAAGGCACCAAGGATACTCGTAGGAGCATCACTGGTGTAACAGACCCCACCCCCACCCCCTCTGTGTTTAAATATCTTTCACTGCTGTGAACTTGCATTTTTGCCCATAGCTTTGAAAATGTACTCATGAGATATCTATTTATTAATCTTTGTTGACTCCAGCTTAGCTTCTGGCTTCTTCAGTTGAATTTCATCGGCTCCAGTGTTTCTTACTGCTTGCAGCTCATCCTGTTGTCTTCCACATTTTCAATTTAGGTTTCCTTTTCTGGTTCACTTTTCCTCGTGTACTTGAATAAAACTTACGCTGCAAGCTTTCGTGCTCATCAAGGGTTATTTCACCTTTCCTTCACTAACTAATAAAATCCTTAAAAACACTGTGATGCATTAGACTTTGTACCTTGTGTCTGCTCACTGTTGCTGTCCCATGGAAGGGGTGTAAGACTTTGCATGTACTATCACCCCATTGCTTTGTAGGCTTACAAAACCCACAGAGTTTTCAACAATGAATTCCACAGCATCCCTAGTGAGGTCACTGCTTGTGCCTGGCACTGGACAGTGCTTTTCTTAGTTGAAACATTAAGAAATAAGGGAAGATGTTCATAGGCTGCATTTTGTGATTCTTTCATGTGTTCTGTGTCTGGTTCCTTTTATGTACAAGATTTCATTTTATTTTATGTGTATGAGTGTTTGCCTGCATGGATGTCTGTGCATTACATGCATGCAATGCTCACAGAGGCTGAAAGGGGGTGTGGGATCCCTTGGAACAAAAGTTACAGGTAGTTGTGAGCCACCACGTAGGTGCTGGGAATTGAACCTGGGTCCCCTCCGCAAGAGCAGCAAGTGCTCCTAACTCCCGAGCCTTCTCTCCTGGGCCCTCAAGTTCATTTCCTCTGTCTTGCCAAATCTCTAGTCTACAGCACACATATGCCACTTAACACGGCAAATAGAGGCAAAACGAGTTCATGCTGATTCTTGTTGCTGATTGGTAGAAAATATGAGGATAACCTGGGTTTGTTTGTGGATTTGGATCAGTGCCCACTGATCTCTGAGTTCATCTTCCCCAGATGAGTTGGATGAGAACGTGACCTCCCTGGGGTGACTTCGTGTAGATACCCCTCAGTTGTGAGCATGTAAAACACAGCCTGGCACATGCTTTGTCTCCTCAGCCGTCAGAGGTCAGATGGTTTAATTCTTGTGCTTTTGCCCTCAGCCTGTGATTCATGGATGTCACAGTGTTGTGCCTTTTAGGTGCAATTCCCATGTCTTACATGTTTGATTTTCATAACCCTAAGACAGATCCCCAGTGTTTAGTTACTAGTGGACACACAGGACAGACAGCATGGGGTCCTTCTTTCCCCAGCATCTTGTATACACTGGATTGTTTGTCTATTTGAACCTGGAGCCGTTTCTAAAGTCGTTCTAAGATAGAAGGTAGCGGCTGCCCTCTGCTCTGTTACTTGCAAGCCTAAGTCCAGGAAGCATTGAACATAGAGATTTCTGCTTGTAAAGCCTGAAGGAAGGCAATGGCTGTAGTCTGCACTGAGTGTGTCCATCAAAGGCCTGCATCCTGAAGTTTGCTCCCCAGCATGTTAGGAGGCAGATTCTTATGCTCTACCAGGAGGAAGTTAGGTCACGGGGAGCATGCTCTTTAAGGGGATCTGGGACTATGGCTTCTTCTCCAGCTCTTGGTTTCTTAGCAGCTCCTGCTGGGATGAACTGTGGTGTCAAAGATTCAAAGACTCCAGAGACTATGGACTCAAACTGTACGTGCTCTGAAAGCACATACCCAAATAAGTCTCTCCCCCACTTAAAGATAACTTATCTCAGATTCTCCTCATAGACATAGAAAGCTGGCTAGCAGGAAAGAGGCCAGAGCAGGAGGGATGTTTCCTTTATGTCGGGAACTCAACTTTCAGACATACTGCTGCTTACCCCAGTTGCAAGCTGAGGAGGACCTCAGCAGTTTCATGGTTATCTTACACTGTGCATAGAACCTCTGAATGTCCAACTGCTGCAAGCATCTTCCCCCCACCCCCACCCCTGCAGCATCCTCTGTCTGTTTCCAGCTTCTCAGATTCCTCCACCAAGAGAGCCTTCTACAGTTGCTATTCTCTGGGAAAGCTGCTTCCATAACTCTTCCTGGGGACAAAGACATTCTCAGATCCCAAGTGTCCTTTATGCTGAGCTGCAAACATGCCTGGGATGTATGGACTGAACAGAGACTTTACTGTGCCTGAAAGGAGCAGCATATTAAGTAGTTGGAATCAATTCATCACCCCCTTGGTCTCTGCCTGGTGATAGACATGAGACCCAGAGTAGAACCACTTCCAAGAGGGTATGTAGAACTCAGCTCCACAAAGGCCTTGCCTGCGAGCTAACTTTTCGCCTACGAATGATGGGTTTTCCATCTACCATGTGTCAGGCAAGGTGCCTGGTGATGGGGTTACTGCCCTAAGTAACCGTTACAAGGACCGCCATGGCTGCTTTGGGTCGTGGAGGGAGAAGTCATGTTTAATAGGGTTGGTCTGACGCTGTTTGTATTCAAAAGCTAAATTCTGTACCCCAAGGACTTATTGCTCCAAGACGAGCCAGTCCTCGTGGATACCAGCTTTTGTTTTCTAAACCTTGCCCCTCTGCCTCAAGTTATCTGAAATTGGTTAATAAAGATGCCTACAGCCTGTAGCTGGACAGAAGGGAGGACTTCATTCCCCAGGCTTGGGGTCTGAGACAGAGACCACAAGGGGGAGAAAGGAGGAAGAAGGAAGAAGGTGCCCTGGGGTAGGTGGATCATGAGTGCATAGTCATGAGGACCAGCCAGCTGGAGTAGGCGTGGCCCAGGCAGAACATGGCAAATGATATGTCGTCGGGATTGGTGACAAGAAAGCAGACATAATGGCATAGAGGGTTGCTATCTGCCCCGCTCTAGTGATGTCTAAGGCTTCTTATAAATATAAAAGCTTTCTCTCCTATACTTGGGGACTAAATGTTCTAAAGTGGGTTAGAAACCCCCAAATAATGGGTTATGGGGGGGTGTGATATCTCGGTGGATATTTGTGCCTGAGGTACACGGCCTGTGATCTCTGCATCAGCATGGATGAGGCAGATTCAGAGCTAGCACATCTCTCACCCAGAAAACTGCAGTGTGGCTCATAGTGCTACCTGCCTCTGGCTTACTCCTCTGTGGCTGGAAATGGCAATGCCAGCATGCCCAGAGCCTGGCTTTCTTCCTTTGCTATTGACTCTTCTCAGGAATGGCAGAGTGAAGACAGACCACCCAGAAACACTTCTTAGAAAGTACACCAGAGAATGGCATTAATTTTTCTCCAGCCACCAGACAAAAGCACTTTGACTTCACCTGAATTAAAAAATAAATCCGAATAGAACCCCTGGTACTAATATAGAAGTGCCTGTTGGCCAAATTCACATCAGGTTCCAAAATGAATTTCCATGCATGCTGGCATTTACCTTTGCTTTTGAAAGTGGAAAATGCCCTTCCTTTTCATTCTTTAATTTTATTTGACTATTACAGGGGGGAAATAAGAGTGTGTGGAACGTAGAAATTGAATTACAATCCAGCACAATGAACTTCTCTTTGCTGAAGTCAAATGCTGTTTGCATTTAAGCTGGTGCATTCCTTTGGGATCCTTATAGAAATTTTACCCTTTCTTTCTCATATACTTTTCAAATTAAATCTTTACCACTTAATTCAACTTTAGTAATTTTCCTTTCATGCAGACGGAGCTATTGCAGCAATTAGACTCTCTGAGATGAAAGTAGGCCATGCATTTCCAAAGACAGTTTGGAGTTCACAAAGAATGACTGGAAGTTACTGGAAAAAAAAATCACATCCGGGCACGTGATGTTGGCAGTGACTATGTGATTCTGCCTAAAGTGGTACATGAAGCACTGGGGTTAGAACCAGGTTGTTGATGTATTTCTTTAAAAGTCCTCTGGCTATTTGGTGAGTGTTACATCAATTTCTACTTTCTTTTTTTCTGATTGCAATCATTAAAAATGTACACAGAGGGGGCTGGCTTACTACGCAGGAGGGCTATGGAAGGAAACGCAGTAGAGTTCACTCCCAGCCCTGGTCTGAAATATCACATGACCACAGTATCTCCTAAAATAGAACTTTGATCCACCAATAACTATCAAAGAGAAACAAAGTAACCCAGCCACTGATGCAATAAAGACATTTTGTGCGATGCTGTTCCAACAGAAGCAAACCCATACTCAACTTCAAATGCAACAAAGACAGCTGGGGATTTACATTAGAATTTGTGAGGGGCAGTGGACACGGTATCAGAAGGGGAGACATCAAAGGCATGGGACTGGAGAGATGGGTCAGTGGTTACAGCACTGGCTGCTTTGGCAGTGGACCTGGCTTTGGTTCCCAGCAACCACATGGTGGCTCACAACCATCTGTAACTCCAGTTCCAGGGGATCTGATGTCCTTTCCTGGGACCCATGGAAGATGCACGTAGGTGGTGTGCATACATGTGTATGATTCGGGCACACACAGTACCCATATTTTTAATTAAGATATAAAGTATATGCCAGTTTGAACCCATGTTTGTGGCTGCCATTCTCCTTGTGAAGTCAGCCGGTCAGAGCTGTAGAGCGTAGAACATCCATTTTCTTGAGAAGGAGCAGAGCTGAGAGCCGAGCTCACGACTACACAGATGAGAATTCTCCTGACCGTCCTGGTGGACCCTGTAATGAGATTTGTCCCTTATGAGTCATAGAAATAACAACGAGGCAAGGTCAGACTGCCCCAGTCAACTGTGCTGTCGCATTTGTGGATATTTTAAGCTCACCGTGTTCAAATTTGCTGTTATATTTCTGTCTAAGGCTAGAGATTGAACTTAATGGCCTCACGTTAAAAAATGGATCGTTCTATTACATTTAATTATTAAAAACTGAAGTTCTCGTCTTGGGGCAATTTCTTTCATATTTAAGAAATTGACTGAATATTAGATTTTTCTTCCTAAGCTAAAATTTACTGACTTATCCAACTAAGTGTTATTATGAGTTTCCTATGTTCTGGGAGTGAGGACTGTGTGGTGTGTGTGTGTGTGTGTGTATGTGGTGTGTGGTGTGTATTGTGTGTGGGTGGGAGTGTGTGTGCATGTGAGTGTGCACGTATGTGTATGTGGGTGGGGGGTCACTGGCTTTCTCAGACACTTCTACACTCATATCCACCTCTGAGGTTCTCTGTTAATTCCAAAGATGGGAGGAGAAAGACCACTGATCGGAATCATTATGGCCAAATTAATTAAAGCAAGCCTTTGTATTTATTCTTGTACAAGGGATGCCACCCACGAAGGCAGGGTTCGAGAGGTCAGCCTTGGCCATGAGGCAGACAAAGCTTTTATAGCCCATGGGTAAGGGGGGTTCTAAATGGAAGATTTGGTAGGTAAAATAGGTGGAGCTACAGGAGCAGAGCAAATAAATTAGTCCTAATGACCTCTTGAAACAAAGACGTGATTACTAAGTGGGCTAACAAGGTGGTCATATCAACAGATACTCATGACACAGTAGCCATAGCAACAGGTATCCTAACAAGGTCGTCATAAGTGGTCATATAACCTTTTGAAACAAAGGTAGGGTTGCAAAGTGGTTATAAACAACCCTTGGAAACAAAGACAAGATTGTCGTGCCTGGAGAAGGCAGAACAGAACCATTTGTAGTTAAGGATACCGGTGGGGCATAGCCCAGTCCTTGAGAAACAAGAGGTTTATTATAAACAGGAGTGAACCTAGTTTGTCTTTACTGTAAGATGCCGTTTAAGCCTAAGATGGAGGCTCTACACAGCTTGAGACATATAAGTCATTTGGTAATGAATACAGTGCCATTGAGAACAGTGACTCTCAGGCTCTATCACTCTGGCTCCCGACTCCCCCTTTTGTTCCTGCTTCTGGCTCTTCCCCTTACATTTGGGTAGATGACTTTTTGTCGACTAGATACAAACCTATGCAAATCTGGGAAGAGGCAATCTCAGCTGAGGGAATGCCTCCACCAATCATCCCATCGGCCTGTCTGTGGGACATCTTTCTGATTGATGATTGTCATAGGAGGCCAGCCCACTGTGGTAAGAGTGACCTCTGGGCAGGTGGCCCTGGGTGCTCTAAGAAAGCAGGCTGAGCAAGCCCATAAGCAGCTCTCCTCCATGGCCTCTGTCTCAGCTCCTGCCTCCAGGTTCCTGCCTTGAGTTCCTGTCCTGACTTCCTTCAGTGATGGACAATGGACGTAGAAGTGTAAACCAAATAAACCCTTTCCTCCCCAAGTTGCTTAGGGCACGGTCTTTATGACATCAATAGGAAAGCAAACTAGAGCAACCTTTGAACAGATCTTTCTCTATTTTATTCTTTGCTTTTGGCTACTGTACCATGTGGTCTTCAAGCAGTGCATAATATGCTGGAAACTCTCCCTATCTTACTGTATCTCTTATCCCCATTTTATAGATGTGAAAACTCACAATGGCTAGTCCTGAAGCCCCTGCTCTATTTGAAGAAAAGCTCATGACCAAATAACCTATTAGGCACATCACTATTCTGTGTATACAATTTTTATTTTGGATGCTAGAAGTCAAGCCTGGGGCTTAGCAAATACTTTACCCAGATTACCCAAACCCAATCATGTACCTTGTGAATTCTTTCCACCAATGTAGGGATGATTATCCCTATATTCTAATGCACTTAAAAAATATTCAGCAATAAACAGCCTTTCAATCCTGCTCCTGAAATTCAGAGTGTTTTAACACTCACGTCCTCTTCACCATCTGCCGGGTTACAATTGTCTGCAAGTTCATATGGCCCTAGATTTCAGCTGTAAAATTTGTCTGTGTTATAGTGTATTAATAGACACTGTTTACCCTGAAATACCAGGAAGTTTATCCTCCAGTCTGTCTAAGCACTTTTTTCCTTACATTTTTGGCTGTTTCATGTTCTCCTCTGGCATGGGGGAAGGTGTCAACTGTCTGTGTCCTTAATCGATTCCGTGCTTTGTTTTGGTTTCTTTGTTTGTTTGTTTGTTTGTTTGGGTTTGTTTGTTTGTTTTTTTTCCTTCAAGACAGGGTTGCTCCGTGTAGCCCTGGCTGTCCTGGAACTCATTTCTGCATTTTTAATTTCCTATGATACCATTACTCTGTCATTATTATGGAGTGATATTTAGGATGTATGTCTCTGTGTCGTGTGCACGCAGTGTCTGTAGACGTCAGAGAAGGTGCCGAATCCCCTGGGACAGAGGTTACAGATGTTGTGAGCTGCTATTCGGATGCTGGGAATGCAACTTGGACCCTCTCCAAGAGCAGCCAGTGCTTCTAACCGCTAAGCCATCTCTCTGTCCCCTCCCTGTTATGTTCTTAACCAGGTTTCCCTCCACCATTCTGATGTCATGGATTGAGACTTCACACATGTTCATGTTTACCACCAAGGCTAAACTGTTGCTAACTCTTCCTCTTTCCCCTCCTCCTCTTCTTCCTCCTCCTCTTCCTCCTCCTACCCCTCTCACTTCTCCTCCACCCCTACTTCCTCAGTTTCTTATACTTACCCACCTGTCCTAATGTTTTAGAGTTATTATAACAAATTACTGTAGGCCAAGCTACTTAACTGACAGAAATGTATTATCCCACAATTCTGGAGGCTTGAGGTCTGAGATCAAAGGTTGCAGGTTTGATTTCTCCTGTTGTCTGTCACTTTGCTTTGCAGAAGGTCACCTTCTCATGGTGTGCTCCTGATGGCCAACACTAATTGTTGACATGACAGGATCTGGAATCACCTGTTCTGTGTCTGTGAAGAAGTTTCTAGACCGGGTTAGTTAAGGTGAGGAGACCTACCTTTAATGTAGGACTGCACCCTCACACTGCGAATCAGAATAAACCCTTTCTTAATTCACTTTTGCTAGGTTGTTTTGTTTGAGCCACAGAAAAGTAGGTACAGTGATCTTCAGGTAGGTTTTTATCTGTGAGTGCCTGTCATGGTTGCTCATCTTCTTCTGAGGATGACAGGTCTCAGGGTTAGAGAGCTCTGAATGCCTTGTTTTCATTTTATCACCTTTGGAGGTGGGGTGCCTGGAGAGTTGGCTTAGCAGTTGAGAGCACTGACTAGTCTTCCTAAAGGACCCAGGTTCAATTCCCAGTACCCACATGGGAGCTCACAACTGTCTGTACCTCCATGGATCCAATACCCTCACACAGCCATAGTACAGACAAAACACAAATGCACACAAAGAAAAAATAAACTGTTTAAAAATATATAATATAAATATATTTAAAATATTTAATATAATATATTTTATTTTATATATTACATAATCATTATAAACTATGTATAATACATATAATAGATTATATATTATATAATTATATGTAAACCATATATAATATTATATATTACATTGTATATATTATATACAACATTATATATAAATAATTTATAATATAATTGATATAATAATATATAATATAATAAATATATTTAAAATAAAATATAAAAAAACAAAAAAGTTATAATTTTATCCCCTCTCTAAAGTCCCCTACTCCAAATTCTCCAGTCCCATTCTGAAGTATTAGGAGTTAGGACTTTAACGTTTGAATTTTAGGGGAATATTACTCAGCCTATGGGTTCTTTTCCTAGTTTTACTGTCTCCAAATCTATTCTTATTTTTTATTTAATATATATAGCATTCCTGGTGGCAGTTATTCAGAATTTTTTACTTCTAATCTGTCATATCCGATGTTGACTGGACCGTGCTTTGACCTGCATCATCCCTCACATAATCTTCTTAAAAGCAAAAGTACTAATGTTATTATCTAATTTCCTAGCTAGGAAAACTGAGTCACAGGGCAGAATTTCATTACCCCGGGTTGGTCACTAATGAAGGCCATGCTCACAGACAGTCGCCTTGTATCCGTGGAGGACGAGCATCAACAGGTGACGAGGTCCCAGTGTAGAACATTAGCTCATTTCCTTGCCTGCCTTGAAAGTGGATGGACTCTGCCAAGCTCTTGTCAGCCAGGAAACTCAGGTTTGTAAATCGGCTTAGAGAAACCACTGCATGATCTTGGCCTCAAGATACATATTCAAATCAGTATCAGAATTCCTTAGACTTTATCAGTATAGATTGACTCCAGGACATGCGTGTGTGTGTTTGTGTGTGTGTGTGCGCGCGCGCGAGTGTGCGCACGCGCTTGCACACCCTTTGAAAAGCTTTCTGTGCTACAATATTGAAAACCTTCGGTTTATCATCTGAAATTTCCAATATATACTTTTATTTAGCATAAATCACCACAAAAGCCAACGGGTTGGTGGAGATCCCATATGGTTACAGGATGATGTACTAGCTCAATAATTTTACATTATAAAATATTACATGTTTTTATCATCAGAGACACGAGTGGTATACAGAAGTAAAAGTCCAAAAACTGGAGAGTGCCCTGAGTCTGATCTCTATGGAAGCTTCCTGCAGCCTTAAAAATGTATTGTTGTTTTATCTTGGGATTGCCACTTTCTCTAACTTTCCTGTCTGTTCTACAACAGGAATAAGTGATTCAGTGAGACCACCTCCACTCTCTCTTCCTCTCCCTCCTCTCAGTCTCCCCCACCTTCTCTTTCCCCCTTCGCCTTCTCTCTCCCCCTTCCTCCCTACAACTTTCTCTCCCCTCCTTCCACACATTTTGTTTTTAAAGTTTTAAGACAGGATCTCATATTTCCAAGGCTGTCTTTGATCTGTTCTCTAAGTACTGTCAGACTCTAGCTTGTGTTGGGGTTTAGGATTACAAACCTGTGCTGCCACACCCAGCTTGCTCTGCTTGAGTTACTGACAAAGTTCCTGGTGGTGTAGATGGACGTAGGGCCAGATCCTTCCTCACGATTAAAGGGAATCCGAGAAACTTTTTCTTTTAAATTCACCCTGTGATTGCCTATGGATTCAGGAATATGAAGGAAAAAAAAAAAAGATCAGACGTGGAAATGCCAGCTTTTCATACCACCTGGCAGCTGGAGTCGTTGAGGAAAAAGAAAGCAGAAAAATGGATCAGAGTACATGGGAATTGTGCTTTAGACCTACGTCCTGGGGGTGGGGGGAGCTTCAAAGCCCACTCCTAGACTCTTTTACAAAGGGGAAGCCTGGGCAGGCTTTTACTGCTGGGATTTAGCAGACAGAACTATACTCTGGGTGCTGCAGTGGGGTCTGCTGATAGGCAGCTGTGGGCGGATCCCTCTGAGCTCCAGTTTTGCCTGTTCTGTCTCTCAGTATTCCATCCCCCAGTGATTTACATCACGGTCATATTTAGCATCTTTAGACATGGAAAGGACCCATCCTGCCACTCTAGAGACTTCCAATTTTATTGCAGCTGAGACTCACTTAAATGCCACTGGCCATAGGGAGAAAGGAAATAGATGATGTCTCTTCCTTCTACCCAGAGTCGGGTGAGCATCTGCTAGCTGCACCATCGCTGTCCTTGGGGTCAGGTGACCATCTGCTAGCCTCACTATCACTTTTGGGAGTGAAAGGAATATTGGACATGTAAAACTATTTTAGTAAGAGTAAATCTCTCTCCCTCTCCTCCCTCTCCCTCTCCCTCTCCCTCTCCCCCTCCCCCTCCCCCTCCCCCTCCCTCCTCCCCCCCCCCCCCCCCCCCTCTCTCTCTCTCTCTGTGTGTGTGTGTGTGTGTGTACATGTGTCTTGTTATACTTCTTGTCTCTTCTGTGCCCATTTCACTTTCATGAGTTGCTGGAAATCTAATCTCAAGAAAGGACTTTGAGACATCTGAATTCTGTTGTGAATTTATTGTCCTCTTGCGCATCTCTCTCCAGGTGCCGTGGTCCCTCAGTACTGGTGAAGGTTGGTTTCAGCAAAACCCTCTCTATCACTAAATATTCAAACCCTCATGTGGTCAAGGTTCCTTCAGAAAACAGTGTAGTGTTTTCACAGAGCATACAGGTGCTCCCGTATACGTTAAATCATTTCAAGTGGACCCGTGGCACCCAGTGTGAAGACTACATTCATTTGTTCCACGGTGCAACTTAAAAAATGTCTACAAGATTTAAAGAGGACTGGAGAGACTCGGTGCAGATATAATTTTTCTTCCAACCTATTTATTTGAATCTAAGGATATGGAGTCTGGCTGCGAACAACGCACAGCATCGTTAGAAAAAGAATGTCCGAAGTTGTCTACTATTGCTGAATCTTTTTCTTTTTTAATCTCCCCAAAGAAAACATCACACACACACACACACACACACACACACACACACACACACACACATTTTAAGCTTCATTCGAAACAAGAAAAACAAATGCCTTGCAGGAAGATTGAAGAAACCACCGACAAACAAGAATGCGTACTTTGCCCCAGACAAATTAACTCAGGGAGATTGATCTGGAAAGCGCTCTATGGTTTCCACATGACTTCACATGGAAGAAATGACCGTGTCAGAAGTGGATCCTGTCCATACCGGAGCAAGCAGGATGCTCATGGACTGGAGGTCAGCTCCAGCCTGTTTTATGAATTCCCTCTACCTCACATGTCCTCTGTCCCTCCCCTCCTGCTCAGCGCAGAGCACACAGTCCTTCTGACCTTCCCATCACGCTAACTGATCTACAGTCGGGGAGCTCAGCCCTGTTGACTCCAGATACAGGCTATTGATTGGTGAGACAATACCGCAGCAATTAATCATGGGATAATTATTAATGAGGCACCTTTAATTTCTCTTTACTCTGTGGGACCCTGTGGAGTACCCTTTGCCTGTCCTATAACTGATGCAATTGTGGTTGGGAAGATATGCTGTTTAATATGTATTTGTCGAGAAACAATGCGCTGGCTGTGCAAATCAATATTTTTAATACAGGGAATGTTGTAGAGATGAAACTTTCTCTTAGACTCACAGAATAGGATGCTCCATGAGGATGTAAATTATTTAGGAGGGCTTCAGTGTAAAAGGAGACTCTGAGCTGAAGGCAAAAGGCAATGCATTGACCATTAAAGAAACGCACAAATCTACTGAGGCAATATTCTTGAAATACGGCATCAAAACAGAGGAGAAAAGCTTTCTGATGGTGTCCTAGTTTGCTTTATGTTGCTGTGATAAAACACTGACCAAGAGCAACTTGGTCAGGATGAAAGGATTTATTGAGCTTGTAGGTTACAATCTGTCATCAAAGTAAACCAGGGCAGGAACTCAAGGCAGGAGCTTGAAGGCAGAAACTGAAGCAGAGTCCATGGAGGAAATTCCAGCTAATGCAACCTGCCACACTCCAGCCCATATGTAAATTCATATGCAGATTCATATGCAGAGGTCGTGAGGCTGGGTCGGCAAAGTGCATCGTCTAAACAGCAAATTCACAAGGCATTGGTGGGTTGAAATCAATTACAGAAGAAACTAGTTCCTGTCTTTTTATAAGGCGAGTGGAAGAACACACCTATTCTCTAATAAATACCACAGTCTGAGCGGCTAGGCTGCTCCGCTGTATAACTCAGAGAACCATGTGCTTCAGAAAGCCCCGAGTTCCTCAGGTCCCCGGAAATGTAGTAAGAGTGATATCGAGGAGATATTGTATGATTTTAATCTTTAGAAATCAGACTCACCCAAACACGTGTGTGCTCGCGTGTGTGTGCACGCGAGCACACACACACACACACACACACACACACACACACACTGGCTAGACTTCCAGTAGTGCTTCTGTCATTTCTGTGGCCATAGGAAAGGAAACACCCCTGACCTCCTTTTTGTCAGCCCTACAAGAGTGATGAGCATTGCGAATAGGTGATTCATGCGTGCCCTCTCCCACTCCTTCCACAAGGATCATAAGAGTCTTGTACTAAACAAGCCTTCACCAGCTTGACTATTCCTTTAAAAGTCCTAACACTCCAAAAGCAGCCAGTTTTAAGAACTGGAGCTTCGAGACTCACAAGTAGGGGGCGCAAAATTCAGTCCATAAGCTTCACTACCCACATCTCTCCTGAGACAATGTTTGCCCATTCTCCTGATATCAAGGACAGGAGACAAAAGACATTCATCGGTTCCTTCTGTTGCTTAGTTAACAACCAAGTTAGTAACAGTTAACTTAAATTAAGTATTTATTGCTGGCTAGACACTAACTATGTTAAGAAGCAGAATCTTAGTGGGCCAATATGGCGAACTGGGGCAATCTAGGGTGATGATGCAATGGCTACCCAGAATGCCATGGGACCATGCCAGTGATGCATCTCAGTGGCTCTGCGCCCTACTTGGTCCAGCTTTTTACCACAGACATCTCAGTACCTCTCCAGGAAGAAGGGCTCCCACCTTTGGCCTGTCTGTTAGAGCTGGTCTCTGGGAATAGAAGCCGTTTGTAGTAAAGGTAAGACCGAAGCACAGAGTCCCCTGCAGACTCAATGCACATTAGCTGCACAGTGGTTGGGAGAGGTATCTTCAGTCTCCAAGACTCAAAAGAGGACCCTAAACACCACACGAGGAGAACTGGAGAATGACAGCAATGCTTCCAGGTGTCTGAAAAATAGATTAATGGCAGAAATAATGACTTTGGAAATAGGGACCATGTGCAGGGAAAGAGTGAGAGGGTATCAGAACCTCGACCTACGCCTTAACCTTCGCTGTTATGGATGTGGAACAAACGGTTCAGATACAGAGAAAATCACTTAAGTTTCTTAATACTAAGACAGAGAATCACTGAAAAATGCAGTTAAGGAGCCTCCTCTAGCTTCAAGGTGCATGTGGCTGTTTAAAACTTTTTTCTAAGCAACACTCTCCACACAAATCCCAGTGGTCATACATACAGTTAAGGTCTTGCCAGGGGAGCTACCTGCCATCAGATGTTGTGTCTGGTTTGGTTGAATGGAAGGAAGCTAATACTTTGGAAAGAGGAGTATAGATGTTTCCCACGTGGCTTCTTCCCTGAAATTAGGGACCAGAGCTCTGGATTGTGTCTCCTAGGCCTTCAGTCCTGAATTCTACTCTGCATCCAGAAGGATTTACAACCCAGCAACCTCTCCCAAACATGCTGCCTGCATACTGAAGACTTCTTAGGACACTCTAAGCATGTCTCCCTTCTTCAAGGGATGCTCGTATTTCTGATTTTATGGTATCTCGCCTCAAAGAGGGGGCTTAAATTATTTCACTTGCACATCAGAGAGTTACAGCCTCAAGATCCCCAATCCAGTAGACTCAAAGCTTTCAGCCATACCATCTATATTTCTTTTTACCAAAGATCTCATTTGCAAACCTACTAACTAAAAGGGATCTGTAACCACAGTACGATTATCTCAGGGAGAGTGCCTCTACTTAAATGTAGTCAATACAGAGTTTGAAACAATAAGATCTATATGGGAAAAAAAGCCATCTGGGGAACCTACACTGAGTTTTAAGGTTTAAAACTAAGGAGATCAGAGCAAGAACAG
Organism: Grammomys surdaster; assembly: GCF_004785775.1. Classification (NCBI taxonomy): domain Eukaryota; kingdom Metazoa; phylum Chordata; class Mammalia; order Rodentia; family Muridae; genus Grammomys; species Grammomys surdaster. The sequence continues at coordinate 3,453,100 of NW_021604781.1, forward strand.
GACATAGAGAAATCTGGAACTTGTTAGAAGTGCATGCTGGGAGGTGGGTTTGACTGGTTGCTCTGGTTTTTTTTTTTTTTAGAATTATTAATAGAATTTATTCATAGAGCCAGGCGGTGGTGGCGCATGCCTGTAATCCCAGCACTTGGGAGGCAGAGGCAGGCGGATTTCTGAGTTTGAGAGTTCGAAGCTAGCCTGGTCTACAGAGTGAGTTCCAGGACAGCCAGGGCTACACAGAGAAACCCTGTCTCTAAAAACCAAAACAACAACAACAAAAAAGAATTTATTCATAGAAGGGTTTTAGGTTTGTAGGAGAAATGAATAGAAAGTATGGGAAATTCTCACATACCATAATCAGCCCCTCTCAGTTTTCTGGATTATTAAATTTCATGATGCTGTGGTACATACTTACAGTGTATAAGCCAATATTGGTATATTATCACTGACCAAGGTCCATAGTTTGTATTGTGTTGGACAGTCTGTGGGGTTTTGGCAAATGTATATTACAGGTGCCCATCATTAAAGTGTCATTTGGAATAGATTCTATTCGCTAAAAATCCCCCTACATCTTTAGGCTTTCTTCCTTTGAGTTCTACAAGAAGTTTTAGAGTTTATTGTTCTATATTTAGTTATATGACCTGAACTTGTCTGTATTTTCCTCTTACTAGTGAGTTTTATATTGGTGAACACATGTGGTATATAGACAAACATGTGGGTAAAATATTCAAAAACATAAAAAGTTTAAATTTAAATATAAGAGAAAATACAATTTTAAGTAAGTCTAATAATTAATGAAAACAGAAAAACTTAAAATCAAATTAAACCAAAACTACTTGTAATTAAAACTTGTATGACTGCAGCAATACAGTACTTTGAAGGAGATTAATAACCTACCGGGTTATCATTTATCACTGTAGCTACAAAAGGAAACCTTATGCTAAAAAAATTAACAAGTTAGGACTTAGCACTTGCCACAAGGGAGTAATTAATAATTTATCCTTTGACCATATAATTTTAAACTTTAATAAAATATAGGAGGCAGCTATTTTCAGTCAATGAACAACAGGCAGCTCAATAGTCAGTTCTGGTCTTTGAGAACAAAGACATCTACACGGTAAGCCCCACATTGATCCAGGTCTTTGGTTTCGAGAACTCCAAGTGTCAGGGGCGGGGGAAGCAGATCATATCTTGTCACGGTTTGTATCTTCAGCGTCTCCCTCAGGTGACTTAGACTCCATCTAACGGCGCTATTGGGAGGTGGTGGGATCTAGGAAGCTCAGTGGGAGAACAGAGGTCATTTGGGCATGCGTGTGAACTTTATATTGGAGCCGTGGCTCCGCCCTCTCGCGCGCTCACTTTGCAGGGTCCTCCTTGTTGTGCTCTACTTTGCCACAAGCCCACAAAGACGGGGTCAAGCAAACACGGGACCTCTGAAACTATGAGGAAAAGCAAATCTTTCCTCCTGTGATTTGGATGACAACGTCCCAAATACGCTTCAGTATTTATCAGTCAGTTCCCAATTGGTAAGGGCTTTGAGATTATTGATACTCACCCTATTTCCAACTCTGTCTCTCTGCTTTGAGGTTCCATTTGAGTATGTGGGCTTGCAGCTTTCTGCTCCTGTTACGTGCCTGCCGCATACCTACGCACCTCTTATTCCTCTGGACCCATAAGCGCAGATAAACTCTTGTAATTTGCTCTCTGTCGTGGTATTTTATCAGGGCAATCCAGAAGTTGTTTATATCAAGTACTTTGCTACCGTAATGGACAGCTGACATGTTTGTCACGTAATCAGAAGTAGTGTGGTAACAGGCAAAAGAAAAACAAAGTCTATCTGCCTTCAAGGAATAAATATCCGTCCGCCTTCAGAACTACTAGTGTAACAGGCCACTTAAACTGGAAGTCACATTAAGAGCCTCGGAAATTTGCATTGACATACCATAGAGACTTTGAACACACATCAAATTGAGTATATGTATTATGAAATTGGAATTACAAACGGGTCTGTAAACTTTTTTAACCACCCTCATAATTTTATGCACATAAAACCATTAGGATTTACCTAAATAATTTGCATATTCTTGTCTATCCATCTGGTTTTTGTTTTCCAGACTGTTGAAGAATCATTTCCCCAGGTTTTGAAAATAATTTAACAGATCTTTCAGAAATAAATCTTGACAGTGGACACTCCTTTTTTCTAAATCTACAGGTATTTTACTTTGATTCCTACGTCACAGCTACACAAAATGCTGAATTTGAGGTTGATTTCTTTTGTCTTGTTATTAAGCCCTTTGGCTTTTAACCTTGGTTATAAGAAAGTTGGTTAGAAGTCGCTGGAGTGGGACTATCTTCTTAGGATGCTTTTCATGATGCAGTACACTTCCTGGAAGCATGAAATGTTTTTAAAGCTTGCAAAAGTCTCAGTCATTATCATTCAAACACATTTCCTCTGATTTTTTTCTTGGTTTCATCCTTTCAAGACTCCACTCATCACCACATTAGGGGTCCTCCTTCCATCCTCTTTTTTTTTAACTACTTCTCTTCCTCCCCCACTTTCCCTCTTAATTAAACGCTGGCAACCTTTTCCTGATGTCCCCCTCTCTTTGGCTGTGCCTGCTGAGCACATTCATTGCATTTTTACACAGTCACACTCTCAGGGACCCATTAATGCTTGGCATCTCTGCAGTGTAACCTTTACAGTTGCCACTCTCCATTCTCCATCATTGGACGCTCCGTCCTCAGGCTTGGTGCCCTCAGCTCACTGTCTACTGGTTCTGTGATTCCCACACAGATTGTATTCTCACCTATGTGGATTTTCTGCTCCTCAGTCACATCCCATTTTGACCTTTTAGACCTAAGTGGAAAACCTTCACTCATAGAGTAGAGTGTGTTTTGTTCTGAAGAGAATTCTGCCTCTCATTGACTAGTATTCCCATGAGACAGAATCACAACTCTCCAGGTATACATTCACCTTCGATCAGCTGGCTTCCAATAGATAACTTTGTATGCCTTGAACAATTCTAGATACTTACAGTGCTTTGTATTGTAGGACTTTCGGGTCTTGGTTTGAACTTAAAATTGAAAGAACCCCACTGTCCCAGGACACATCCCGGGAGGGGCACATTCTTTAGTCAGAGGACACTTGCTAGATTAACATTCAGAGGAAGAAGGGAGAGGCTAACTTTCCTCAGACCACAGAGGAGGGAACCCACCTGCGGGTGAGGAAGACCCAGAGTACATAGACACATTCCAGGAGAACCAAGATGAGAGGTAATCAGGAAGCTGGGCCCTTAATGTAATAAACCTGGGCAAATGGAAGACACTCATTGTCATAATCTGAGTCACCTAGAGACCGGACCTGGGAAGGTCAGCCTTTGTGGTTTCCCTCTTGAACTCTGTATAAAAACTGTTCCCAACTTTGGCTTGGGGTTCCTCTTGTCTGCTTACGCGGGAACCCCAGTGCACTGGTTAACATCTTATCATCAATAAACCTCATGTTATTGCAGTGAATCCCGTCCGTGAGTGTTTCTGGGGGAGTGCGTTCCCCAGTTTTAGATCTTAGAACCCAACAGTATCTAGGTCATTCATGTCACCTAAATCATCCATTTAGTCATTTATCTATTTATATCATCCATCATCCATCATCTATCTATCTATCTATCTATCTATCTATCTATCATCAGTCTATCTATCACCTATCTACCTACCTATCTTTCTATCAATCATCTATCTAATTATAAAGTACTTCAGAAAAGTTAAAGCAAAATTAGTGGATCAAAGTATGTCAGTGGTTCAGAAGAATGTCTCAAGTTTTAAATAAGTGGCTCAGGGGAGCACTCATTGGGTAGACTTCAGTTGAACAAAGACTTGAGAAAGAGGAGGAGCCAGACACATGGAAGGGCAGGATGGGCTTCCAGGTGGCAGCAGCAGCAACAGCAGAAGTGAAGGTCCTAAGGCAGAAGCATGCTTGGCACCAAGAAATCAACACAGTTGGAGGGGAAGGAGCACAGAGGAGAGTAGCAGGAGATGAGGTGAGAAGAGAAAGGAAATCAAATCCTTAAGGCTTTATAGACAACTTAAGGATGTTGGGGTTTACTTTGTATCAGATGGACAGGCACTGGGGACTTTGTGCTAAAATGGATTGTATCTGTCAAAGCATGAGGAGAACACAGAGGGTCAGCAGCTTTGAGCAATCCTGCACCAGTGGAACTCAACAGAAGCAACTAGATTCTGGATGTAGTCAGAAGGCTGAGCTGACAGATATGCTTTGGGAAGAGACTGGCGACAAGGGATCCAAGATGGCTCCATGTTCTAAGCAGTCAGCAGGATGGACCTTCTGAGATGCCAAAGTCTGCTGGAGGAGCAGACATTGTAATGGAGGAGGATGAGAAATGATAAATTTTGAGCATGAGTTTGAGACGTTTATTAGATGTACAAAGAGAGATGTCAAAAAATTAGTCAGATATATGGATGTGAAGTTCAAGGAAAGGTCTGGGCTGAGGAAATAAACCGGGAGTCATCAGTACATTTTAGTATCTAAATGCATTTGTGACTGGTTGCAATTATCTTGTGACTGGATGGATTAGCTGGTTGAGGGCTTGGAGGGGAGTGAAAACTAAAGTGTTGGACATTCCAACATTAAGGGTTTGGGGGGCAGGGAAAGGTCAGAGAGACCAAATCTGAATAGCCATAGCTATGGAATGGAAATATAAGAAGACCAGCAAGCAAGTGGGTCAAAGATGAGATAATATCTAACTATGGTGAATGCAGCAGTATGGTCAGGTACGAGGAGGATTAAGATTTGGCTTGACTGAAGAGGGTTCACGAGAACACAATAAAAGAGAGCACGGACAGCAAATCTAAATGAGCTCAGCTGTAAAACTCACTGACTTTAAAGGGGAGCAAAGAAATGAAGTGCTTGTTGGGGCGCATGTGAGAGTGAGAGACAGTTCTGCCTGTTAAGTAGGAGAAACTATAGAATGTTCTATGGGGATGAAAAGAGGGCAATTTTGAAATCATGTCACCGAGTAGGAAGGAGATGGATTCTCATGTACAAGGAGTTGTCACTAGGAATATGAAGAGTTAACTCGTAACAGGAGGGAGAGCAGGTGTTGAACTAGGTGCTGATGGAAGTCCATGTGGAAGTCTCCCTCTACCTGCTGAGAGTTGTTCTCTCAGCCCAGGAATATGACACCTGTGCTGCCTGTCTTTGTCAACTTTTCAGAACCTAGAACTACCCAGGAAATAAGCCCCAAAGAGGGCTTATCTGGATTAGGTTGGTTTGTGGGCGTATGTATGACTGATCATCCACTGTGGGTGGTACCATTCCCAGTGCAGAGGATCCCAGATGGTACAGTAGTAGACGCATCTGTCTGAGCAGCATGCATGTGTTTCTCTATTGCTCTCAGCCTTTGATGGTGGGTGTGATAAGATGAGTTCTCCCTAGCTCCTACCACTAAGACCTCCCTGGCTGTGATGGACTGCAACCTGAAACCATGAGCCCAACAGACATTTTCTCCCTTCAGCTACTTCAGCACAGCAAAACAAAATTAAGGGGATCTCCTGTCCTCCTTTAAGCACTTCTTCTGACTATACAAAAACATATGTTATTGACCATAGGAAGAGAATGTTCTCTGAGGCAGGTTCTGTTAATACTCTGATATGTGTAACTGTATGACTAGAAGAAGGTTCCTACTGGGATGAAATCCAGGAGGAATGGGCACACTTGACTTCTTAGGGCTTCTAGTGGTAGACAGTACTAACTGGGTTCTATGCCTTCACAGGAAGAAGATGGGTGGAAACTAAAGTAGATACCCACTGTGCCTCTTAGATCAAGTCTAATGAGCTGGTGATGAATAATTCTGCTTTTGTTCTTCATACAAATTAAGCCAAGACTTTATTATCAGAATGCTGGCAGCAAGATTTTCTATGATCAGGATGTATAAACATATATTCACCCAGCTCTCTTCTGCCCAGTTATTAGCTGTTGGTATCTTTATTCACCAACCAGAATTAACTCCAGGGGCAGGTTCGCAGGGGTTACTTGCAGATACAGGTCTTGGGGGCCATTCCTTAGCATCACAATAGACAGACAGTAAAAGGAAAAATCTCCACACATGGGTTCCCTAAATAAAATTTTTTGTTTTTCTTTTTTCTTTTCTTCTTTCTCTCTTTCTTCCCTCCCTCCTTTCTTTCTTTCTTTCTTTCTTTCTTTCTTTCTTTCTTTCTTTCTTTCTTCCTCTTTCTTTCTTTCTTCCTTTCTTCTTTATTTCTTTTCTCTTTATTTCTTTCCCTCCTTCCTTTTCTTCTTCTTCCACCTCTTCCTCCTCCTTCTGCTCTAGTACTGACTGCTTTATTCAAATAAAGCCCCAAATTTTCTCCATGACATGAACCTTGGCTGTTTAAGCCAAGGTTTCACTTCCCGAGAAATGTACTCAATATATTCCCAGCTCTTAGATGACATCTGGGATTAATGACATGCTGGCCTCCGGTTCTCCATTCCTTCTGACCCAGCCTTGAAGGAAAGTTCTTTTTTGGAAGTGCAATCAAGAATGGAGATGATCTCCATTTTCAAAAGCTAATAAATAAATTATAGAAATAATTGAAAAAGCAACCAGAACACTTAAAGCATAAACTGAGGGTAGCTTTCAAGTTTGGTATCTTGCCACCAGGAAGTAGAGGAATGGCAGGGTGAGAACTTAGGAAGAGTTGACACTCTAGAAAGGCAGCTAGAATCCACTTCTTCCAGAGCACAATGAATCAAAACACTGCAGAAACTGTCAGAGGCAGTGGAGTCGAGCATCTGGATGTTAGTAAGTAGTCGGGTGGGTCTCCTGCTTTCCACTTCCTCAGTCCAGGTGGCCTTTTGCCTGCTTCCTGTAGCCCTGAAAGCCAAACTGAGGTAGCTGAAAAAAGAACCATTCAACTCTCAGCTACAAGATGACACAGAATAGATCTGAGCTCCCGAAGCCACATCCCAGAGGACAGTCTCCACTTGACCTGAATGGTGGCCCCCTTCCAAGTTCTTTTCTCGGCTGCCTTTATTGGATCTCACTCAGAATTGGTTCTGTGCAAACCACTTCACATCTGAGGCATTTTTCAAAAACAATCGTAGCCACCTGAAGGGGAAAAGGCATTTGGAAGGAAGAACGGACTGGCTATCTCTTTCTTTTTTTAAAAAAAAAATTTCAGTTATGTGTTTGTCTATGTGTCGGTATGTGCACACGAATAGAGGTGCCTGCAGAGGCCAAAAGAAAGTGTTGGGTAGCATGAAGCTGGAGACACAGGTATTTGTGAGCCTGGACATAGACACTGGGAACTAGATCAGCTCCTCTGAAAGAGGAGAAGCAATCCCAGTCACTGAGCCATTTCTCCAGCCCTGGATCAGATCTTAAAAGGAAAATTTTAAATGACATAGTCACTGTGAGGTCTGCAAAGCTCTGACATATTCTTGGGGATGCAGAAAACCATGTCCATGTGCAGGGCCATAAACAGTCCCAGGGATAACCTCAAGAGACCACGATGTCAACCTCAGGGGACCACGATGTCTCACCTCTGGATGACTTTGAGCCTTTGGGCAGGCAGTAAGTGATGGCTGAATAGAGTCCTGAAGTGTCCGCTGCAGTGTGAACAGTCCCCAGTGTATAAATATGAGATCAATGAATTATTAGCTGATCATCCAGCTAATGGAACAGAGATCTCAGTGGCCACTCGAGACACAAGAGAGGCTTTGAAAAATGACCTCCATGCAAACCACTAGCAACAACATGAAACCCTGGGACAGGGGAGGTGTGACATCCCAAGTTTGTTAAATGCACGCACATACACACACACACACACACACACACACACCATGCATAGAAATTCAGGAAGATAATTCATTTACACAAGGGGGGAAATGTATCACTTGAAGCCATTCCCAGAGAACCCTAGACTTCACAGAAAAATATTTTAAATAAATGACTACAAGGATATTCAAAGAACTAAAAGAAACCATATACAAGAAGTTAAAGGAAAGTATCTAAGCAACATTTGCTAGGTAATAAACATCTGTAAAGAAATGGAGATTTTAAAGAAGGAAACAAAGAGACAGTTTGGAGTTTATAGTACAATAACTGAAGTGATGTTGCCAGATGTGTTTGATACTTGGATAAAACAACAGGAAGGAAAAGAAGTCAAAATTGAGGAGAACAAGAAAAGCCTAACCAGTAATGAACATAAGGAAGGTATTTATTGAGTTTTATAAGTCAAGTGGTCATAAGGACTAAGAAATTTCATAGTCTGATGTCTCCAAATTGGAGACCCAGGGAATTCAGAGGTAAAATTGTTGTAGTAATTATTTAAAGCGGCCGCCGGCTCAAGCCAACTATCTAAGCTGCAGCGGCTCTGCCTAGCCCAGCTGCCATGTTTCTCGGCCTGAGACCATGTGGGTGCTGCAGCTAGAACCGGCCCACTAGAAACACCAGCCCTGCCACCCACCAGATGCCAGAGTGAGAGATGGCTCTGCCAGTCTTCTACGCTGTCTCTGCAAGGCAGGGCATTGCCAAGACCATTCCACCATCCATGCGGGCCCAGTAAGAGAATGAGACTCTAATTCTTATAGATTAATCAAAGGCTTTATATGTTTGATAATGATTAATAACACAATGCCCATACAAAGAGAGTTGTATCCCAGTTAGCTAACCTAACTATAAGTTTATAAGTTGTTCCTCATGAGTGTTCTCCATACCTGTATGGTTCTCTACCCTCCTACATCTCTGCCTTCTCTAGCTCCTCCTCTTCCTTTTTTCTCTTCCTCTCCCAACTCCTCCTCTTCCCCTCCTTACTCCTCCTACCTTAGCTCCTTCTACATAAAATTCAATTGAGTCTGAGTCTGAGACTATAAGGGGCCAGTGGATTGAATCCCAGAGACCAAGGGCAGTAGAGATGGAAGCTCTGATGCCACAGAATGGAAGGATTGCCTAGGTCTTGCAAGACCACCCATACTTCTCCCATCTTCTTGTTCTCCCTGGGCCCTCAAAGGATTGTTACCCGAGCCCACTTCACAGCTCACCAGTCATAGCCTCTTTAAGAAGCAAACATACAGGCCCAGCCAGAGATAACGTTTTACCAGCCATCTGGGTGTCCGTGAGCCCAGTCAAATTGGCAGATAAAATTGAACATCGGAAGTGGATACTGTTGGTTGCCTTTCAGCGTCCCTTCCCCAGAGTCCACTTAAGTTTATCTCTCTTCACAGTGTACTGTGTGTACTTCTTGGGGAACATCAATACATTGCTACACACTTCTGGAACTGTAGTAAATCCAAGAGTGAGGTGTATTGATGTTGTGCAGGTCACATGTCTGTGAAACTTCATTACACAGACTTACATGACAAAGATGTCCCTTCAGGGTGGACAACTACTGGCTATTTTAGACTCTAAAGCTTAAGCATAAGCCAGTGGGCACGCAATTAAATATTGTCCTAGCCATACAGACTTACCCTTAGCCTATTCAAATTACCCTTGGGACAAGAGGATGGAAGTGACATGTTGATGTGATGTTGTCTTGACCAGATAGTTCCATGCTTCCTTTCTAGGCATCATGTCTCAATGGTACAAATCTCAGAACTGTTGCAGCATTGTGTTCCTTGAGAATAAACACCATGTAAGACGTAATGATAGCATGTAAGAGTGTGAGGGTGCCAAGCCCGAGTGATACGTGCACATGTGCTGATTAAATACTTCAAATTGTTTCTGTCTCCTACTTATACCTGATCTTAGTGCCACATTAATTTATTTAAGAGTAGCTATGACTCCTGATTAAAAAGTTCAGTTGGTATCAAAATGTGTAAATTTCCTCATCCATCTCCATTTTCCATATTCACAACCTGGAGACGCATTCCATTTACAAGCCATTGTGTGTTAGTCTGTATGGTTTAACTCTACCTAGCTATAGTGAGCTGTATCTAATTTTCTTCTCCTTCTGCACTTTTTCTTGTTTGGAATCATGTCACATAAATCTGTGTGACTGGGTTAAATAAATTCTTAATTTTGCTAATGGATTGTTCCCAGTTCTAGCAATGCTATCAAGGTAAGGGTTTTAAGTTGTTCCTGATAAATGCCATTGGTTGGTATTATAATGCCAGGATAGCATTATTTTTAAAACCATAGCTTGGGGCCAGAGAAGCATTCTCATTTTGGTCTGCAAGGCTAAGTCTGACAAGTGAGTTATAATTTGAGGCATTGTGGGGTTCTCAGACTTAGGGTACATACAAGTCATTGAAAGTCACTGTTAAAATGAAGATGGGGTTCTGGGGAACGTTATATTTCTGTATTTTAATAGGATCCCCGGGGTGATGCCTGGTCCATAGGAGATCTCGTAACAACTGAAGCAAGGGGTGCATCATCATTAGAAGCAGGTAAGTATGTTGATGGATGCCAAGGTCAGGAGGCAGCAGAGACAAGTGGGCCTACAGAGAGCAGCCAAGAGTTAAGATAACACGAACCCCTCAAGGGCAGAGAGGGACAGCGGTCAAGAATGGCCTGCTCTAGCTGAATGAAATCAAACATAGACAACCATGACCTAAGAGTGACCTCCCCAAACAGAAAGTCATCTCCCTTTGTCCTTCTATATCTGAGCCAGTTTTAAGACCAGGACACAATGACAGAGAAGAGATGACCTCAGAGAAAGGAGCTGCCACATGACAGAAAGTGGGGTGACATTTTGGACTGCATCTCTGTCCCTCACACAGGGAAAACTTTTCACAATAAACAAATATGGTTCTTCTAAGTCTTGAAGCACTAAAACTAAAGGGAAGTCCAGGATAACTTCCCTCTCTCTGAGGCAGCGGATCAATGTTGTGAGTCATGCTCACCCTTCAGGCATACTTCTGTTTTTTTCAAACAGAGATTCTGTAGTTTTAAAATTGCAATAGCAGGTGCTAGGCAGCACCAAGAAACAAAACAACTGTAGGAACAGCTAAGTTATAGAGAAACCGCTCCAGGATGCATTGTAAAGTAACCAGAGCAGAGTGAAGCCGTGAGAGATACATTCGGCATTGGCAAGAGGAGGAGGAAGTCCCCCCACTTGGGATTGAGCTAGGATCCTTCAGCTGTGCTTTCAAAGGAGGATTTCTTGGTCCTGTGCCTATCCTACATTCTATCTTATTTCTGTCATATAATTGATTGTTTCTGGACCCTCTGTACTTCCTAACTTGGCAGATCAGACCGAAGCCAGCTCACAATATTTATCTCTGGTTATATGGCCACCTGGTGGCACATGCCAGGTAGTCTGTTGTTACCAAATTCCATGACTATGTCAAGATTTGGGTTCCATCTTTCCCGTGGATGAGGAAACAAGCACATCATTACTCTATCACAGACATCTCTACTGTCTTGGGGATTGATATGAAGACTCTCCCATTAGGATTTGCTTTACTTAAAGTCTACATGACATCCTCCCTGTCCACAGATGCTGTACGGGATGAACCACTGCCTGGACCTGCTGTAGGATTCTTTCTTCTCCTTGGGGACACTCAAAGCTTGAAAGCATCCAGCTCACTGAGTAAACAGCTCAGAACCACAGCTCTCACGGATCTCTCACACAGCTGTTGCCGTTGAGGCTAAAACTCAGTGGATTTTGCAAATGTCTCCAGTTGCTCTCCACCGTATAACAGGCTTTTCAAAGACATCCAAGTCTAGTGAATTTAACTGGGACCTGAAAGGAGGTACGGCCTCTTTTCATTGTTTGAGGATGATGTTAAACTTTGTCATTTCCCAACGACGCCTGGTTTTCCACCTGAGAAGCAGTTGTTTGCAGAAGCGCCGTCTCCCATACCAGTTCTTGCTCACAGGCAAGTGAGTACATCTGTGCATGTGTGTGTCCATTTTAATTACAGTTAGGAGACTAGGCAAATGACAGATGAGTCCTATTGTGAGCTGTAGAAACGGAGCTGGGGAAATTAGAAATGGAGCTGGGGAAATACTTCATTTACTTCCTGGCCTGTGTGTGTCCTACTTATTTGAAGGCATTCTTGGCAGTGCCTAGTAGTCTTCTAAGCATGGCCACTCCCACAAGTGGAGAGCCTTTAGGGGAAACTAAAGGCATCCTAGCTATTTATTAATGACAGTATGTTTACCCTGATCTTGATAGCTACACCTGAAGGCTTCTCAAAGGCCACATCTTCTTGGGGACTCATGCACTGATTCTGCCTTTGTAGAATCTTGTCTCTTGTAATTTGACCAGTACACCCTGCTTCTGTGCTCATATAATGCACTCTTTCCAGATGATGCTATCCTAAGGACCAGTCCAAGAAGACTCCGCTCCGTGGTTAGCTGTGAGACTGACCACAACTGAGACAGCCTGTTTAGTTTAGCCACCCAGGGTCTTGGAGCTCAATTCTGCACACACTCATCCCACAACTCTCGCAACATTGTACTGAAATCTGGTATGGCAGGAGCTTTTAAAGCCACTATCTTTCCTGCTCCTTTAGCTGTGGAAGCAATAGGGCATCTCTGTTGTTTGTTGATCTATTTGTGTCTGTGTTTGAGCTATGAACACAGCAGAATACTTCTCTGTCTGCATGCTTCTGTGGATCAGGAGCAGGGCTCTGTGTGTGCTAAGCACACGGTCTCCCATCTCACCATATCTCCAGTGCCATCAGTGGCTTTCTGGTAACATCAGGATACTGTTGAAGCTACTGAAAGGACATGTCATTGTTTTGAACTCGTACATGGTTTTGAGTCATCTCCCCCTCTCCCATAGTCACACATACACCGATAGCATTATCCCAGAAGGTCACATTGAAGAGTCAGATTTGAAAGAAAGACTAGGAATATTTTTATTGTTGGATTTGATTTTGAGACAGGAGATTTCATACTGATGAAAAAGTTTGAAATGAACAGCTCATTGCTATGCTCGAGGAAACTACCGCTGAGCCTGCTGGCTCTCTGTAAGAAAAATGTTGCCCTCACAGATCCTGTGAATCCAGTTCTTCAGCTGGGAACTTCCTGGCAACACCAAGGAGGAAACAGATGACTTCCATCCTTGAACAGCCTGCCATGCTCCTTGTGGAAGGAAGACTTAAGGACAGAAAGCAAAAATACACCCAATAAATTAAGTTTCCAAATGACCTTGGAATATTTTTATTGTCGGCCATATTTCTACCTTTTAGAAGAAGCTATTAAAACGAGTACAATGAGTCATTTCCTAATTCTTCCACGAGTGTCCACTCCAGGCCTCTTGTGAATGCAAGCACCTGTAGAATTTTCACTCTTTGCTTTGCTGCTGTTTTTTGCATATGTGTGTAAGGGGCTGGGGGTGTCTATGTGTGTATAAGGGGGTGAAGTTTGCCTGTGTGTGTATAAGGAGGTGGGGTTTGCCTATGTGTGTGTAAGGGATAGAAGCCAGAGTACACCCTTGGGCTCCTTTTTTTTTTTTAATTTTATTTTTTTTTTTTTTTTGTTTTTCCAGACATGGTTTCTCTGTGTACTCCTGGCTGTCCTGGAACTCACTCTGTAGACCAGGCTAGCTTGGAACTCTCGAACTCAGAAATCCGCCTGCCTCTGCCTCCCAAGTGCTGGGATTAAAGGCGTGCGCCACCACCGCCTGGCTGGGCGCCTTCTATCTTGTTAAAAAAGCAAGGATTTTTTCGTTGGCCTGGAGCTAGATGATTGGACTACACAGGCTGGCCTGGGGATCTGCCTTCTTTATCTCTGCAGTGTGGGGATTAGAAGCACGTGATACTGCCTCTGGATTTTTTTAACGTGAGTTTTGGGGATCAAACTAATATCTCCATGCTTGGGTTGCAGGTGCTTTGCCAGTGGAGCCATCTCCCTTCTTTTGCTTTTGATGTGATGTGGATAGGACGTCCCACATTGCGTTTAAATGTAACATGTGACACGCATTAGAAGCAATGATTATTACTTCCATCAGAGCACCAACCTAATACATGTGATGTGCTATGTTTACAATTTTCCACAGTTGGTCATTGATGGGACTGACAGGCCGTGACTGGGAGAATTACAGGAAACACTAGGTCATATCTGAGTGTTGTGCAGTCCCCTATCACATTCTGACAGTTTATAAAAGCTACAGGAGCATACATCTGAATGTGACACCAGATGGAACTGGTTTGATTCTGTCTCATTCTGTCTATTGATGCAGCTGCTGTGGCCCAAACCATCTTCTTAAGAGATCATGCCTTCCCTTGGTTTGCCAAGCTCTCTTCCTGTGAAAAGGTTTACAGTTTTCCCTCCTGAGCATGCTCTGGATGCATCATTTTGCTCATCAAAGTATGGCGGTGGACCTCATGTGGGGTACGGGTGTGGGCAGGAGCAGGTTGTTATCACTGTCTGGTAACTTGCTTCTCTGACCTTATCATAGTGATCAGTGTTAGAATCATATTTCTTCATCTCTGCACAACGTTTTGACCGGGATGCCCGTCATTCTCACCCAAGGTTCTATCAAAACCACATCTTCAATATCAACTCTTATCATCCTAATGATTTCAACAATACCTGCTTAGCCTCACAGAGATGGCCCTACTGTTTTTATTTCTCTGAGAGTTAGCTCACTGCATCAAGCCCCCGGAGATTTCTAACATGAATCCTGCCATTTCTGTGACTTGGATGTTGATGCTTCCCCCCCAGAGATCCATGTATGAAATTCTTGTTATTCAGATGATGCTACTTGGAGACGGGATAGAATATTTAGGATGTTAGGTCATAGGAAGCATGCAAAGAGGATAATGAAATATAGATTTCCCTTCTTTCTGTCTTTGGCTTCCTGGCCATGAGGTTGGGGCAAGAATTCTTCAGTCTATGCTATCATGTCCAGTCTAGTGCCACCTATGATCTAGACCAAGTCAACAGCAAAGGCCAAACTATCAGCTCACAGCTTTCATTTGCGTAAATCTCTATCAAGGTCTTGGCTCAGTAAATCGGCTAAAAGTGCCAAATTAAAAATGGAGAGCAGAAAAAGGAGGTGTACTCAATATGGCCACACTGAGAAGAGAGACAAAGGGATGCAGTGAATACCCACGTACATCTGCCAGGTCCAGAAGTGAAACTAAAGATTAACTAGACGGCTGAGGATCTTCACATCTAAACAATCCTGATCAAAGCATGTCTGCACATCATTGACCCGCCCACCATTGACCCGCCCACCATTGACCCGCCCACCATTGACCCGCCCACCATTGACCCACC
>NW_021604781.1:3468294-3494151 GCF_004785775.1 Grammomys surdaster
CCCACCATTGACCCGCCCACCATTGACCCGCCCACCATTGACCCACCCACCATTGACCCACCCACCATTGACCCGCCCACCATTGACCCGCCCACCATTGACCCACCCACCATTGACCCGCCGACCATTGACCAGCCCACTGTCGACCCATCATTGTCTGGACTTCAGTCTCATCCTGTAAGGTGGTCTGACAAGTCATTCCTCCCAGGGTGAGATCTCTGAGGAAATTCCTATTACTTTGGGGTCTATTGGTTCAACAGTCTGATGGTCAGATTGAGAGACCAGTGTCTCTTTAGAATGTCTTCATTTCTGCCATGACTGTGACAGTGGGTATCCTGTGCTCCCAAACACACATCAAAACCCAGAAAGACTAGGAAGCGCTGCGTTGTATACCAAAGCGCTCACACCAGTCTTTTACATCCTTAACTTTTGTTTAAGTTCTATGGGCCAGACACATCAGGAGATTTAAAACCATGATCATATGTAGCAGAACCTCTCTGAAATAGATGCAATACAAAGTCATCCATGTAGTATGAATGCAAGACAGAAGAATCCATCTTCTTAAGGTCAATCAGGAAGAAACAAGCCAGGACTTGGATGGTCTTCTTGACCGTAAACCCAGTTATCCTTACTGAATGTGATGTTTTTACTTGCTTTGAGCAATATGTTTCTTCCAAGTCAGGTTTGCTCATGGAATCTGGGAGGGTCACAGCAAACTCGTGGAAACGGCCTAAAATTACTGTCTGGTCACTCTCTGTCTTTTTCTGACTCACCCCTACAGCCTTTAAGTACCACAAGGTCCATCATTTCTGAGATCTGACGGAGACTTGACCCAAGGATTGCTTCTGCCAATGGGAGGTGTTTTGCTCCATGCCAGATGTTATTGCGTTCTCTTTCTCATTACGTGTAACTACCACCTTGGTCACCAATTTGGTTGGTTGGAGGCAAGTTGGCTGCATTGTGCAAGTGGCAAGATCAAAGGAAACAGGGATTGATGTTAAATGTCCAAGCTTAGGTTATGTATTGGCTGTCAGGTTTCTCAGGGAGTATCTGTGTTGACGAACAAAGAGTTCTTTTTCCCAGACAGGCATTCATTCTCACATGTGGGTCTTAGGAAGTAAAGCAACAGAACCCACTGATGAGAAGGAGGGTGAGGTGGGGTAGCTCCAGGAGGCTCCCTGGAGCCAATGGTCCCAGCTGCCAAAAAGGCTGCTCCCCTCCAGCCTAGAAGAAGCTTCCCCATTTTCCTGTGGATGTCGAGCCTCACATTTGTTTTGGCCTACATCTGTGTCTTTTTCCTTACCAAAATCCATTCTTAAAGGTTTATGTTACTATTTTAAGTTATGTATATATGTGTGGGAAGGGATGTGTGCATGTGAGGGCAGGTGCTGTGGAAGGCCAGAGCTCTCAGACTTCCGATATTACAGGCAGCTGTGAGCCACAGGACTTGATGCTGAGAGCCTGACTCAGGTCCCCTGGGAGAGCAATATGTGCTCTTAACTACTGAGCCACCTCTCTAGACCCTCAAAGTCCACTTTTAAATAGTAGCCAAAGTGATTGTGGATTCTCAAGACCTTCACAACAGGAAAATGGCAGGAATTTAAGGGGAAGGGGTGCTATCGGCCTTAGTTACATTCAAACGGTTTCAAAGTAATGCATGTGAGAGAAAGTCTAAGGTGCTTTTGATTGTCTATCCTTCAGGCAGAGGCAGTACTATCATCAGCTATGGCAAGCAATGGACTGCCTTTCCATCTCAAGACTGAAAACACATTGGAGCTGGAGAGACAGCTCATCGATCAAGAGCAAGTACTACCTTGTACACGCTTGCTTCCCAGCACCCATGTTAGGCAGCTCACACCCTCCTATAAATCCAATTTCAGGGGATCCAAGCCTTCCGGCTTCTGTGGACACCTGCACTCAGATACATAAATCCCCCAAAATGCAGACAGACACACAGACAGTCAGACAGACA
Organism: Grammomys surdaster; assembly: GCF_004785775.1. Classification (NCBI taxonomy): domain Eukaryota; kingdom Metazoa; phylum Chordata; class Mammalia; order Rodentia; family Muridae; genus Grammomys; species Grammomys surdaster. The sequence continues at coordinate 3,470,267 of NW_021604781.1, forward strand.
AACACACACACACACACACACACACACACACACACAATTAAAAATAAATTAATTAAACATTTAGAAAGACTGAGCTGAGCTGGGTGTAGTAGCACGTGCCTTTATTGCAGATACTCACGAAGCAGAAACAGATGGATCTCTATGAGTTCAAGACCAGCCTGGTCTACGTAGTGAGTTCTAGGACAGCCAAGGCTGCACAGTAACACTGCACCTCAAAAACAACTTAAAAAGCCAATAATATGACTACATTTAGATAAAGGGGTCACTTCTCTAGACCTGGTAGAAAAAAAGGAGCTATTGAGTGGCTTAAGCAACAGAAGCATTGTCTCACAGCTCTGGACTCTGCAAGCATGGTGCAATCAGGTTGCTTCCCCTGAGGATTGTGGGAAGGATCTGTTCCGGGATCCCTTCTCTCCAGACCTTGTCCATGGCTGTCATCTCCCTCTCTCTTCCCACAGTTCTGTTCTCATGTGCCTTTCTCTCTGCATCTCCTCTTGCCCTAAGGCCGTGAAGCATCCTGGGTGAGAGTTCACAACAGCAACTTTAACTTTGTTACTCCTCTAAGTACACTGTCTCCAAGATGTGGGTTATCGGAGCTTCCTGGAAACATGGAGGGAATAAATCTTAGTATTTCGAAACATCATCTTCTAATGATCTTTGCCTCCTCCGCATGAGTTTTAATTCTTTCGTGACTTTGTTGGCATTTTTAGTTTCCTTTTTAAAAATTAAGTTTGTGAGAAATTCATGACTTTTTCTTCTCTTTCCAAAGAGCTGTTTTAATTTTTACAGCCACTTTGGTATTTATATTTACGAGACTTTCGTATTAATTTTTACCTGTGTGTGTGTGCACATGTGCATGAGCGTACATATACTGAGGGCCAAACCTGGGGCCTGGTGCATACTGGGTAAGTAAGCGCACTCTCTACCACTGAATGCCACCTCTAGGCCTACTCGTGAGTTTTGTAGTAAAAATGTTCAGGTTTATGAATGGACTTTAGACTCTGATTTAGATTATAAAGGACACAATGACCACATGCGTGTGTGAGTAAGGACATCTGGGTTCAGATGCTACCTCCGTCCATCATCTCTTGAGACTTCAATTAAAAAAAAAAACAAAGACTGTTGAACAATTCCTGGCTCATCACTTCATAAGTCAGTTCTTAGGGATAATTATAGGAGTTCCCCACTTTCCCTCCACCGTGTCTTATTGACGTTTTCCACCGTTCTGACCCTGCTGTTTGTGCAAAATGAGAGATAACCTTTAGAGCAATGGTTCTCAACTTTCCTAAGGCTGTGAGCCTGTAAAGCAGTTCCTCCTGTTGGGGTGACCTCCAACCATAAAATTATTTCATTGTCTTTCATAACTGCAATTTTGCTACTGTTATGTAATGGAAATATCTGATATGCGGGATGTTTTTTTGTGGTTACAAACTGACCCAAAAAGATCATGACCCACAGGTTGAGAACCACTGCACTTGACATCACTTCAAGTCGCTTCTTAGGGATAATTATAGAAGTTTGACTATTTTACATTAATTACTTATTTATTTTGTGTGTATGAGGTGTTTTGCCTACATGTATGTCTGTGCACCATGTGCATACCCAGTATCCACAGAGGCCAGGAAAGGGTATCAGATCTCCTGAAACTGAAGTTACAGATGATTGTTACCCATGTGAATGCTGAGAATCAAGCCAAAGTCTTCCAGAAGAACTAAGAGTGATCTCAATCACTGAGCCGACTTTCCAGTCCATTAAAATCATAATTGAAACGAAGCTTTTCAAACAATTTTTTTTTCTTTACGAACCTCATTAGCCCACACACCACATACCTAGGAACCTAACACAACTTTGAGCATCTTGCTGAGGGGCCATGCTAAACATGAAATTACTGGTAAACTGTGGAAAACATGTCCTCAACTAGGCCATAGAAATGACACACATTTATGATATGAGAGCTAAAGCAGGAAAAATGAATTGCAGACATGTTTGACAGTGAGCTGGAGCATCTCTAACCCTCATCAGAAAGGTTTCTTTCTGCAGCGGACAGAGACTTTCAACTGACCAATGTGCAAAGAACAAGAGACTGTGGGATGCTGGGACCTAACTGTAATTAATATCTGTGTCACAACTCTGCCTCCCAAGACACTGGGATCACTGTGAACAAATTCATATAATTCAACTTACCGTGAAAATTCTACAGTCAATAAATTCATCTAAATGAAAAGTGAAAACCAGACATCCATACACAGTAGCACAGTGGTTCTCAACCTGTGGGTCATGATCCTTTTGGGTCAGTTTGTAACCACGAAAATACATCCTGCATATCAGATATTTCCATTACGTAACAGTAGCAAAATTGCAGTTATGAAGTACAGTGAAATAATTTTATGGTTGTAGGTCACCCCAACATGAGGAACTGCGCTAAAGGATCGCAGCCTTAGGAAGGTTGAAGACCACTGCTCTAGAGATTGATTCCTCATTTTGCATAAACAGCAGCTCAGAACGGTGGAAAACTTTAATAAGACACTGTAGAGGGAAAGTATGAAACACACTCCAAGATTTAAACAAGGGAAGATCTTTCTGAACCAGACTCTGGTTACTCAGGAAATGGGGCCAGTTATCAAAAGACAAAACACACACCCCAATCCCACCCCCTGATAAAATTAAAAATCTATACAACAAAGGAAACAGTTAATTGAGTGAAGATTTTTTGAATGGGGAAATATCTTTACCAGCTCTACATCTGATAGGTTAAGCCCTGGTTCACCCTGAGTAAGACGAATGCTTTCACATACGCTATAAAATAAAGCAGATCAGACAAACAAGGACCGCTCTTTCTTCAAGGATCATCACAGGGCATGGGGGGACGTCTTCATCATAATATCCAGATAAATAAATATCTGAGACGCATTTCATTGTTACTAACTAATACACAAAGAACTCAAAAAGCTGAGCATAAAGAAAACAATTCAAATGTAAAGGTGGATCCTGTTGCTTATGGGACAAGTGGATTGTGCCACCAGACAGAAAAACTAGAAGCACGTCCAAAACCCAGAATCTCAGAATTGAGAATGGTAGGTGTGGAACCAGCTCCCTGCCAAGCTCTACCTGTCCTGGAACATGTGACCATGACACCTCATAGAGAGAACCATGACAACCGGTCACGTAATAAAAACCTAGAGTTCTCCAAGCTAGTGAGGTATCTAGATAGGCCCTGAGTGTTTAGCCAATGAGCTTCCTTTCCTGGGCATCCCTTCCAGCAAAAGGTATTTAATCCCTGGTTCACCCTGAGTAGGATGAACACATTCACATATGTTATAAAATAAAGTAGTTTGGACAAACAAGGACCGTCTACTTCATCAAGGATTCCCACGGGGGTTGGGGGAGGTCTTCATCATAAGTAGCCATGCCTAAATCTCCTGGAGGAGGGAGGAGGCCTTCTCTCTTTCAATCCCTCCGTGCTTTCAGCATTCACTTGGAACCAAACCAGATTGGAATCCCGGACTCAGCCATCCCCTTCCTGCGAGGTGATAGTGGAAGCACCGGTCCACTGCCCCTGTTCTCAACTCCCCATTGTCCTCAGCCACATCTGGGTACACATCAGATTAAGAACCATAGCATCCTTCCCAGATCTCGCTGTTTCTTGCCCAGAAGAACATGGACTGGGACCCCAGTCACAGATCATGTTCTGCCTCCCCTGTGCAGCTGGGGTGCTCTGGGACCCCAGCAGTGAGGCAGACACAGCTCGACAGTTGCTGAACAGTATGTTTTCAAAGGAGGAAATGCAAAGGCCCAATAAATATTTTAACATGTGTTCAGCATTCCTGCCTTTCTATCATTTGCCAAAAAACCAAACGGCAGCAAATACTAAAGGGTGTGTGGGGAAGGAGAAACACTTATTTGCTGTTGGAGGACACATGCTGGCATGGCTATTGTGTAATCAGTGTGGAAGGTTCTCAATACACTAAAACTAGGGTTATCAAGTGACCCAGCTGTGTGCACTGAAGACCCCCACAGAGGGGAGACCCTAACTCAAGTCTCGGGATGTTGCGGCCACCCAGTAATTCACTCAAGACACCGAAAACTGGAGCAACAGCCGAGGTTTAATTGGGAAATGGACAGCTAGCTATCGGTCAATTCGTATGCCCACGCAGGAGCTGAATTGACAAAGACAGCCAGTTTGAGAGGGGTTTTTAAAGGGAAAAACCACAAACCAAGGAATTGGGAGGGGGATGAGGGGTTGCTAAGGTGGCATAACATAAAAATAGCGGAACATTCCAAAGGAACCCAACCTACGTGAGTCAGGGTCATGTGAAAACTCTCTGTACGCTATTCTTTCTCAAGAATGTGGTCCTGCACTGTCGCTGCGGCCTTGCCCTGTCACTGCGGTTACCAACTTCCTGGTTCCACCTAGCTCACTTGCATTCTAGCCAGTTCCCGTAACTAGCCTGTCCACATTCTTAGCTTGCTTCAGAGAGAATTTTCCATGGCCTTTTAAAGAAAAACCTAAGGAAGAATCTATAGATCATTTTATAAAATGATCTTCATAATTTTTCACTCTACATGCACTACTTCTGGAAGTCTGTCCAAAGGCCTCTACATCCTGCCACAGAGACACTTGCTGATCCAAGTTCATCATTCAGTGTTGCTTACATCACAGAAGCAAGGAAACGAAGCAGTCCATCCGTCCGTCAAACAATGGATGGATAATGAAACTTTGGTGCATACACAAAATGGGATTTTATCCAACCATAAAGAAAGTGAAATTATTCAGTCTGCAGGAAAATGGATGGAACTGCAAAATATCATATTCAGTGAGGTCACCCAGGTTCGGAAAGACAGCCAATCACTGCGTGGCCTCCCCTCTGCAGATCTCTAGCTTCTATATTTATATATGTGTGAGTATTTATGAGTGAGGGGCAGTTGCCCAGAAACTGGAGGAGCTGGGGGTGAAGGAAAAATTATTTTCAGCATAAAATTACCCTGTAATTCAATCTTAGTCAGTTTTCTCTACACTGTGTTTAAAAACTGAAAGAGTCATGACTGATTGGGCTAGCATTATGAGAAACTTTACATTCCTGATTACGTTCTGTCAGAAATTGCTGTCCATATTTACTCCCAGATGCGAGTCTTCCGATTAGTCATGTGACTGAAAAAGTTGTAGTGCTGTTTTTGCTCGAGTCTGCACACTGACCTCTTCCCCTTGGGTCTTCTTTTCATGGCTTTCACCTTTCATTAATTCTCATTACATACATCTAAATCTAATAAAACATTTTTAAAAATAAAGTAAAAAGCCAAGATATTTTATCCTTTGAAAATGAATTCTTTAAGTTAAAGCAAAATTGCTCTAAATTATATACATTCAAAATTTATATTCATATATATATATATGCAACCTTAATAAAGTCATATGTATATGTCCTGCAATATTATAATACATATATATGCAATATATATATATATATATATATACATATATATATATATATGATTTTATTAAGGTTGCAAACCACATAAAATGACAGATATGTATGTTTGTCAAAGGTCCTATCTTTGATTCTTTTTTCATAATGAAATTATAGTTCACAGCCCTATAAATAGTAGCATTCAGATCCTGGGTGAGCTCACTCCTCAGACAATAGAAAATGTGCTGAGTTGGTAAGTCTCACCAAGAAAGCAAAGTCATGTCATCAATTTAAAGGGTGATTGAATTGCTTGTGCTGGCCCTTCCAAATGTATTAAAGGCAAAAGGTTATAAAGAAAGAGGTTCTTGTTCATGCTCTCTTGAAACTAGCTGAGTGTCAGCTCATCTTGGCTCTAACCTATATTCTGTTTATAATATTTATTTCAGACGTGGACATAGTTCAAGAATTTTCCACACAGGGTAAAAAGCATATCACCTAAACTCTTCAAAGTTGAAGACTCAAAGCAATAAGAAGGGAACTGTAGCCATCCTGGAGGAGAACAGAGATTTTGAAGGGACACATCTATGCCCCTCCCTTCTGCCATTATAGTACTGAGGCAATGGATCCCCAAAGAATTAACATTTCCCTTGGGCATCTCATGCTAGGAGGCAGAAAATGATGAAGCCCTTGTAGCAGTCAGGGGAGGGGCCTGCTGCCAGGGAGAGATTTCACACAGCTCTGACAGCGCCTCAGACTGAGTTGCAGACAGATCTGGAGCTGAGGCAAGAATAAATGACGGATAGGTGGGACCTTACCAGGCAGAGCCGCTGAATCAGGTCTATCCCTCACCAGCTATTTAAACCTGAATCCTACGTGGGTATTTCTGAAGAAAGAGTTGGGTTGTCTTTGTTCTTCTTCCCAATCCAATGTGACAGCATTAAATACGCCTTCTTTCTTTTCTTTTCAACATCTGGAATCAGTATATCTAGGGTGGGGTTGGGGGTAGGGGGAGCAAAGCTTGTTGGGACTACCAGGGTCCAGGCTCTTAGCCTAAAAATCCGGTACTAAGTTTATTAATGGGGTGTAGCTTTAACTTGGTGGGAATAAGTAGTGATGTTTCAAATAATGTGCCCTTACTGGAAGCGTTGACGTTGTTACTCTCTGCTTGTCTTCGGTGTGTGCTTGCTAAGCGGCCCGTCTCGGTGCTAACAATGGCCTACTCTGCCATTGACAGATCCGCTGACAGAGTCTGAATAATAGAAAGGATGTGACACATGGCAGTTAAATTTTCTATGTGGAGATAGCAATGTACATTTAAGTGGAAAATCTGGGTTTTGTGGCCCACCCAGAGAGCCATTAATAACGCCCAATAAGCAAGCTACCAGAATTAACTAGTGCCGAGCACACCCTGCTTCTCAGCACGTACTCGCACCCACAGAATGTCCCTTAATTTCGTATTGATCCAGTCCCCTGCCTTGGTTCTGTCTCCTTCCTGCTACTTTCTCAGAGGCGAGGGGAGAACAGATCAATCCTGGAAGAGGTTCTGCTTTATCTAAAAGTGACTCATCCTCGGGGCTCTCTCATTCTGAGAGGCTGAACTTCAGAAGGCTCTGCAGAGAAGAAACAGCCGGTAAACGGAAACATGAGGTTCATGCCTCTGGGGCAGGAGCGTGGAGGAGATTCCTGGATCATGCAAGGAGACGTTCAAATGCAACTGGGAAGATGCTGTGTGCATGAGTGGTGACAAGGATTTATGATGAAGTTGAAACCAAAGCTGCATCTCGAATGTCAGACATGTATTCAGGGAGCGAGATTGGATCATGAGTTCTAAAAGCAAATAGCTGTCTTTCCTATGCTTTCTGGGAAATGTGGTCACTGCCTTCTATATTTGAGGGGGATGGGGATTCTGATTTTCCCATTTAGGAACGCAGAGTAGGGCCTGTGGGGATGGGGTTGACACCTGATGGACCCTCCATCTCCATTTCTCCTTGCACCCAGGCGAGGAAACATATGCTTTGGTATTTCCTGGAGCACTCTTTTCAATTCTATACCATACGATGAATTGATATTTATAGTGGACTGGATGTTGGTGTTGCTCTTGCCAACCAAATCCTTGTGTCAAAATCCCACGCCCCGTGTGACAATGTTAGATGTTTAAGCTTATGACTGAGAAAAGATGGGATCATGGGGTAGGAGCTTCAGTGAATGAAATTAGTGTTCTTATGGAAGAGACCCCAGAGGTTTTCTTCACTGTCTTTCTCCTATAAGGTACAAGGGGGGCCTAAGAAAAACTGGGTTATATAGAAACCCTTAGCTCAGATTCTCAGTATCAAGAACTGATAAGTATTTGTTCTCTATAAGTCTCTCGACCTACAGCGATTTGTTACAGTAACACGGAATGACTAATATAATATTGAAATAAATATCTTCACTCTTCAATACAGAGGGGGAACAGTAGCAATCTTAGTCGCATTAGATTGAGGATTTGCTATTGGAGAATCAAGAGTTAACTTTCATATTCCGATATCTTGTGACACTAGTTTAAACTCCTCACTAGTGACAAAGGAAGGTTCTATCTACCATTATGATAGATAGCATTAGGGGACTTTGGTCCCTGCAGTATTGTCTAACAACACCTTGTTATGTGTGTACAAATACAAAGCTTGTCATTTTCTGTTTTAAAATACTAAAGCCTGGAAATTAAAATGACCAAAAAGTTTAGGGGATGGATTTGAATAAAATGTTCGTGTATCTGTTGTTAAAAGAAAACCTTTAGACAAATTTAAATAGAGTTTATTTGCATGAAGGGATGGAGAGACGTCAGAACCAGATGTTTGAGAGTTTGATGCTGCCACGTGGGCAGTCCAGGGGCCAGAGGAACTAAAACACAGAGACATTGTGTGTGTTACAGCAAGGGATTTGTTCATTTGGGTTGGGATGGCCCGATTAGCTGTCTGAGAATACCTCTGCCTGTTACTGCTTCAGAACAAGAATGTTACAAAAGGTATGCTTACACCAAGTGCTGGCTCATATGTGCACTAAGCTAGATGACTACTCCTTATGTAGAAACTTGAAGTTAGGGAGACAGACTTGGGTCAGTGGCCTCCTGACTATTGAACTTCATAGCTAGGACTTGATAATTCAGAGCCATTGCCACAGGGTTTAAACACATGTGAGCAGGTATGATTTGCTCTTGGGTATCATGGAGAGGTTAGACATCTTTCTTTTTTAAAAAATTTTTATTATTTTTAATTATGTGTAGGTATGGGTTTGTGTACATAAGTGCAGATACCTGTGGAGGCCAGAAGAGTGCTCCAGATCCCTTGGAGCTGGAGTAGATGGTTGTGAGCGGCCATGTGAGTTCTGAAAACTGAACATTGGTCCTCTGGAAGAGCAGCCAGTGCTCTTAATGACTGGACCATTGTCAGGCACAGCGGACATCTTTCCTAAGATGGAAATTCCATGTTGAGTCTTCTTGGTTCTCTATGTGTCCAATCACTACTAATTGTAGCTGTTAAAGTGAGGAGGTCAAAGTTAGGTGGGAATTGGTGGCAGTCATCTTTACTTGTGTTACCAGGGCCATGAGTATTTTGCTGTTGGAAAGAGTGAAAGCCTCCAAGAACGGTTCTTCTCAAGATCATGAAAGGCAATGCAGTCTCCTTAGAGAGAAAAGGGAGCCCAATATGAAATAGGATGGAACACATTCCCAAGATGAAAGGACGTGCTCCTTGTAAGACAGAGAAGATGCCCACTCCTCATACCTCCAGATCTCCGCATCAGGCAGATGCCTTAGTCACCAAAGGTGACTGAGATTCCAGAGGGAAAACTTGGGCCAAAGGGATGGTTCTGAGGATGGAGATGTGGGGAGGACTTCTGTCATAAGTGATAGAGGACACATGGTGCATTACTACAGTCAACTTTACTCAGCCAATGAAGTGACCTGAGAGAACACTAGTCTCTGCTTTCACACCCCTCAGTCCTATGGGCTGAGCAGGACCAAGCCTTAACTAGTGCTCACTGCTCAACAACACCTCTGGTTTTTTTGTTTTTTGGGTTTTTTTTTTTGTTGTTTGTTTGTCTTTTTGTTTTTGATTTTTTTGGTTTTTTGAGACAGGGTTTCTCTGTATAGCTCTGGCTGTCCTGGAGCTCACTCTGTAGACCAGGCTGGCCTCAAACTCAGAAATCCGCCTGCCTCTGCCTCTCAAGTGCTGGGATTAAAGGCGTGTGCCACCACCGCCCGGCTAGCACCTCTGGTTTAACTGTGTCATCCATTGGGAAGCTGTTTTTAAGAGGCATGTGACTTTAAAAGGGATAACACATTCACTTTACGTGTCTCTCTGTCTTTCTCTGTCTCTGCATGCTCTCTCTCTCTCTCTCTCTCTCTCTCTCTCTCTCTTTCTCTCTCTCTCTCCCTGTGTGTGTGTGCAATGTACTTCTAAAGCACATAAGCCACTCCAAGGGGATGAGGTTCCTTTTTGATTGTCTAATGCACATTAGTCAGCCTTAAGAACTCATACACACAAACAGTAAAAACAGACTTAGCAGAAGATATATATATATATCATATAAACATATTTATATTTATAATATTTGTACATACATATGATTGTATAGCCAATATAATAGAAAACGGGGCTATCAACTTCAGGGAGGGGTGTCATGGGGATGGTTACTGGAGAGAGGAAAGAGAGGGAAAGGGATATAGTTCTGTTTTAATTGAAAACACTCTAAAATGTACAATAATTTACAAAGAACTGCAGTTACACATTCACCTGTTTTACCACTATTCCGTGTATTACTTCACTCTCCCACGACATGGTGAGGAGGTTTCTGAGACTGCCTCCTTCTACAGATGGGGGAGCAGTACACAGTGTTAGCATTCTGTCTAAACTCCACCTCCACAGTTACCTGGCAACAGCCAGGTATGCTCCTCCCCACAGTTACCTGGCAACAACCAGGTATGCTCCTCCCCACAGTTACCTGGCAACAGCCAGGTAGGCCTGCCCACTATAAAAGGGGCTACCTGCCCCTTCCTCACTCTCTTGCTCCCTTGATCTCTCACCTGTAGGTTCTTCCTTCCCCCTCCTCCCTTCCCTTTCCCCTCTCTCCACGTGGTCATGGCCAGCCTCTACTCCTCTACTTCTGCCTCCCCCTCTATGCCTCTACTATCTTCCTGGCTCCCCTCCCTATTCCCCGAATAAACTCTATTCTATGCTATACCTTCGTGTGGCTGGTTCCTCAGGGGGAAGAGATGCCTCGGCATGGGCCTGCTGAGACATCCCCCTCCATCATTGGTTTCTTTCCATCATTACATTGGTGCCGAGACTCTAGCAGACATCTGCAGGTTTACATCAGACCAGCTACCAAAGGATATCCACGCCCATGCTCACTAGCCTAGCCTAGAACTGGTAAGCTTCCCCATCCCCCACTGACAAGAGTAACCATCGACATGGTCCCAGGAAAGATTTCTTGAGCTAGAAGTGAACCCCGTCCTTCCCTGAACCTCTTTATAGGACTGCTCCCCTTGGATGAGACATTTCCCCTCTCCTCTCGAGACAGTTTCTTGTGGCTGAGTACCCCAGGCCAAGCCTGGACAGACTGTTCTCTCTCAGGAGCACCTGCTCTGACTGTAGTCCCCAGTGTGTCTCTTCCAGGGGTCAGCCTTATGCTCGCTTCTCCACTTCACCTCCTCCATCATTTGCAGGCCAACCGGACCAGTTTGCCTGGAAAGCACCGGGCTTGACATCTGGCTTGCTCCCTTCCCTCTGTGGTTCTTAGCTTTGCTCTGGGTCTACTCCTTGCATCCTGACAGGGACCCTCGCAAAGGGCTTGGCTGCCTGAGCATGTGAGGGAGGCGTTCCCTCTCCCTCTCTGCCCGGGAACTGTAAAATGGTGCTAGCAGTGTCTTCTACTACAGAAACAACTAACATGAACATTGCTGTGATATGGGACATGCTTGTTTATCCTTGCCCACTGTAAAACTCTAGCCAACAGAGACACTGGGCAGTGACTTCCACCTACTCGTAGGAAGTCCTGCCCTATCGCTGCTGCCTGAGGCACCTGTGGCTCACAGCTCCAACCCACCAGCTATACCTTATGCCACTGTTGCCAGCTTTCTTATTCTGGTCCTAGCTAAATGTTTCTTTGGTAATACAAAAATATCTTTTCTCTACCTACACAACCTACCAAAGTTACTTAAGACAGGATAGGAAAGGCTCTGTCTTAATAGATTTTTACTACTGCTATTAAATTCTATTCAGTTACAACCAATCCTTATGGCTCTCAATCTTGTCAGAAGTCTGCTAATACTAACTTAAATAGTTTATGGCTGACAGAATTCCCAAAACCTCTAACAGTTAACCCAAGATGTTTCAGAAGACTTGGACACTGGACACCTAGAAGATACATCCTGGATTGTATGCGAACAAACACAGTGGACTAAACTGAATGCTCTGAGTCAAATGACTTGGCTAAACCAAGGCAGGTCATTTCTCATGTCATGCATATCCATTCCACAGGGGAAATAAAAGTCCTGCGTCTTCTATGCTTGGAAGCCAAACTGACTTCGCCCAAGAGACTATGGAGACCACGGGAACTGTTGGCTAGTGGACTCTGTCATTTTTTAAAATAATATATAACTGGTAGATTATTGTTTACTCTCTCTCAGGCTTCTGACTACATTGACAGCTAAGCTTTCACAGATACTATCTGTTACCTCATTACCCAAACTCAGTTGCCATCAATTAAATGCTTCATATTTCCTCTTCTTGCTATCCCACTGTCCTAAATTATCTGAGTTCCTATAAACTTGCCTAACTCTAAAAAAACATTCAACTATACGATCCAGCAAAGGTTCATCTTAAAGATAGCTTGTGTTGTTAACTCATGCTGTTATCTGTTTTGTAAACTTATAAGCTACAGGAAAGCTACTCAGATCTACCTCTCATGGACCAAAGAGATGCCATCCAGATAAGTACATCTGCCTAAAGTTCCCACTTACTACCTATTACAAAGGGTGGGATCCCTCTGGGTTTCAAATGTACATCTTTAAAAATTTTTCTTTCTCCAAAATGTACTTAATCTTATTCCCTATATCTTGTCCAGACCAGGCTCATCCAGAACAGTTCCAGAGAAGCAACCTCCAGATGCTCCATCTCCTGTCACACACACAGCTGCTTCTACTGGACCTGTTCCTTATGACCTATCCTCAGATGGCTTGTTCCATAGACTCTGGACAGCAGAAAACAGACAACTCCCCTAAGACCAGACAAACATCCCCCATACCCATTCCTTGTCTAGAGACAAGTCGACCCTGATGCCAGCAGGAAGTAGCCAGATATCACAACGACCCTATTCTTGCTTTGTCATCACCTCTTTCGAATTTTTCTTTTTTAATTAAACTAAAACGTGGGAATGTTAGTATTCTGTTTAAACTCCACCTCCACAGTTACCTGACAACAGCCAGGTAGGCCTGCCCCCTCCTCACTCTCTTGCTCCCTTGATCTCTCACCTGCAGGTTCTCCCTCCCCCCTCCTCTCTTCCCTTTCCCCTCTCTCCATGTGGTCATGGCCGGCCTCCATTTCTCTCTTCTCTCTCTTCTCTCTTCTCTCCCAGCCATTCCTCCCATTTCTCTCTCCACCCTCTTCCCTGAATAAACCCCCTCTCCTCATGGAACCGGCTAGTCTGGTGTGGTTTGTCTAAGCTGCGCACCAAAATCTTTCACACAGGCCTGAAGCTAACATAGCCAAAGGGTTTCTTGGGCCTCTCTGGGTAGCAGGGCAGATTATTTTTAAAGTTTTTTTTACAGTGTGCAGATATTATCATCTTATCTAAGTGTTTGGTTGCCCTGAGAGAATCACATTTGTGAAGGATCACAGGGACCAGTTAGCTGGAGCTCAGAAATCATGTTCATTGAGGTGACAGAGCCATATTCGATCATGTTAAGAGGCAGTGCCCCTTACCCTGTGACCATCTCCATTCTGGCTCTCTTCCACTCAACCTGACATCATTTAAGCTTTGTTAGCATTCTGTCTAAACTCCACCTCACAGTTACCAGGCAACAGCCAGGTATGCTCCTCCCTACAGTTACCTGGCAACAGCCAGGTAGGCGTGCCCACTATAAAAGGAGCTGCTTGCCCCCTCCTCTCTCTCTTGTTCTCTTGTTCTTCCCTTCTTGCTCCTGCTCTGTCCCCTGTTCTTCCTCATTCCCTTCCCCCCTCTCTCTCCACTTGCTCATGGCTGGCCTCTACTCCTTTATTTCTCTTCTCTTCTCTTCCCTCCCCTTCCCCTCCCCTCCTCTTCTTTTCTCTCCCTGCCTTTCTCTGCCTCTACTACCCTCTTAACTCCCCTCCCCATGCCCTGAATAAACTCTTTTCTATACTATACCCGTCATGTAGCTTGTCCCTCAGGGGAAGGGATACCTTGGCATGGGCCCACTGAGACACCCCCTTCCCCCATACCTTACCACACCTCCATAGAACATATCCCCTCTTTTCTTTATCTTTTTATAAACACATCACTTTAGAATTTCAAACAATGAAGTGGGCATATTGTCTATAGATCTTCAGTCAAGATCTCCTTTTAAAAATTCCTAAATAGTGACATCTATTTCTTTAAAATTAATAAGAAATTTTAGCTCAGTATTTTGGAAGATGGAGTATCAGATACTGATATTCTTGCAGGGGTGTGTGTGTCTTTTAGACAATATTGTCCCACAGCCTCTAAGCCATCCACTTCATGTTCATATATGTGGAAAGGTCAGCTAAATGTCAACACTGTAGACTCTCCAGAGCAGACTGGAGCAGTGTGGGTGAACGCCAGGGCCAGACCAATAAGAGGGACAGAGAGTTAGATTCATCTGTGTGTGTACATGGTGTGCCATATTGCATGTAATAAGATGTAATAAAAACTGTTGTTTTATAATCAGCAACTGGTTCGTATTATTATAGAGGTCAAAGAGACCCAGGAGAGCCAATGGTCTTGTGTAAGGCTGAAAAGCTGAAGTTCCAAGTATGTAAATTCCAGTTCAGACTCAAGCAGAAGCTGATGACCCAGTTTGAGGACCCAATTTGACAGACTTGTCAGGGAAAGCAAGTTTTCCCTTCTCTCAGGCTTTCGCTTCACTTCTGTTCTTCAACAGATTAGATGAGATCCACTCTGCCCTACACTCTGCCCTACTCAATCTCTCCGTTCCAAAAATACTCTCCCAGAAGCTGGGGAGAAGGCTCAGTGATAACAGCACTGGCTGCTCTTGCCGAGAACCTGGGTTGGTCTGATGCTGCTATGTATTCCAATGCTGAATCCTGGCCTCCTGGTGTTGGTTGCCCTACTGTATCTGTTTGCTTCCAGTTCACTTGGTTTGAACTGTGGGCTCTCAGCTGCAGCTCCAGCCTGCATGCTTGCTTGCTGCCACCACGATTTATATTTATTTTATGTGTATTAGTGTTATGTGTGCATGAATGTCTGTACATCACGTATGTTCAGCATCTACAGAGGCCAGAAGAGGGCATTAGAGCCCCCAGAACTGGAGCTACAGGTGGTTGCAAGCCACCTTGTAAGAGTTGGGAATCAAACCCAGCCCAGTGTGCCTAACCACTGAGCAACCTCTCCAGCTCCTCAATAGATACTTCCTAATTGATCTTTTAATGCTTTTGCCATGTACCAAATGCTTTCATTGTCATTATGAATGTGAGTTAGGCAAGTTTATCAAAAAAGACTTTGCTGGGGACTGGAGTTCAGTAAATATAGCCATAGCTAGATGGGTTCCCCTAGTATGTTAAGACGGTATTCTCTCCTGAAATGCAGGTCTCTCCTTACAACAGACAGAAATATCAAAGTTCCACACCATAGTTCAGACATAGCTGCCCTGCCCCATTGGGCCCACCTAATTAGTGTCATAAAAGAAGGGATACTTGGGATCCTTTGTCCCAAACCAAACTTGAGCCAACATGAATCAACTCCTGGTGTTTGTAAGAAGGCATGATCAGTCCCAAGCTGAGCCTTCTACGACTTAGATGTACATTCTGAAGCACATTCAACAAAGTTGCCATTATCCTATGGAGCTTGATTGAGTCCCAATCATTACAACAACGCCCCTTAAGGTTGGGTTTTCTTCCTTTACTGTCTGTGCCTTCCAATTGCCTGACCCACTTTGAAAACTCTAATCTGGAACAATCACTAAAGCTATTGTCTTGGGTTGATTTTTCCTGGGTTGTCTTGTTCCAAATGGAGCTAAAGAGGAGTCATAGTGCCTAGGCAAGTTGGGGGTTGGTCCCCATAGCATAAAGAATGAAGGGTTTCTTCTCAGGGGCATGGATGTCAAAGAGAGAGAGCAGCTTGGCTCTGAATAATGATGTTCAGAGTCTTAAGGATGAGGACAGTGAGAACATTCTAGAACCCAACAGATGTGGCAGAGACGTTGCCTTTCAGCCTTCCTTCCACATTCCAGCCAGTTGATTGAGTTGTACTTTATATACTGCCAAAGGGACAAGAAATGAGCATGGTAGGCCAGCTTCAAACACAGGGGCAGGGCTGCTTGCAGAGAGACTCTCTTGTGCCATTGCATAATCTGTCCATAAAATGCTGTTGGCCTATTAGCTTAGGCAGAATATAGGGAAGTGGGAGATCAGGTACAGAGAGGATTTATAGGATAGAGTCAGGAGATTTACCCCAAATCCTGAAAGAGATGGTCACATGAAACTGAGGAGAGGTGGCCAACCACATGGCAAGACTTAGAATAGAATAAGCAGATAATTAACTTACGAGTTATTCCAGGGGACAAGCCAGAGTTTTGGGCCTAGGCATTTATTCATAAGATATTAAGATTCAGAATTGTTATTTCGGAAACTTGGGCATGGGTGAAAAAGCCAGTGATTACAGCAGCTGAAATACACACTGTAGAAAATGACCAAGATTCATAGCTAAGAAGAATGGACAGCTTATGGATGAAGGAGGACACTACTGCAGAATGCGTGGTCACTTTGTAAACTATTTCAGGGAATGCTATAAAGTTCTATCTCTATGAATTGCATTTACATTATTATTATTACTATTATTATTAGCATGTTTGCTGTACAGTGTGGGCACACATGCCATCACATGCCTGGGAGATCAGAGGACAACTTTGTGGAGTCAGTTCTCCCCTTCCACCTTCCACAAGCTCTGGGGATCGATTTCAGGTTGCCAGGCTTGTGCAGCAAGTCTTTCTATTGACTACTAACAATCTCTAGAGCCCTGTGAATTGTAGCTTTTAACACTCTGTTTAGAGAGACTTCAGAGCTGGTCACAAAATGCTGCCTCTTTCAGGGTACTTAAGATCATTTAGAAGGAAAATGTCACAAAATTGCCTGGAGAGCTTGCTAAAAAATGCAAATTCCAGGACATCATCTCAGCGAGCTCCCAGATAAGTAGAGAATCATCCCCACAAGCCATCTCAGCAGGCGGCTTGATGCTGGCTGCTCACAGCCTCAGCTAATTAATATGCAGCGCGACTTCCCCACACAAGAGCCTTTCAAATGCGCTGACATTTAAGAGGCAGAAAGCAGTAAACAACTCTATATTCCTCCCCCCACTCTCCCCCCCCCATCCCCCAACACCATCACTTTCATCATCAACCAGAGTGGCACGGTTTAGCATTCTCCACACTTCATTAATATTCTGAAACACCGTGAAAAGGGGGAAGGGCGTAGCTGTATCTCCGCTTTGATCAGCTGAGAATAAAACCTGTAACTCTCCAGCTACCCCAAACCTTTCAAGAAAGGCTCCAAGGCGAGGTATGTATAAAACACACCTAAACAGATCAAACATACAGAAATGAAAGTCATTAAAGGACATTTCCAGAAAGTGTTTTTCTTATATTTTGAACTCTGAATTGGCCGGCTGAAGAGATGGTTCAGCCATTATGACCATTTGCTGCTGTTGCAGAGAGAACTGGGTTCAATTCCCAATCCCAGCATGGAGGCTCACAATCATTTGTAACTGTACCGAAACAGCTTCCCTCTTCTTTCCTGGACTAAGTGTTAGTATCCTGTCTAAACTCCACCTCTACAGTTATCTGGCAACACCCAGGTATGCTCCTCCCCACAGTTACCTGGCAACAGCCAGGTAGGCATGCCCACTATAAAAGGGGCTGCTTGCCTCCTCCTCTCTCTCTTACTTTCTTACTCTCTTGCCTCTAGCTTCTCTCTGTCCCCTCTCCCTTCCCCCCTTCACTTCCCCCTCTCTCCACATGGTCATGGCCAGCCTCCACTTCTCTCCTTTCTCTCTGTTCTTTCTCTACTGTCTTCTCCTGTTTCAATCCCCTCTTTGCCCTCTGCCCAGAATAAACCCCCTCCCTTTTGGAAGCGTTTGGTCTGGTGTTGTCTGTTCTAACCTGCGATCCAAAGTCTAACACTGGTGCTGAAACCAGGATACGAAGACTTCAGGAACCGTGAGACCCATGTGGCTGCTGGCAGCCGCAACCGCCTGCTGGCAGCCGCAACCGGCTGCTGTGAGGCTGCTGTGACTGTACAAGACCAAAGTCATGTGGCTTGCCGTGACCCCACTGCCGCAGCTGCCACCACTACACCATGTGGACTTCATCTGCTGCTACCTGCTATCACCAACTGTGTGAATTTCCACCGCTGCTGAAGACCAACCCCATCCACCACTGAGAGGCTCGCAAAATTTCCATCATGTGAGTTGTGCCGCTGTGGCCCCACGAGGTGCTCTGCCACGTGGGCTGGGTAGCAAGACAGGGAAACAGACCTCACAGGTCCACCTTTCCTGATACCAGACTGCACAAGCCCACAAACACACTGGCATATTAATTGGTAAGGAGTTTTCGATTGGTGGGGGGAACCCTAGATGCCCAGTTAGAGTCTGGCCAGCCTCCCCTGGGCTAAGGGGTTGGCCTTTCATTGCCCCAGTCCATATGGCTGGCCTCTAGCTGTACTACGACCTAGGATATTGGCTATTGGGTGATTTCCCTCTCAGAAATAGCTCCCACCCACCCCCTAAGCTCTTGCAGCTGCTGGAAATCCTGGTACCGGGTGGGCTATTTTCTGCCGGACTAACTCCTCTGAGGCCCCTAGATATTCTCGTGATGACCTGATTATTTAGCCTAAGCCTGATTTTTCGTTGCCAGCTTTTCTTTGGGGACGCCGACTGATAGCTTGGTAACAGCCAGGTCACCCAAAGGGTAACACGTTGTCTTCCACTGTACCCACAGATACCCCACTGGGTTGTCTACTGAAAAACCTCAAATCTCTAAAATTAACGTCTGATTTGAGGCCTTCCAAATTGATACACCTCTGCAATAAGGTCTGGATTTGACACCCTCTAGATAGTAGACAATGGACTAAAGTAGCCACTTAATGACACACTAGACCCAATTATTTTAAGGGGTCTTAACACATACTGCCAGCAGTCTGGTAAATGGGAACAGATCCCCTATGCTTGAGCATTTATCTACCTTGTTATACTCCTTCCATGTGTTCTACCTGTTCCCCACCCCAGGTTCTCTTAGCCATGAAACCTGTTCAACCCCACACCTCTTTCTAATTTTTTTTTTTAGTTAAACCAAAATGGGGGAATTGCTGAGACTCTTGCGGATATCTGCAGGTTTACATCAGACCAGCTAGACTTGCTTCCCCACATGCACAATCACCCGCAGGGCTACCCGAGCATGTGAGGGAGGCATTCCCTCTCCCTCTCTGACTGGGACCTGTAAAGTGAGTGCTAACTGTGCTTCCGATACAAAAACAACTAACATGAACTAACATGAACGTTGCTGCAATATGGGGCATGCTTGCTTTTCCTTGCCCACTGCAAATTCTAGCCACCAGAGACACTGGGCAGTGACTTCCGGTGCTGGCAGGAAGTCCCACCCTGCTGTCACTGCCACCCAACCCCCCAACAGCCATACGATCCAGCTTTCTTATTCTGGTCCTAGCCAAATGTTTCTTTGGTAATACAAAAATGTGCTTTTCTCTACCTACACAACCCTCCAAAGGGTTAAGACAGGATAGGAAAGGCTCTGTCTTGACAGATTTTTGCTACTGCTATTAAATTCTATTCAATCACAACCAATCCTTATGGCTCTCAATCTTGTCAGAAGTCTGCTGATAGTATTTTTAAAGCTTATTGCCAACAGAATTCCCAAAGCCTCTAACAGTTAAACCTACATGGTTTCAGAAGACTTGGACACTGGACACCTAGAAGATACAGCCTGGATTGTATGTGATGATATAGTCAGTAACAAACATAGTGGGCTAGACTGGATGCTCAGAGTCAAATGACTTAGCTAAGTCAAACCAAGGGAAGTCATTTCTCATGTTACGCATATCCATTCCACAGAAAAAAAGCCCTGTGTCTTCTGCGCTTGGAAGTCAGACTTCACCCAAGAGACTATGGAGACGATGGGAACTGTTGGCTAGTGGACTCTGTCATTTTTTAAAATAATATATAACTGGTATATTATTGTTACGATCCAACAAAGGCTCATCTTAAAGACTGCTCATGTTGTTAACTCATGCTGTTATCTGTTTTGTAAACTTATAAGCTACAGGAAACCCACTCAGATCTACCTCTCATGGACCAAATAGATGCCATCCAGAGCTTGTCAAGTCCAGGCACATTCAAAAGAGCTCCAGAGAAGCAACCTCTAGATGCTCTATCTCCTGTCACACACAGCTGCTTCTACTGGACCTGTTCCTTCTGACCTATCCTCAGATGGCTCACTCCATAGATCCTGGGCAGCAGGAAACAGCCAACTTTCCTAAGACCAGACAAACATCCTCCATACCCATTCTTCTAGGTTCCCCTTAAAGACATGTCACCCTCAATGTCAGCAGAAAGTAGCCAGATATCATGATGACCTTATTCCTTTCTAATTTTTCTCTTTTAATTAAACCAAAACTGGGGAATGTTAGTATTCTGTCTAAACTCCACCTCTACAGTTATCTGGCAACACCCAGGTATGCTCCTCCCCACAGTTATCTGGCAACAGCCAGGTAGGTATGCCCACTATAAAAGGGACTGCTTGCCTCCTCCTCTCTCTCTTACTCTCTTGCCTCTAGCTTCTCTCTGTCCCCTCGCCCTTCCACACTTCCTTTCCACCTCTCCACGTGGTCATGGCCAGCCTCTACTTCTCTCCTCTCTCTCTCTCTTCTTTCTCTACCATCTTCTCCCGTTTCAATCTCCACCTTTGCCCTCTGCCATGAATAAACCCCCTCCCCCTTTGGAAGTGTTTGGTCTGGTGTTGTCTGTTCTAATCTGTGAGCCAAAATCTAACACTAAGACTTACTCTCTACTATTAACACCAAAGAAAAGTACATCTTCTCCTCTTGGAGCATAGAATCTCTGGCACAGTACAGCCTGTTGTCCCAGAAGGTTCCATTGCTTGAGCCAAGGTCACTGAGGCAGGGCTTCACCCTCCAGTATCACTACATATCACTGGCATATTCTACAAGCTGTTACTACAAGAGCAGATGCTGCTTGGAGCAAAAGGGATGATGGGCAGGGATGTCTGTGGCACAGTGATATTTCCTGGCAGGTATGTACTCTGCCTTTGGATGTACACATAGAGCCCTCATCACTTTAAAAGAGAAGCGATGCCTCTGTTTCAGTGGAATTGGGGTGTCTGGGGACTCACTGTGTTTAATGACTATACCCTAGAATCTGTTGGTGTCCACAAGAGGTGGCCCAGAAAGCTCAAAACCTGTTTTTTTCTTGAATAAGCACTGCTTGGTTGGAACTGCACTACCTCCAGAGCCTTGCTGTTTTTGACTTGTTGTTTTGTGGCAATGTTCCCTGTGCCTGGCACTGTAATACTCCCTCTCTTCTGCCTGGGCCTGCAAGTTCCAGCTATGTTGACCTCAGCCCTGACCCCTGCCAGGCCTCTCATCAGGTTTCCTCCTCTGTTGGAATCCATAAGTTGGTTTTAATACTGGCAAATGGATGTCTCAATGACAGTCTAGATCAGCAGTTCTCAGTCTGTGGGACCCTTCAGGTCTGATCCTTTCCTGGAGTTGCCTAAGATCATTGGAAAACACAGAGACTTACATTTTGATTCTTAATAGCAGGAAAATTACAGTGATAAAGTAGCAATAAAAATAATTTTATAGTTGGAGGTCACCATAACATGAGGAACTTTATTAAAAGGTGGGAGCATTAGGAAGATTGAGAACCACTGATGTAGATGAACTTGCCAGCAAGAGTATGGGCAAGCAGGAAGGGAGAGGCTAAATCACATTCCTCAGGAAGACCACAGGGGGCACCGACCAATGGCAACCTGCAGATAAGGGAAGTCCAGAGCATCTAGACACATTCCTCAGGGCAGACCGACCTAAGAACCAATCAGTTTAAAAGTCACACTGTTCTGCCAATCACATTGTGCCTAGTGGCTGTTGCTCTATTCTACCGCTGAAAACTGTATAAAAACTGGCAGATTGGGCTGCCCAGAGTTGTTACCCCTCCTTTGGATGCAGGACGACTCCAGCATGCTGGAAAAATAAATTCCTCTTGCTTTTGCATCAATCTCTGGCTCTGTATGGTTCACTTAGTTGAGGGTTGGGGGGAGGTGTTAGACTTGGTGTGCAGCTTAGAACAGACAACACCAGAACAAACAGTTCCAAGGGGGTGGTATTCAGGGCAAAGGGCAAATGCGGGGGAAGAGAGATAAAAGAAGATGATGGAGAGAAAGAGGGGGAGAAGTAGAGGAGTAGAGGAGTCCATGACCACGTGGAAAGAGGGTGAAGGGAAAGGGGAGGAGCAAGAGGAGAGAGAAAAGCTAGAGACAAGAGAGCAAGAGAGAGGGGAGGGGGCAAGCAGCCCCTTTTATAGTGAGGAGGAGCATACCTGGCTGTTGCCAGATAACTGTAGAGGTGGAGTTTAGACAGAATACTAACATTCCTCCGCTTTGATTTATTTAAAAAAGAAAAATTAGAAAGAGGTGATGGCGAAGCAGGAATAAGGTCATCATGATATCTGGCTACTTCCTGCTGGCATTGAGGGTGATGTGTCTTTAGGGGGAATCCAGAAAAATGGGTATGGAGGATGTTCATCCGGTCTTAGGAGAGTTGACTGTTTCCTGCTCTCCAGGGTCTATGGAGCACGCCATCTGAGGATAGGTCATAAGGAACAGGTTCAGTAGAAGCAGCTGTGTGTGTGACAGGAGATGGAACATCTGGAGGTTGCTTCTCTGGAACTGTTCTGGATGTTCCTGGACTTGACAAGATGTAGAGAATAAGATTAAGTACATTTTGGAGAAAGAAAATTTTTTTAAGATGTACATTTGAAACCCAGAGGAATCCCACCCTTTGTAATAGGTAGTAAGTGGAAACTTTAGGCAGATGTACTTATCTGGATGGCATCTATTTGGTCCATGAGAGGTAGATCTGAGTGGGTTTCCTGTAGCTTATGAGTTTACAAAAGAGATAACCGCATGAGTTAACAACATGAGCAGCCTTTAAGATGAGCCTTTGTTGGACGGTATAGTGGAATGTTTTATTAGAGTTAGACAGTTTATAAGAACTCAGATAATATTAGGACAGTGGCATAGCAAGAAGAGGAAATATAAAGCATTTAATTGATGGCAACTGAGGTTAGGTAATGAGGTAACAGATAATATCTGTGAAAGCTTAGCTGTCAATGTAGTCAGAAGTTTGAGAAAGAGTAAACAATAATCTACCAGTTATATATTATTTTAAAAAATGACAGAGTCCACTAGCCAACAGTTCCCATCGTCTCCATAGTCTCTTGGGTGAAGTCAGTTTGGCTTTCAAGTGTAGAGGATGCAGGGCTTTTCTCTGTGGAATGGATATGCGTGACATGAGAAATGACCTGCCTTGGTTTAGCCAAGTCATTTGACTCAGAGCATTCAGTTTAGTCCACTGTGTTTGTTCGCATACAATCCAGGCTGTATCTTCTAGGTGTCTGGTGTCAAAGTCTTCTGAAACCAACTTGCATTAACTGTTAGAGGCTTTGGGAATTCTTTTGGCCATAAACTTAAAAATATAATATTAGCAGACTTCTGACAAGATTGAGAGTCATAAGGATTGGTTGCAACTGAATAGAATTTAATAGCAGAAGTAAAAAAATTTTAAGACAGAGCCTTTCCTATCCTGTCTTAAGTAACTTTGGTGGGTTATGTAGGTAGAGAAAAGCACATTTTTGTATTACCAAAGAAACATTTGGCTAGGACTAGAATAAGAAAGCTGGATCATATGGCTGGTGGGTTGGGGATGTGAGCCACAGGTGCTCCAGGTCAGGTCTGCGGGTGGCAGCGACAGGGCAGGACTTCCTACTAGCAGCCGGAAGTCACTGCCCAGTGCCTCTGGCAGCTGCAGTGGGCAAGAAAAAGCAAGCATGTCCCATATCACAGCAACATTTATGTTAGCTGTTTTTGTGGCATAAGGCATTCACTTTACAGGTCCCAGGGTAGAAAGGGGGAGAGAGAGAGAGAGAGAGAGAGAGAGAGAGAGAGAGAGAGAGAGAGAGAGA
>NW_021604781.1:3494161-3513652 GCF_004785775.1 Grammomys surdaster
AGAGAGAGAGAGAGAGAGAGAGAGAGAGAGAGAGAGAGAGAGAGAGACTCCCTGCATGGTCGGGCAGCCAAGCCCTTTGCACAGATGGTTGCACACTTGGGGAAGCAAGTCTCAGAAAAGGTCCCTTGCAGGATGTAAGGAGTAGACCCAGAGCAGAGCTAAGAACCACAGAGGGAAAGGGAGCAAGCCGGTCCCGGACCAGTGAGGCTAAAAGAACCTGGGTCAGGAATAGGCAGAATACATGGAGGGGTTACAGTGAAGGTAGATAAATGCTTGGATATAGGGAATTTCTTTCCATTTACCAGACTGTGGGCAGTATGTGTTAAGACCCTTTAAAATAGTCGGGTCTAGCGTGCCATTAAGTAGCTACTTTAGTCCATTATCTAGAGGGTACCGAATCCAGACCTTATTGCAGAGGTGTATCAGTTTGGAAGGCCTCAAATAGGCATTAATTTTAGAGATTTGAGGTTTCTTAGGAGGCAACCCAGCTGGGTGTCTGTGGGTGCAGTTGAAGACAATGTGGTGCTGGCGGGAGCTGCCGCAGTACTCGAAGTATTTGGTCTCAGCCCAACACACCAACATTAGACTTTGGCACTCAGCTTAGAACAGACACACTAGACCAAACGGTTCCAGGAGGGGAGGGGGTTTATTCAGGGTAAAGGAAAAAGGTGGGGGAAGAGAGATAGAGGAAGATGGTGGAGAGAAAGAGAGAGAGAGAAGAGAGAAGTAGAGGAGTAGAGGCCGGCCATGAACACGTGGAGAGAGGGTGAAGGGAAAGGGGAGGAACGAGAGGACAGAGAGAAGCTAGAGGCAAGTCAGTAAGAGAGTAAGAGAGAGAGGAGGAGGCAAGCAGTCCCTTTTATAGTGGGCATGCCTACCTGGCTGTTGCCAGGTAACTGTGGGGAGGAGCATACCTGGCTGTTTCCAGGTAATTGTGGAGGTGGAGTTTAGACAGGATACTAACAGGAGGTTCCCAGCTAATACACTGCTTCACTCTTACACTTGCTTCACATAATCTGATCCAGAAAAGCTCTCACAGGAGTGCCCAGTGGCTTGCAATTTGTTTGATCCAGATGCAGTCAAGTTAATCCAGAATAGTCATGATTGGGCTGGAGAGATGGCTCAGCCCTTAAAGGTGAGGCCAACAACCAAAATACCAAGATTATTCATCACAAGCAATATACCACCTTTATATATTTTCCATGGAAACTATGGGACACTTCCCATTTGGCTATTTTTCTTCATATAAATAACACTGAACTAATCATTATAAGTTAAAACCAATGAGTTCATAGAACATATTTTATAGGTTATAGATGTAATTCCTTTTGCTATGTGTGCTATGAGGGTCTATTTATGAATTGTCTTAATTTTTTATGACATCACTCCTATTAACAGGATTTCTTTTTCCTTCATCCAAATGTATCACAGTCTTTGCCTTTTTGATATGTACATGCCTAATTTTTGTTTCAACAAAGTATGTTCCTGCCCCCAAAGTCAAAATGGCACACCCCCATGTTGTCTGCTAAATTATCTTATTTTCTTTCAAGCTTAAAACTTTGATCTAGCTGGAGTTGATTTTGAGTTGTGTATCACCTTTCACACAGGAGTAACACGGGTCCCAGCATACCTGGGCTGTGTCCATCAACTCCACCTCTGCCCAGCCCTACATCTTTCTTGTGTATGTCTGCACAGATGGCTCTGGGATCTGCTTTCCTTTCCTTCTTTCTGTTTCTCACCCCCTGCTTCACAGTGACCAGGTTTGTGGAGAATAAGTTCTAATCTTTCTTTGAAGTTTTAAAAGTTATCATTTTTAATTATGTGTACACGTGTGTCTCTGAGTAGATCTGTGCGTGTGAGAGCAGGTGCCGCTGGAGGTTGGAGGGTTCATTTTCCCCTGGAGTTGGAGTGGCAGACATTTGTGAACTGCATAATTTAGGTGTTGCAGTCTGAGCTCAGGTGCTCTGCAAGAGCAGTATGAATTCCTAACCACTGAGCCATCCCTCCCACCCGCCTCTTGACTTCTTATTTGAGAATTTCTTGGCTATTCCCATTTGTTTTCTTTCTTCTCACATGTTTTATAATCAGGTTACACTTTGGGATTTTTATTGGTTCTGATTCAAATTTATAAACCTATATGAATGAAACTGACATGTTTATGGTATTGAATCTTTCTTCAATGAACAAAGCATATGTCTTCATTTATGTGAGACTTCTTTACTGCCTTTAAACGTAGTCCTATCTGTGTCTATACGATGGTCCTACAAAAATTTCATGAATTGTTTTCTAATGATCCTTTGAAAAACATTTTTGGCTATAATAAATTACATCTTTGTGGTGGTTTGAATGAGACTGGCCCTCATAGCCCTTATGCTTGAATGTGTGGTCCCCAGTTGGAGGAACTCTTTGCGGTTAAGAGGTATGGCATGCTCATTGCAGGGGTTGTGTCACTGGAGGTGGGCTTTGAGTTTTCAAAAGCCATATGCATTCCCAGGCTCCTCTCTCCGTGCCTCCTGCTTGCTGTTAGGGACATGTGCTCTCTGCTGTTCCGCCTGCCTTCCCTTCCTTCCACCATCTGGGCTCTAACCTTCTGGAAACATATGCCCAGTTAAACACTTTGTTTAATAAGTTGCCTAAGTTATAGTGTTTTATCACAGCAACAGAAAAAATAGTTAATACACTCTGTAGGAAATTATATATTTTAGCTGTCTTTGCTTTGTGAATATTTTGCTTGTGGATATAAACATAAATCTTGTTGAACCCCCATATTAAATCTAGTAATAACTTAGTCATTATGGATATTCTGTGTATTAATATCCTCTAAGAATAACAGATCCTTTCTAACTTTCTAAACTGCATCGCAGAAGCCTTCTCATCCAGTGATTAACAACTGGGCGAGGAACCGGGAAGGAGAGAACCCTAAGCCCTAAACGGGACGTTGTGTCCCACCCCTACCTCCTAAGCTTCAGGAAGGATTGTGGAAGACAGTTTGTAAGTGGTGATGGCTGACTGCAAGGAAACGGTGCTTTCTAGACATAGCTGAGTAGATGTACATAGGAACTCACTGCGGTCCTGACAGCACGCAGAAGACCTATGCAAGCTCCAGGCAGAAAATCCCGGATGAAGGGGGGGGGCAGGAAGTCCCACCCACAATGAAGAGCTATTGGCAGATGATAGCGGCAGAGAGAGGATGGTATAACCAGTGGTAGGTTGACCGTGCTCAGTGGAAGCTCACGCGTCAAAGAGTAAATGAGAAACACACGCACACACACACACAAAACGCACTGGATGAGAACACAAAGGTAGACGGGTAGAGATGGGGCGATAGATCTGGGAGGAGTGATGCTTAAAAACCAGTGTACAAAATCGTCAAAGAACTAACAGAAAAGGAAGAGAGGAGGGATATGTGTGTGTATGTCTGTGTGTGTCTGTGTGTCTGTGTGTGTCTGTGTGTGTCTGTGTGTCTGTGTGTGTCTATGTGTGTGTATCTGTGTGCGTGTGCATGGCATGTGTGTGTGTGTGTGTGAGTGGGTGTGCTCACACACGCATGTGTGTGTGTTTAATTTATTTTCCTTAGGCCGCCAATTCATCATTGAAAAGACAGCAATAGCCTTAGCTTGTTCCTAGTTATAAATGAAAGGGCTTCTAAAATTTAAGTAGTAACAATATTAGTGCTAGCGTTTGGAAGTGAATTTCAGATTTAAGTTTTTTATTTCTTGTGCAAATGTGCCAAGGCGTTCTCATGAAGAGTGCTGAGTTTCACTGAGCATGTTTAGGCCTCTGGTAAGAATGCTGGACTTTCTCTTAATGGACTAATGTGCAGAATTATACAATGTTCTCTGTCTTTAAGGCAACACTTACCTTTCTAGGGTGAACCATAAGTGATGATATATATGTGTATAATTTTATACTCTATTTATTTCTGTGAGATACTGTGCACATGTGGAGAGCAAATGATAACATATGGCAGCTAATCCTCTCCTTCCTTTATTCCATCATATGGAAATCAAACTCAGATTGGCAGGCTTGACAGAAACCACCCTTACCTACTGAATCATCTCGGCAGGCTGCGTACCAAAGAGTGTATTGGGATTTCTCACGAGAACATGGGTGACGGATTATTACAGGAACATTAGTGCCTCAAAGGCATCTGGATCACCAAAATGTGTCCTACCCACTCCCAATTGTAGCTGATAACTGTCAGAGGATGTGGCCTTTGAGTTCCCTACACAACATTCCAATCACTCTACCAAAGAGCCTTGTCTCCCAAAGCAACTGCCTATGGCTTATCTAACCCTAACAAAAATTTGGAAGCCTAGTCAATTTTTCAAGCTTTCTGGGTCTCCTAACTTTTGAGAGCTTTGTGAGTCTTCATACTTCAACTCAGAGAAAACAGTCACACAGAATCCCATCCCTCCTTCTGGCTCTTAGACAGCCTCCTCTGCAATGCCCTCTGAGCCTTTGAGGAAATGATATTGACATTTGATTATTTTCCTTCATTTATGACCAAACATGGAGCTGCTATCCTAATGGCAAGCCAGCCACAGGATTTTGGATTAGATCACAGTAGCTAACACGGATTTCCTCCTGTGACACAGACCTTAAATCCATTTGGGAAGCAGTTGGTTGCACCACTAGTAGTTGTACCACTGTTGTACAAGTGAACAGTATCCCAGTGCATGCTCGTAGTGCAATATGCAGGGTTGTTATTCAGACTGTCAGCTACAGTTCTCCCTCAGTATAACACACTTCAGTGTTATTAAATCAGGCATCAGGGAGGACACCTCCTGCCCTGTATCAGCCCGATTACTCCATGTTCTGCAGTCAAACCTTGTAGTGGTTTCATTTATGACTGATGCCAGAAAATGCGGTTATCTATAAAATTATTTTATTCAGATAGACTACTGTGTTTATTTAAGTGTAAAACTACTGAATAGAAGAGGGAGAAGCAGGATATTGCTTGGACTGTAGAACATCTTCTTAACCACTCCCTTTGCTTATCTGCAAGCTGATTTCGTCTCACAAAACTATTTGCTTTGCATTCTGAGCTTTTCTTGTGAGATGTGCGTCACAGACCCTTGGGAGCCATTCACTTCTATTCTGTGAAATCTATGGTGTTTTATTTCACTCCAAACTCAAATAAAACCAATGTCACCCTGGAGTCTAGATTTCCTCATTCATACACCCTGTAGGAAACTTAGCTAGAAGGAAGCAATGGTGGAAGGCAACTATTTCTGTGGTAGTTATTTAAGAAAAGTAAGTTTAGTTTGCATGATGAAGATCTAGAAAATCTGAGCCGTCTGGAACGTAAAGAATCACAGAAATGCGTTGTATGCAAACAACTGGAAACGGGGAGGAAGATGCTATTAACTTTAACAAGGAGTGAGCGTCTTGGAAATAACTTCTCTGAGGGTCCAATATGGCCACACACACTCTAAGGAAGATGGTTTCTAGTAGATTCTATAGACCTACTTGCTAGTGAAGCAACTGAACTTCGAAAATAGAAAACAGCTACTGTCTTCTCCATCCTATCGACATACAGAACTAAAGAAAGGGTGTTTGACTCTATAGTGTCCTGGTAAAAAACAGAAGACTGGCCCTTGATTTTCCTCTCCTGTGGCCAAGCAGTTAAGGGTCCTTGTCCCTGGAGTCCCCAGTGAAGGCTGCTATGTCAGCATAAGCGACAGGGTGCTAGTATTTTTTCATTTATAGCTTCATGTTGCAGATGCTAAATCCAAGCAAGTGCATTGGACAAGGACACCATAAAAAGTGGCTTTGCACACTAAATTCCTACTAGTGTATCAGAGTAATAGAGAATCCTGAGGCACAACTGCCAACTTCATGCCAACTTTTTTGTAGTATCACCAGCCTTAACCTTATTCCAAGTCAGTAATAGGGGTTTACTAAATCAAGTACACACTTAGAACTGTGGTTATGTGTATCTCCAGGTGGGCCACACATTCTAAACGTCCTAGTTGCTTATAACTGGCCATTCATCATTTGATCGACACTAAATCCTTGATGGATGTCATTTATCCCTCACCCTTCACCCAATGTTGCATTAAACACATTCTGTCAAGCAGAACAGATCTCCTCCCCATGACAAGGGATGGTTGAAATCAAACCAATGGATGGGGAGTCAATGATGTTGACTGGCTGAGGTGATTGAATTGAAAAATTGTCCTCCACCATAGGCTCCAGTGTTTGGGTACTAGATCCCTAGTAGGTGTCACTGTTTGTGGAGGGTTAGAAGGTGCGGCTTTGCCAGAGTAAGAACATCACTGGAGGCAGGCTTTGAGAGCTTGAAGTCTCACACCAGTTGCTGTTGGCTCTTTCTGCTTTGTGCTTACAGTTCAAAAAGGGGTACCTCAGTTTCCTGCTCCTGTTGTCGTGGCTGTTATATGCTGCCATGCCTCCCCGCCATGATGGACTCGAATCCCCCAGGAACCATGGTCCCGGATAAATTCTTCCTTCTATGAGTTGCCTTGGTCATGAGGTTTTACCACAGAGACAGAAAGTGACTAACCCACTGGGAGGGAGGAGCCTGAACGAAAGGGCCGCCTCCATCAGTGGCCTCGGCCGTGTACAGGGGTCCATTCCACTGTGCTTGCTACCATCCTGTGCCCGTAGTACTCGGCAGGGTAAGGAAGGTAGCTGAGAAAGCCAGAAGGAGCAAATTAGAATGCAGCCTTCCTGCTTCAAGCTTCTCTTCAAGTTCCTGCCTTGGCTTCCCTCAGTGGATTCTGACCTAGAAATGAAATCTCCCTCCCCTCCCCACCCTTTGCTTTTAATCAGGGTGTTTTTTCAAAGCATTAGAAAGCAGACCAGGAAAATTATAAAGCCATGTATGTCTTTTGGAGATCATCTTGATATTTAATTTTTTGAACCATGGCTTATTTTCCTTAGTTATTACACCATTTTATATTCCCATGAATGGTGTAGAGAGTTCTTC
This sequence comes from Grammomys surdaster, assembly GCF_004785775.1. Classification (NCBI taxonomy): domain Eukaryota; kingdom Metazoa; phylum Chordata; class Mammalia; order Rodentia; family Muridae; genus Grammomys; species Grammomys surdaster. Next base: position 3,501,114 of record NW_021604781.1, read on the forward strand.
TATTTCTTCATATCCTCTATTATGATCTTTTTTTCGCTTGGATAATAGCTACCCTAACGGTCCTGAGATGGTATCTCCTCATGGCTTTGTTTGTTTTCTGCCCTCGTGATCAATGACATCGAGCGTCTTTCTAGTGGCCACGGATCATTTGCTTATCTTCTTTGAAAAATGTTTATTGAACTTATTTGTTCATTTCTAATTTGGATATTAGAGGGGTTTTTTTTGTCAAGATAGAGGTGTTATATATATTGTCGAGATAGAAATGTTATGTATATTATTGACTTTAATTTATTCTAAGACATATGACTTATTAATAGTTCTTCTTATCAATGGGTTGCTTTTTACACTGTTAATGATTTTTTTTGGTGCACAGACATTTTTCATTTTCATGAAGTCTTCCTTGGCTGTTTGTTTTCTTTCTGGTGATTTTTGTGATGTTGTTACCAAATCCAGCATCAAAAAAAATTTCTCTGCTTTCTTTTAAGATTAGCAGATATGAGTTAATATAGATCTGTTTATTGTATAGATATAGACATATCATATTTAGAATTTTTAGAAGGTACACATTCATTGTTTAATAGCTGAATCAAACAAACTAACCTAAATGTTACTTCAAGTACCCCCCCTTTTGGTGTGGTAAGAACAATTTAAATCATAATTTAATAACCTTGTTATTGTTAATACATTGTTATTGACTATAGTCACTATGTTCTACAATAGATAAACTTCAATATTGAAATTTTGAATTCTTTTACCAGTATCTTCCCAGCCCATGCTTTATCTACAGTTTCTCCTCTGTGTTTACCTCAGCCTGATTTCTTAGAAGACAGTAGTCCCAATTTTCACCCTTACATGTATGCTCCACTTTAAGCTGATTTTCTGTAATATGTCTGTAACCTGTATATTCTCATTACTTAGGGTCTAACTTTGTTCTTTGTCTCATGGGTGTCTCATTTTCCCCTCACCGATTATTGATGTAGAGCTATTCTTTGACCCATTGAATTGTCCTCGGTAGCCTTGCCAATCACAATTTGACTATAAATCCCAACGACTTTTTCTAAACTCTCTACTCTCTTCCTACCGTCAGTACGTCTGTCTTTATGCCCTTGACAATGATTTGACTATTCTACCTTTGCAGTAAGTTTTGAACTCAGCAAGCATGAATTCTTCAATTCTGTTCTTGGCTTTTCAGATTGTTTGGCTATTTAAGGTCCCTTGGGAGTCCTTACATGTTCTAGGCATATTATTGCTTTCTGTAAAATTGTCGTACTGACTTAGATCATAATTTGAGTGAATCTATGGATTGCACAGACAGTGTTGGCATTGTACAGTGTCTGAGAGCTTGGGCTGCTTGCCATTTGGTAATCTCTTTTAGCATTGCTTTTTTGTACAAATCCTTCACATCTTGGTGAACTTAATCGGTGGGTGTGACATTCTTTCCACTGCTACTATAGACAAAAGTATTTCCTCAGTTTTTGTGGCAGAAATTTCCCTGTCCAATCTACTTGCAGCGGGAGGCCTGTGATTGGACAGGGGAAAGGGAGGTGGAGCTAAGGGTGGCAGAGAGGGAGATTCAAAGAGATGCATGGGGAGAGAAAGGCAGCGGAAAATGGCACCCGCGTGGCTTTAAGTAGCATAGGTAGATATGAAATCTAAAGATTAGGATAATTGAGGTAACTTGTCTAAATTGTATGGATATCTTGGGATTTGAGTATGTGCTGATATATAAATCTGTTTGGTTAATCATAGCCTTAAAAGTCTTGATTTTGCTAGGTGATAGGTACTGTGATATCTAACTGGTAGGATGGTGATTATTGCATGGGGCTAGCCTAGTGCCATGGAGGTGGCGGGGTTGGCCTAGGGGCCAGGCCAAGGGCGGTGGAGGCCGAGGATGGAAGTGGGCCGAAGCAGCAGCCACGGCCGTCGGGGGGGGGGGGCCTGGCCTGTGCCACTGAGACAGCCAGCCGGTGCCGCCTCTAATGCTGGAACATGGCGGCTCAGCGGGGAACCAGCCAGATGCATCATTTCTAATACCTCCCCCTACAAGTTTTCCTTTCCTCTCATTCCTTGATACTGTATAGAAACACAAGGAACTTTGGTCTGCTGATATTAGATCCTGGACAAAGCCATTTTTAAAAGACTATTCTTTATGGGCATGATTGTTTGCCTGCATGTATGTGCACTATGTGTGTGTCATGCCCACAGAGGTCAGAAGATGGCATCAAATCTCATGGACTGGAGTTATGGACAGTTGTATGCTACCTACCATGTATGTACTGGGAACTGATCTCTGGTCCTGTGTAAGAGCTCAGAACTAGAGTCACTTCTGCACCCCTGACAAATACATTTCTGTGATTGCCTTTTTGTACCTTTGCCTTGTCAATATACCTACCATAAGATGGGCATTTTTCTGACTTTATATTATTCCCTCTACTTAGTCTAGGAAGAAGACACCTGTAGTTCCATTTCATGACAAGATGGTCATGAACCAATGGAGTGATCCACTTCAACCATTTCAGCTCTTAGTAGGACAACTGAGAATCAGACACAGGACTATGAAACCTAGAGTTTATTCTATGTTCTCTAAGCCATATTTCCGTCTTAAACATCAAGCAATGAAAACTATCTTGTGTACATGTAGTGATGTCCAAATGAAGACTAGCCCCAGGACTCAGGGTCAGATGTTACCTGCTCTTCTCATCTCCAGATCTGGGGAAGAAACTTTTGGACACATGTCCTTGAAGTAAAATCTTTCTCTGATGTTCTATCAATAGAACATAAGGAACAGAATTTGCCAAGGCACATGGCTACCAACCAAGACCCTAAATTTAGAACCATATTCAATCTAGTCAAATTTAGAAGCATATTTAATTTAGTAAGTCATTAAGTGACTCCTTTTTCTGGGGCATTGGTTACACCAAGGGCTCCCTAAGAAAGTCAGACCTGGGTTTTGTGATCACTGGAAGAAACCTGGGGATGATAAGACCATTAGAGTTGACTTCTGAGGGACAAACTGGCTTCTTCGCTCCACTGTACCTCCACTCCAAGGTAACATAGAAGTCTTAAGAGCTGCACTCTTAAATTAAACACTCTTCAACCAATTCATTCATTTCCTTGTATCTACTAGAGAGAGTCATATTCCCAAGGAGCACAAATATGTAATTTCTGGAAGCATCTTCATAGAAGTTCAAACACTGCAAACAACGACATGAGTCGTTACAAGCATTCTATTTATTACTTTATTTATTTATTACTTTATTTATTTATTTAAGTATTTATTACTTTAAGTGTATGGAACAGATCTGTATAATTTTTAAAAGACAAAATATACCATTCCATGAAGATCTGGCCTACAAAAGAAATATATACATACTGCATGAATCCATTCACAAAACCCAGAATGGAGATGAAACTCCTCTCCAGACAATAAGGGTATCAACTCTACTCTTGCCAATCATCATCAACTATGTCACATGATAATTCCAAAACCCTGCCTTTTTAGTATTCTGTTTAAAGGACACAAAAAGGTCAGATGACAGCACCAGCTTCCACTTGATAAATATTCTGTTATGGTCACTAGTGGAAAGAGTCTTGAGACATATTGTCAAACCTCTGTCTATATTAACTAGGAATGAAGGCTTCCCAACTCTCAAAACTACAGTTACACATTTCAAAGAGTCACGGCACTCTGGAAGCCAAAGCCAACTGAACTGTGAAGCATAGGGAGGTACTGTCAATGTATTTGAAGGTGAAGACGGAGAGAAAACAATGGGATTTTAAGCCTGACTTAATGCATCAGCTCATGCCTACTGATTGGCCAGAGTGGTACGTCAATGGCCTGGAAGTTTCTAGAATCAATAAAATGGGATTTTTACAGACCAAAGGGGATTTGACCATAGAAAACATTACTGGACTCAGTGTCAAAGTGCCACCTCTAGCATCATGGCCTCTCTGTGGGAAATCAACTGTGAAAGTATTACAAAATCTATGAGACAGATTTGACTGACATCCACAAAATCAGCCACTTGCCTCTCCATCCCTGGGCTTACGGGCTCTTGGGAAAGCATGTACGTGGAACTCAAGCACTTACACTTTGACCTTTTCAAATATTCCATCCACATAATTCTTCCCTGGCGCCCTTTCTCACCAGACTTCCTACTTCATTCCATGTGTCTGTTTCCCAAAAGGGCCATTCGAAATAGAGTCAGCGATTCATTGGAGATTCTTTGGGGTAAAATAATTTAAGTTTCTGTTCCCTGGGAGGATTCACTTACTATTGCTCTTCCGTATCACCCCAATTAAGTCCAGTTCCACAGAAACAGGTTCATGGAGTTCACATATCATTGTGGTATTCCCTGAAGGCTCTACGATTAATGATAATCTTTTCAGCCCAGCTGGTGATAGATAATGCCCCAGGGTTCCCTGAGAGTAAGCTGATAAGGAAGTTCGGGTCTCTGGGGTTTCCAGGTTGACAGTCACTGAATTTCATACGATATTATTACTGTGTCATTTCTCCACAGTCCCTGGTTTCCCCCTTTGACTCCAGATAATTTAGAAGCAGCTCTGGTTACCCTGCTAGTTCAAGTTAACCCTGTGCAACCCGACTCCAGTTGTTTCCCATGTTCACATTCCCTTTGATTTATGAGATGCCCATCTTCCTGATTCCAGAGACTTCCAGATCATTCAGGTACCACTAAGGCCAAGCAATATGCTTGAGCTGACATATTGATTCAGGCCTAAAATCTCATTCTTTTCTCCCCCTTCCAAGTCCATCTCCAGTCCTTTCCATGTGGTTTATGGCAGTATACAAGCATAGGAGCATTGGTCTCCTGAGTAAACTCTTACTACATTTCCTCCATGCCACACTGATAAAAAGAAAACTCTGGAGACTGGTATAAAGTTAAGAACACAGAATGTGATGCCTTTCCATCCAGGGTGCCATAGCTCTTTAAAGTACCCAGCTATGGCTTCAATGGATAAGAAACCTAGATTTCAGGCTGGTACAAATAGAGGCTCAGGAGATATGTCCCCAAACTCCCCCTTCACCATCTCTTGTAGTCCACAGGATCCTTTATTGTTACTCAAAACTTTGACTCTTATATTAGTGATTCTGTGATGGTTCCATAGATTTTTTAGTCCAGATTAATAGCTTTAGACTTTTAGCCCCATGGCTACAAAGTATTTTTATTGTTATTGCTGTCTTTTGTTGCAGGAACTATTTTTAGCATAGACATAGAATGTCCATGGTTTTAACTCAACAATAGCTGAATGTTCAGGAATAAGCCGGGAATTTTATTTCTTAAGACTACTAAGAATCTGGATATATAGACACAATGGCCAAATCAGTATAAAAATAGAACTCTAACTCAGAACTCATGCATGGAGTCTGAGAAATTGGACATTAACTTCAGCAGCAGTAAGTTTATAACTTATAGCACCTGGGTTTACTTGCTTCCCATTTGGGACTTACTAGAAAAGACCAAGCCTGCTCTGCCACTCACACATCCCATGACTTTCACAATCTTCCACGAAAGGCATCTCACCACATACAAATACTGATGACATTTTGTGTTTTGTCAATTATTATTTTTAAGTGTATGGATATATTACCCACATGCCTGGTACCTGTAGTGGCCAGAAGAAGGTGTCAAATTTCCCAAAGCTAGATTTATATATGGTTGTGAGTTGCTGTGCAGGTTCTGGGAATTGAACCTAGGTCCTTGCAAAGAATAGCCAGTACTCTAACCTCTGAGCCACATTTCCAGCACTGATATTTTGGCATTTTGATGACTGAGAAACGAAGTAGTCAGATTCCATCCCTGAATCCTGTCGGAATGTCACTGCCTCCAATGGTAAATCTAGCTAGATAACCTCAGGTTACATGATTTTCTTTAAAATGTTGCACCAGAAACCATGTCTGTTGTCCTGTGTCTCGATCACATTTTGGGGGAAGGAGAAGGTAAAGAATCAGAAGATAATGAAGAGTGGGGAGAAGGCAGAAAGGAGAGGAGACAGAGAAAAGACAAGGAAAAGGGAAAGAGAGAAGAAAGAAGAGAGATTGAGATTGCAAAGAGGACAGTGAATCCCAGTCAATCAACTAAAGAAATGAGCTTGGGAAAATGGGAAAAAGTGAGAAAAGCTCAGAGCAAACAGCACCACCCCGTCTTCTCCTTTGGTAAGCACACCATTCCCACCATCAATGGTCAAGGAATGACCTAGCACTTTGGCATGCCCCCATGACTCAGCACTCCTGCAAGCTCCCATGACTGGAAACTCAGTGAGGTGATTACCACTGTTCCCTGCCTTCAGAGAAAACGCTCCCAGCTGGCTCCTGCCTCTTCACCTGCCTGGCTCTTGATTCAACATTCAAAACTGAGGCTTCTGGTTGGTGAGTCAGTTTGAGGTCACCTGTTCATGCCCAACCTACATGGACAAAAAAGAAGGTCAAAGTGGGGTTATCAGTTTCTACAGCAGGAAGCTAGCTTACGGTGGAAAGTTATAAAGTAGGACATTTTTCAACCTTCAAAGAGGTTCACTTGCCAGATAAATGAAAACTATGGCAACTATCTATTACAATGTGTGTCTAGTGGACCTTTGATTTCTTGTATTGGGAAAAAAAATCAAGGATCACACACACCGTATCTACAGTAGGATCCTGTCAATACCCAGGAGTGTGAGTCTCTATATTCATGGTATGGTTACCATCATAGAGGAGAGGAAAATATAGTTATAGTTAGGTTTGTTTGTTTATTTATTTATTTATCTATTTATGTGTATTTCTGAGCGAGATGGGCACCACACGTGTCCATGATACATAAGCCAGAAGAAGATGTTCCCTCAAGCTGGAGTTATAGACAGATGTGAGCCACGAGTTGGGTTTTGTAAATGTTGTGGTTTGAATAGCAATGGCCGTCATGGAGTCATATGTATGGATGCTTGACCCATAAGGAGTGATCCTATTAGGCGTGGTCTTGTTGGAGTAGATGTGGCCTTATAGAAGGAACTATGTCACTGGGGGCTGGCTTTGAGGTCTTACAGCTCAAGTCTGGCCAGTGCATCACAGTCTCTCCTTGCTGCCTACAGATCAAGAACTTTCAGCGCCTTCTCCAGCACCATGGCTGCCTGCAGGCTGCCATGTTTCCCGCCATGATGATAATGGACTAAACCTCTAAAACTGTAAGCCAGCCTGAATTAAATGTTTTCCTTTATAAGAGCTGCCTGGTCATGGTGTCTCTTCATGGCAATAAAACCCTAACTAAGACTGCAAACCAAACCTGAGTCCTCTGCAAGAGCAACCAAAGAGTTTAACCCCTGCGCCACCTCTCCAGTAACCATTGCTAGCTTTCAACTGTCATATTTCTTCTAAACTTGTGCAGTCCATGGCTTAAATGACGTCTTCAGAACTTACCACAAACTTTCTCTGTTGGTGGCAAAGATGAGAGACCCTGGCCTTTTCGTGTCAGTGTGGAAGAGAGATTTACACCTGACTTCAAATGACCAATCTGTAGTTTCTCTCCGTGTATACTTTTGCTTTTGTTTTCGCTACAGAGTAGGGCTATATTTTACATTTATTGCTTCTCCCTTTAAAAGAACTTCACACTACTTGGTTTTAGTTATGAGAGAAGGTAATGAACTCTCAAGGAATGTGCAGGATCAGCCTGGCAGCTCCGAGCTCCTGCCTTTCATTTATCTTGCTGACAGCCGATACTCCTTACAGGGTTTCCTTCCCTGGATTGTCCTTATTTCAGAACAGAGGACGCCGGGGGACAGGTTTCTAAATAGACTGCTCATTCATAAAAACACAGACATTGACTTTGTACTCCCACCTCTGGAGTTCCTGCTTTCTCCTTGAGCTTTGAAAGCATCTGTGCACATACCCGCTCTTCTCGTCACAATGCTTGCAGTTACATAATATTCTACTTTAGTAGCTTTAAAGACAAAGAAGCACCCACCCAGAAAGATGACTTGCTCTCGACGGCTCATCCAGAGTGTAGTAGAGTCAACACCCACTCTTACTACGTGTCTCTGCTCTTCCCAAGCTCTCATAGAGTACGTAATAGATGCCTGCTGTGTGCAAAGTAACTTGAAGGGGAAATCAAGATGCCCTCAAATGTTCCTTATGGTCTCTCTAGCTGCTTGGTTATAAAAGCCTAAGATATGTAAATCAATGAATTAAAATTCACTATTGATAATTACAAAGTACTAAGTTAGCACCTTTGCTGTCTTGAAAGTCTGATGCCTTGCTAATTAACTAAGAGCTGTGGGAGAATTACCTTCAATTTCTCAGTGGGTTGTGTGCTTGACAAATGCAGATACTGTTTTGCCTGGTAGTGTTTAAACATCGAATTGAGCAGTGTGAACGAATCTTTGAGCAGATGTTCACTGAGTCTTATCTTGATGCCCTAAGAAGGAGTATATCCTGTGAATGGAGACATTTGGTGGGATGTTTACTGAGCGACTACGGTGTTTCACATCTCTGAGCAAGACAGACAATGGAAAGTTGGGGAAGAGTGGTCACAGGCACACTGTGGGAAGTCAGAAGGGGTACAGGAAAGCTAAAGCAGAGCAAAGTGGGAGGGAAAGGAGACGTGAGTTTAAATACGGTGACTAGGCTAACTGAGGAGACAATTGAACAAACCTCGAAGGTGATGAGGAGCTTGGTTATGCAGGCCTCTGAGATAGAAGGTTGTGACTGAGCCACAGCTTTGAGGTAAGGTATGCTTGACGTGTTTGAGGAACAAGGAGGAGCCTAGGATGCCTAGAGTATAGGAAGAGGAGGAGACATGTAGGAGAAAGCCAGGTTTCGGTGTACCCTCTTGTAATCCTAGCAACTAGGAGGCTGAGGCAAAAGGATTAACCATGGCTTCAGGCCAGATGAGACACATAGTTCAGTTAAGGGCAGCATGAGCTTAGAATACTTGGTGAGGTATTGGAGAGGGGAGGGTATGCAAAAAACTGGAGGAAAGAGAAAGAATGAATAAATCAAAGTAAATGAATGAGCTAATACGTGGAAAACTACAGTTTGCGCAGATCCTTCTGGAATGGAGGCTAACTCTCCAGGACCAACTGTAGCGATGGTGATATTTCTGGAGGCAAAGGAAATACTGATTAGTGGAGAAGGAGACAGTGGCTGAAAATGCCAGCTATAACCCTGTGACCAACTTACAGTTATGTGATGGTTAACTAGGACTGAGTCATTAGCATATCTTCCGTAGTTTGTTGTGAATATGAATGTATGTATAATACTTGTAGATGAGTACATATTAAATATATTTGTTTTATGTGGTCTCATTCTTTTACAGTGTTGCTTAAGATGAATTGATTTCATGTCACAGTGTTTAAACATTGTTTAAAAAATAAAACATCACCCATGGGCTTCACTTTTGAGAGAGACATTTTGGGTTATAAGTAAGACAGTTGTATCATGTTAGGCAGAATTATAATGTTGTTGCCATGTATATTTGGAGGTTAAGTGTGGTTTATAGATATAGGTACGAATCTGGTAAGAAATAGACTTATGATGAGTAATTTCATGTGTGGACTTGACAGGGCCATAACATGGCCACATTACAGAAGTGTGGGTTTGTGGAGTGTTTCTGAGTATTTATGGAAGGTGTTACCATGTAGACCAGCTGGTTGAACAGGTTCCCTCCCAGCACAAATGGTCATCATCCAACTCATCAAAGCCTGAAAGTGACAAGAAGCTTCAGGAAGCTGGAGATGCCTCTGTGCCTACTGTTTGAGTTAGGATACCTGCCTCACCCTGCCTGGAGTCAGGATGTAACCATCTTAGCTCTGGCTTCTCGCGTATTTGATCACAGACTAGAGCTTACCCCCATTGGCTTTCCTGGGTCTCTAGTTTTTAGATAAGAAGTGTTGCAACTTCTGAGCCTTTGTTAACACAGAGGGATATAACAGTCTCCTGGTAAACACACACACACATATACACATACATATACACACATAGTATACACACATATACACACACATACATATACACATATATATGTACACACACACATGGTTTCTTTGGAAAACTTCAATACAGCAAGCAATAGTTGCCCAAAGCTCTTCCCTTCATAACCTTGTAGAAAAATTAATTACATCAAGATTTTGCTACAGATGAAAATTAATGATAAAACAATGAGATATTATATAAAACAATGCAACATGTTTAGAATTTTTCCAAAAAAAATCTATTGTTCAACCTATATAGCAACTATCTTTTGAGAGAACTTTTGTACAACTTGTTGCCCTTCAAGCATTCCTGAAGGCCTGTTTGAAACTTTGGTCAGAATGTTTTCAGATCTTTTAAGCAGCCCAGGGGAGCCAGTGTAGAGAGCATGGGTGCCTCACAGGGATTGGCTTCTTGAAAGTAAAGCCTCAGGAATCCAGGAGACCCAGAAGGAAGGAGAGGAGTCTGCAGTAAGTCCCTCAGGATGAAGGCTGGATAGAGTCTGCTCTGCTGAGTCCCTACAGAGTGATGCTTTAGGATCCATCTGGTCCCCCACTGACAGCTGCCGACACTGTGGAGACTGCCCCCGTGGAGTTCCCTGGCTCCAGTGAAGCTCAGGCCACAGAAATCACCATGACCAGAACTTGAAGCTTGCCATACATGGCTCACATGAAGATGGGTTCTAGGCAAGGCTTAACACTTTCTTTAAAATTAATATGGGCAAAATTAGCTGAGGACGAGGCAGGTTACACTGGAGTTCTATCAAAACAAAACCCTGTGCTTGTTTGAAATGGGAAAATGAGCAATATTGTATTTCCTAAATGGACAGCTGGTTAAAAGCGGTGGCTCAAGAATAGTAGGCTGGCGTATGGTACATCCAGGGAAGGAGATATATTTATACGGTCAAATTAAATCCTGAGTTAAATGAGCTATTGTCAAGAAGCCTTGACAAAGAGCTAGCCTGACCCTGACCAAGAGAAGAAATCCAAGCTGCTGGGCATTAAAGAGCAAATGCATCCCGCATGTCTGAAGAGGCAAATTCAAAATAACACAGATGTGTCTTTGTTTCCTGAGAATCCACAAAGACAAGACAGCCTGATAAGAAATATTTAAAAGATGTTGTGAGATATTTGTTCCTCCCAGGAGAATGCTCCAAAATGTCTGTTTCCTGCTTCACAGATACCTTTTTTCATAAGAAGAACATTGCAATTGGGCATCTTCGTAGTCCTGTGTAAAAATGAATGAAAGAAGAAAGAGATGAGCAAGTGCGTGCTTAGAGCAGGCAAAGAAGTTAGGAAGATGGAAAATTGGAAGTAAAGAAATAAGCTCATAGGAGCAACAGTGACAATGAGCTCAGAGGAGTAACAGTGACAATGAGTTCATAGGAACAGCAGTGACAATGAGCTCAGAGGAGTAACAGTGACAATGAGTTCATAGGAGACGCAGTGACAATGAGCTCAGAGGAGTAACAGTGACAATGAGCTCATAGGAACAGCAGTGACAATGAGCTCAGAGGAGTAACAGTGACAATGAGCTCAGAGGAGCAGCAGTGACAATGAGCTCAGAGGAGTAACAGTGACAATGAGCTCAGAGGAGCAGCAGTGACAATGAGCTCAGAGGAGCAGCAGTGACAATGAGCTCAGAGGAGTAACAGTGACAATGAGCTCATAGGAGCAGCAGTGACAATGAGCTCAGAGGAGTAACAGTGACAATGAGCTCATAGGAGCAGGAGTGACAATGAGCTCAGAGGAGTAACAGTGACAATGAGCTCATAGGAGCAGCAGTGACAATGAGTTCATAGGAGTAACAGTGACAATGAGTTCATAGGAGTAACAGTGACAATGAGTTCATAGGAGTAACAGTGACAATGAGCTCAGAGGAGTAACAGTGACAATGAGCTCATAGGAGTAACAGTGACAATGAGCTCAGAGGAGCAACAGTGACAATGAGCTCAGAGGAGCAGCAGTGACAATGAGCTCAGAGGAGTAACAGTGACAATGAGCTCAGAGGAGTAACAGTGACAATGAGCTCAGAGGAGTAACAGTGACAATGAGCTCAGAGGAGTAACAGTGACAATGAGTTCATAAGAGCAGCAGTGACAATGAGCTCAGAGGAGTAACAGTGACAATGAGCTCAGAGGAGCAGCAGTGACAATGAGCTCATAGGAGCAGCAGTGACAGTGAGCTCAGAGGAGTAACAGTGACAATGAGCTCATAGGAGCAGCAGTGACAATGAGTTCATAGGAGTAACAGTGACAATGAGTTCATAGGAGTAACAGTGACAATGAGTTCATAGGAGTAACAGTGACAATGAGCTCAGAGGAGTAACAGTGACAATGAGCTCATAGGAACAGCAGTGACAATGAGCTCATAGGAGCAGCAGTGACAATGAGCTTAGAGGAGTAAGAGTGACAATGAGTTCATAGGAGTAACAGTGACAATGAGCTCAGAGGAGTAACAGTGACAATGAGCTCAGAGGAGTAAGAGTGACAATGAGTTCATAGAAGTAACAGTGACAATGAGCTCATAGGAGTAACAGTGACAATGAGCTCAGAGGAGTAACAGTGACAATGAGCTCAGAGGAG
>NW_021604781.1:3513662-3545433 GCF_004785775.1 Grammomys surdaster
GAGCAGCAGTGACAATGAGCTCAGAGGAACAGCAGTGACAATGAGCTCAGAGGAGCAGCAGTGACAATGAGCTCAGAGGAGTAACAGTGACAATGAGTTCATAAGAGCAGCAGTGACAATGAGCTCAGAGGAGCAGCAGTGACCTGCCGGAGCTGTGAGGGAGTGAGTAAATGGACTGATGGCTCTCAGCCATTGGAAGACTTTATCAGCTAGGACCAGGGGAAAAAAGAGAAAGGCAGAAAGAGAGAGGGAGAGGGAGGAAGGGAGGGAGGGAGGAAGGGAGGGAAGGAAGGGAGGGAAAGGAATAAAGAAAGAGAGAGAGAGAGAAAGAGAGAGAGAGAAAGGGGGAGGGAGGGAGGGAAGGAGAGAAGGAAAGAAAGGGAGAAAAGCAGCCGCTCAAAGCACAAAGCCAAAATGCATGTTCTTAGCAAAAACGTATTATTTTTTATTTTTTAATTTTAATTTTCTGTGTATATAGGTGTTGTGCCTTCATGTGTGTCTGTGAACCATGTGTGCCTGTTGCATGTGGAATCTAGAAGAGAGTACTGGATTATCTGGGGCTAGAGTGACAGGTGCTTGTGGGCCTCCGTGTGGGTGCTGAGAACAGAATCTGGGTTTTCTGGAAGAGCAGTCAGTGCTCTTAACCGCTGAGCCATCTCTCCAGGCTCCTTCATTCGCTTTATTTCTCTTATTTGGTCGTGATGGAGTGGCTATTGCTAGTGCTTCCATACCTGTGTCTCATGAAACTTCCTAACCATCTGTCCAATCTTACAGAAAAAAAATATTTGGAGGCAGCTGCATTCTTAGCCCATATATATATATATATATATATATATATATATATATATGTACACACACACACACACACACATATATATATATGATAGACAGTTTCTGTGTGTGTATATATGATAGATAGATAGATAGATAGATAGATAGATAGATAGATAGACAGACATATAGTTTCTGTCTTTTTTTTTTTAATTCAGTTTCTCTTCCACCCAGCATGAAATAATGGAGCTTGGGAAACTCTGGGAAGTAAGTTATCCTTTCTTATTTTAAAAACAAGTCAGAAAGAGAGAAAATGGAGAGTGGGTTTAAAGCCCAGTGCGTTTTCCAGCCTGTGAAAACAGATGAATTTACAGCTATATTCCACAGCACCACCCAGTGGTCTTGAGGAGCAGGATTCTGAATGGGGGTGCATCTAACGGTGGAACGATAGAACATCTAACGGTGGAACCACCCTTCTCTATTTACAGCGGGGGAGCAGGTGGCCTTGGAGCAGGCTGGCCTGCTGAGGATACAGGACAGGTCATGTTTGAACATGCTCCTCTCAGGACTACGCTGGGTTCTTTCCTGAAGCCTGAAATCAGGGCTTTAAAACTGGGTTTCCACGTACCTGTTATAAAACAGTCCAGCTGTTTATGAAGATTTTCTATCTGAGGACAAGATAGAGAAAATAACAGACTAATAAATACATACTTTTATGCATGTGATTGCCAAGTCGTGCAGTAATGGCCCCAACTCTCTCATTGTGCCTCAACTGTCACTTGGTTATGAGGCCCGAGGACTCAGTAATGGGACATTGCTGTTTGATTCATAATCTGCCCCTAGCGTCCAGGACCACCACATGTCCTTACAGGACTTACTTACCTATGGGCTGGACCCTTAGGAACCCATCCCACACTCTACCAGCCTGCCTTCTAAACAATTAAACACTAATCCTGATGTAAATTCTTTGTATACTTCCCTCTGTCCACAGCACAGAGTGCAGTGTCCCTCAAGGATATATAAAGTTCTTTAGTACCCACTTCTACCTATCTCCCATACAAAACAACCCGGTGGGTGCAAACCGCCCACCTTGCTCCATCTTCCTCCTGGAATATTCTTTGTCTTGGTTAGTTTTTATCGTCAGTTTCACACAGCAGAGTCACCTGGGAAGAGGGAACCTCAGCTGAGGGATTTCCAGATCACACTGGACTGCAACCATATCTGGGAGAGATTGCCTTGATTGATAATTGATGTGGGAAGGTCCAGTCCACTGTGGGTGACGCCTTCCCCAGGCAGGTAGGCTGTTTAAGCAGGCTGAGCATGGGACAGTGGCTGACACAGTAAGCATCCTTCCGCCATGGTTTCTCCTACAGTTACTGTGTGAGGTCCCTCCCTGACTTTCCTCAGTGATGGCCTGTGACCCGGAAGTGGAGGCTGAAACAAACCGGAAGTTGCTCTTGGTTGCAGTGTTTATCATCTCAATAGAAAGCAAACGAGGACACTTCCCACCCCCCACTCCCCACCTCCCACCCCCCCACCCCGTCTTCACTGGTGTTATCCCTGCCTGTTCTGACCTTCCCCAGCATCATACTCCTGTCTTCCACGTTTCCCCAGAGTGTACCACATATCCCTAATGCGTCACTTAATATAGCATTCAATCATTGCCCATATTTCTGCCCGCATTAGCCGGAGGACTCCCGGAGAATCTTACTTTCTCCAGCGCCTCAAACAGTGCCAAAGACAAACGTAACCTTGATCAATATTTCAGAAAAAGAATGCATGAATGTGGTTCTGCCCCCTAACACAGCCAACCAATCAGCTTAGTCACAGAGGTAAGCACAGCATCCATCCTCATGGGATTTAGTCATGGCTACTTAACTGTGCAAGCAAAGACAGAGGAAGTCTTTCCAAAGAAACCTCACAGCAGGGAAAACGACGCATGTCCCACCCCACCCCACCCCACCCCGCACTAAGAGAGCTATGCCTCTGTAGTTTAGGCCACTTTATTGAAAGGAACTTAATTAGGGAAATTAGTTTGACTCTGAAATTTCTTAAGTATTTTTCAGGAAAATTTTTTTAAAAGTTGCAATATTAACCCTGAAGTCACAGGTCAATATAAAAAGTTCTCAAATGTCCTTACAATAAGTTAGTTCTCCCCTAAAAAATTTTTTTGAGATTGTTATCAATATACTATGAACACAAAGTGTACACTGTTGTTTTTTTAAAAGATTCATTTTTATTCTTTGTTTGTTGGTTGGTATTTGGTCTTTTGTTGATTTTCGTTTCATTTTCTTTTGTTGTTTTGGTATTTTTGAAATAGGGTCTTACTGTGTAGTTTTGACTTTGCTGGAACTCACTCTGTAGACAAGGTTGAGCTCAAACTGACAGAGATCCACCTGCCTCTGCTCCACAAGTGCTAGAATTAAAGCTGTGTGTCACCACACCAGTTCCCCACCCACCCTCTTTAAAAAAAAAAAAAAAAAAACTACTTTGTATAAATTAACTCAAATACGGATCTCTTCCACATTTTTTTTAGGAAAAGATTTGTAGCTTAAATTATTGCTTCATTTTTCACAGTAAGAAACAGCAAGTGGTATCTGGAAAAGCTGCCACGCTGCCCTTGACAAATGCCAGCAATTTTCATTGGTTAATATTGAGTCCTTTTTCTTTATTTTCAATCGACTACTGCTACAGAAATAAATTAGATTATCATGGGAAAGCTCAGGAAGTAATTTAAAGTACTTGGTGTTGAACAAATAAGACAAATTTTCATGTTCTTCTCAATCGTATTGAAATGGAGGAAGCCGTGGAGTCCAATAATAAATACACAAAATATATTTCAGGTGTCATGGAAGATATTTGGAGGTGATAGGATTTTATATTGTGTGTCAGCAATTTTATTGGACTGCTGACAAGTCTATTTGCAGATGGAAGTCTTTGCACATTCAATGTGCTGAGCCTGAGAATCTCTTCCTCAAAGAATTTCATAGAAAGTGGCGGTTTTTTTCATATTTTTATGAAACAGATTAAATGGACTTTTAAACACAGGTCTTTAAGCCTACCTTTGTGGGAGGTCACATAGGAACATGCGGCTGTTATTGAAGTTTCAGTCTCCTTGCGTTGTGGTCTCCTGAAGATGTTTTACGACATCTGAAAGGATCCTCTTGTACGTTGTTCAATCCCCAAGACAACTTACTTCAGAAAGGCCCAGGAGCCGGGGTAGGATGGGCTTTCCATTACCCCCACTGAACTGCTGAGCACGAATTGCAGAAAGATCTTTTTGATTTTTCAAAATATGTCCCTTATGCACAAATCTCGGTTGGCATCAAACTATTTATTCAGTGAACACAGAGCCAAGGGACTGAGGGCCACATACTCTGGTCTCTCTCTTTGTAAGTAGCAACATGATGTGGATAGAGCCGTGGGACCCTCCTTTGTCACATAAATTGAATTAGATGGTTTCTAAGGTCTCCTTGTTGGCCTCTATCATGAAAAGAAACTCTGTGTTATCATGTAAAAATTACACTTCAGGGCATATGGTAATTTCCTTTCTTGGATCACCAAATAATTTTACATTTTAGCAATTCAGAATTTGCATAGGATGCTCTCAGCAGTGTTGTGAATCCTGAATTAACGTTTTTTTAAAATGTCACTGGAACGTATTAGGAGGATGCACTTGTCTCATTTTTCTGTGAAGTTATAACCTGAGGAATTCTACCCATGTGCTCTTTGCCAAAACCTCCTGATTTCCCATTGATCACTGGCTCTCTGGTGAGTTTGTAAAACTCTGCTCATACAAAGAGCCCTGATGTCAATGGTTTGACAGGGTGATGGCTCAACAAAATTAAAGGAATCTCATTGCCAAGTTTAGAACATTAAACACACTTGTGTACATTAGATATTTTACCATAGAAAGCAGGGATGCTGTCAGTGGAGTCACCTGCCACCTGATCATTATAACCCATGGCTTCCAGACGAGTGACCAGATCTGTGGCTAGAACAACCATGTGTACATATAAGAAACCAGAATCATATTTAGTAAGAAAGAAGGAGAGTTGATCTCAAGTCGGTCCAGAAAGGTTTAAGTTAAGGGATCTCCAATTTGAATGTAAAAAATAACCCTCTATTTTCAAATCAGGGATGAACAGACTGGAAAGGACTTCTGGAGGTAATGGATTGTGATCCCAGATGACCACAGAAGTCACTGGGAATGGAAGAAATAAAGTAAATTCTGTATACATGGATGCCAAGAGGGCCCCTTCTCAGAGAGTTTTATAGTGTATCTCTGATATGTGTTCATTTCTGTGAAGTGGAACCCACCCATACAAAGCAGAAGTGAAGGTGAGCCCAACGGTATGGCCTAAGGGCCGAGGCGAAATCAGAGACCAATTTCATTCTTTAAGTGTTCTAGATCTATGCTTTCATTTGCACCTCATGCTAACTGTACAGATTAGGTAGGGTAAGTGTAGAGTACTGTGTTCTTGAGACTAAGAAACTAGAGCACAGGACATCAGAGAGGACTGGTGTCCAGTTAATCCCATTCTGCCATTGACTAACATGGCAATAGTTAACTCAACCTGTGCTGTCTCTGTTTCCGCTTCTCTGAGATGGAAGTAGTTATTTGCCTTACAATGTCATGGGGAATCAGAGAGTTAGTCACTGAAAAGCCCTCACTGTGAAACCTGCAAGTTGGAGGAATTGGGATTTTTCACCATTTCTTCTACAGTCTCTCACCTGTTCTTACTGCTTTGGAGAGTAATTAGCCATTACCAATGGTTGATAATATTTCACTGAGTGAAAACATTCTAGAAGAAAAGATGGAGAGGTTTGGAGAAGCCTAGAAGATTCTGTGAAGGGGGTGGACTTAGGTGGGTTTCATGGATGTTTAGAATTTAAATATTGTATTGAAGGGGCGGGAGAGGTGCCTTTAGAGTCCAGCTCCTGGTCCGAACAAAAAAAGCTGGATGTGCCCTCAGTATGCATGCATCTGTGACTCCAGGGCTGTGGTTCACTGGGGCCTGAGAACTGACAGCCTAGCTCCAGGTTCAAAGAAGACCTTCCCTCAAGGGGGTAGGAGAGAGTGATGGAGCAGGACACCCAGCTTCCTCCTCTGGCCTCTATGCACACATACCAGCACGCACACACACACACACACACACACACACACACACACACATACACTACACTTACCCATCTCCATACCCACTCACAAAATAAATACATGTGCAGATACATAGTAGCATTTCTACAGATGAAAAAAGAAAACTTACACACTATCCATATGCTCTGCCTTTACTCCAGGATTTAATCAATTCTACGCTACACTACTGTTTCCTCTGTTTCTTTCCAATTAATGGTAAAACCTGTTCAAAGTGCATTCTAAAGAGGTGAGGGCACTCTGGCATCTGGATGCAGCATCTGTCACCCCATTGATCGCCAGAGTTGATTTGGCTTGGTAGGTCTCTCTCCACCCCTCACCACCCCATACACACACACACACACACACACACACACACACACACACACACCAGAACTGAGGACCAATCTTCAGCGAGCCATATACACAGCACTGCACTCTCCTGCTAGAACCTCCAGACCAGTTCTCAGAATACATTCAGAAATACAGCCTTATTTCACGCTTAGATTTCAGTGTGTTTCTGGCAAATGTGCTTTATGTAATCAGACATCAAACTGAATTCACCATCATTATAAGACATTATGGGGGGGGCAAAGCACACAACCTTGGGCTATGGTTCAGCTACAGCAAGGAAATGAGGTACAATCACTTCACGGAGACGTCTCGTTTAACTTCGGCTAAATGTTATTGTTGCTAAGGAAGTGCAATTACAGACGGTTTGTTTTCGTTTTCATCAGTAGCTGGGGATTTTTATAATGGTCTTTAGGCAAAATGGCTGTGTTCCATCTACCTGGACCGAGATGAACCTCTCTGACTGTGTGAGCATTGCCGCTATTTGTGTGTTTTCAATTATGATATCCTCCTTCCCTGTAGACTCTTGATTTCCTTATTCTCCAAGTGTTTCCCATTGCCGGTGGGGACATTTCCATCCTCTTGGAACACACTTGACATCTTTAACACAGGGGACTCTTCAGGAAGTACAGAGGGACATGTTAATGTTTCCTTTCAACTTCATGCCTGTGGCTTGTCCACTGAAACATGAACCCAGTGGAAAGTTCACAAAGATGAATGCCAGTTAGACATCGAAATCTATGGTGATAGCCTTGGGATGACTAGGCTTGCAGACTCTGTCTCTCTTTCTCTCTCTTTCTCTCTCCCTCTCTCTTTCATCCCCCCTCTCTTACTTTCTCTCTTCCTCTCTCTCTTGCTCTCTTCTTCTCTTGCTTTCTTTCACTCTCTCTCAATCCCTCTCTTGCTTGCTCTCTCCTCTCTTACTCTCTGTCCCTCTCTCTTTCTCTCTCTCCCGCTCTTCCTCTCTCTCTCTCTCTCTTTTGCTCTCTCGCTCTCTCACTCTCTCTCTTCTCTCCCTGTCTTGCTCTCTTTCTTTATCTTGCTCTCTCTCCCTCTTTTGCTTTCTCTCACTCTCACATTCACTCTCTCAATCCCTCTTGGGTGCTCTCTCTCTCCCCCCTCCCTCCTCCCCTCCCTCTCTGCTTGTGTGAATGGATGTCTCACCTGCACTGCATGCACATGAGAAAGAGAGGAGAGAAGGACGGTGGGCTGCATGTCAATGTCTGTGTCTTTATTCTTCTTCCCCTTATTTCCAAAGACAGGGTATTTGCTGGACTGGAACTTACCTTTCAGCTAGCCAGGCCTGCTGGGAATCCCTGAGAATCCACCTGT
Organism: Grammomys surdaster; assembly: GCF_004785775.1. Taxonomy (NCBI): domain Eukaryota; kingdom Metazoa; phylum Chordata; class Mammalia; order Rodentia; family Muridae; genus Grammomys; species Grammomys surdaster. The sequence continues at coordinate 3,521,254 of NW_021604781.1, forward strand.
CTCAGCATCCCAAGCGCTGGGTTTATAGATGTGTACAGCCACATGTGCACATCTCCATGTGAGTGCTGAGAACCCGAGATCAGGTATATACTCGTTATATACTAGTTGTATACAGAGCAAGCGCTTTCCCAGCTGAGCTGTTTCCCTGGCCCCTCTTGTCCCTCTTGTCCCTCTTGTCAACCTGCTTCCGTCATAAAGAAACAGTTGTCTGAGTTCAGTCATCTCGGAGACAATGTGTAAGAAGACAATTGTCTGAGTCCAGCCGTCACCACCTTGCTAGCAAGGTCAAACAAGTCCATGTCCCCGCGCCCAGGAACCAGCTCCTAACCTGACTGGAGAAAATTCCCTTGATCAACTCCTTATGTCAAAATATGATTGGACAATGCTATGGCCCACCATGTTTCTCTTCTCTCTGTGGTTTTATCCTTTAAGTAAGATGGACAGTGTCCCCTCGGGGTCTACTTCAGCTCCCAAGCCTGTTCTGTGGCCCTGGTAGATCAGTAGTGGCTTGATGATGGTAAATGTTGGTCATCTGCATTGACCTGGTGTTTGAGTGATGTTGGATTATGTTGGATTTAAGCAGACCCCACAGCACCAGCTTAGCTTCCTTCAGTGCCACTCGAGAAATTCTTGAACTACCAATGCATTGGTTCAACCAACCCCTCTCTACTCCCACCCCTCCCTGGAGTCCTAACTCACACAGACTCCAAGCTTGTCTTGGATGGAACTGATTTTTCAGTCTGTCATTGCATCCTATCTGGTTTAAAGAGCTGCTTGGTGTTCAATGGTGGGGCATTAAAGATCCAAAGATGTGTTTTGAAGAAGCACTTGCCCTGTGTCTGCTGTACATGAAAAAACAATACCACAGGAAGCAAAGGTAGCTGAGGGGTGGAGGCCCACAGTGATCATTCCAATATGGTGCTCTTCCCGTTGGGAACAGACTGGCATGCTTTCTTACTGCATTGCCCTGCTATGAATGAATGATTTGTAATGAGGTCTGTCTGTGAGGGGGTGTGGCTATGCTGGGGAGAGGGGGTCTGGAATGTCAGTCTTCCTGTGTGATATGGAATGGTGAGTCCCTTTGACAAATGAGTTCTGCCGTTCACGTGTGAAGTCCCCTAAATGGCATTTGGATGAGAGAATACAATTGGTAGGGATTGGGGACAAGAGAAAAACACCCTGCCTCTGACCGCAAGACCAAGAGCAGATCCTGAGAACACACTGCCCCTGACTTGACTCCCCCCAAGACTAGGTCCAAGGAAAAACACCTTGCCCACTGGCTCCACCCCTGAGGCTTAGAAATCCAGACCCTGAGACTCAGCAGACAAAACCAATCTGCTGGTGTATTCTTTTCCACTAGTTCACTATACGCGCTCCAAGAACCCCATAAAAGCCCTCCTCTTATCCCAGCCCTCTGCTGTCTCTCTTCCTGTCCAGAGGTGGCCACCACCTTATGTTCTTCCCCAATAAATCTCTTGTGTGCAGTTTGTTTCATGGTGTGACTTTGTGGGATTTCTTGGCTCCCTATTGTTAAGATACCCTTGTGCTAGAAAAATCCGTACCCAGTGCCTAACCATGTCGCACTGTCTAAAAGGTGCCATCTAAATGAGGGCCATGGCATCAGGTGCATGGCCTTTGCTGTAGGCAGTAAGACATGCTACTGAAATTGAGCTGCCCTACCCCCACTCCACCAGAAGTGCAACGAGAAGTAGACATACCGATGCTATCCTCCTCTCTAGATTATGAATTGATAGGGAGGGTAAGGTGTGGGAGGAAGGGTCAGGGGGTGGGAGGAAGGGTTAGGGGTCAGGGAGAGGGGTAAGGGGTAGGAGGAGGGGTAAGAGGTAGGAGGAGGGACAGGGAATGATAAGGGGCTGGAGAAAGGGTAAGGGGGTGGGAGGAAGGGTAAGGAGTTGGGGAGTCAGGGGGAGGGTTAAGGGGTAGGAGGAAGAGATAGCCATGTTGATTTGTTTCTTGTGGCTGGAGGACGTAGAAAACATAGGAAAGAGCACAGAATTAGGTCTGTGATAAGTAACCCCTCACAGGACCCCCCAACACATTTACGTGTGTATGTGTATATTTCTGTGAACAGATGCTGTGGGGTGAGTGCCTGTGGAGACCAGGAAAAGATGCTGGTTCCCCTGAGGCTAGAGTTACAGAATGTTCTGAGCTCCCTGGCATGGGTTCCCTGGAAGAGTAGCAAGCGCTCCTAACCATGAGCCATCTCTGCAGACCTTTTTGTTTTGTTTTGTTTTGTTTTGTTTTGTTTTGTGTTTTTTAATTTGATCATAAAGAACTGTGTTCTTTTGAAAGAGTCATATTACCTAGGGAATGTTCCAGACGTTGTTGTTGTTGTTGTTGTTGTTGTCGTTGTCGTTGTTCTGTTGAGGTTTGAATCTGGTAGGGGAAAATATTCCTACCGTATTTATCTATGGCGCCCTTCTTAGAGGATGGCTTTCTCCTGAATGTGTCTTAACTATTTGTATGGAATGTTCCCTCCAGTTCCTTCTGAACACCAAAGCGTAGCTCCCTGTAGCTTGTTTGACTACGATGAATGCGCTTAGCTAGAGTGTATACCAGGAAGGAGATGGAGACAGCCACCATCTTCAGAGGCCATGCATGAGTGGGAAGATGCTTGCCTTTCAAGTGGTTGTGACATGGAACATGATGAGTGTAGCGGAGGAAGGGTGACCCTCACCCCACTGGGCAATGAATAGTTTCCTCCAGCACTGCTGCTTCTGGATGCAGCATTAGAAAGAGAATCAGGAGGCACAGCCCCAGCACTGGCCAGGGGCCTAGAGCATCTGTGTCCTAACCAGTCAGTACCATAGATGCTACACAGGGAGGGATGGCAGTGGGAGCCACAGGCAGAGCCGGTTCTGTGAGGGAGTGGCTGTTCAGGGAAACTGTACAGGTAAGATACCAATGGAGTTGGGACAGTCTATGCTGCTCTGGTATGAGTGTCTGCTAGAAGCAGAACACTGGCTACAAAGTTGCTCTTCATTCACTCGCTCCACGGTCTTCCAACCCTTACAGCCCCCTCTCCCTGACAGCCATCCATGCCCAGGCAGGACCACAGACAAAGCCATAGAGTCGCTCAAAATGCTCTCTGCACACTTTGCAGACAGGGCAGCAATGAAAACTATGGTGTTTCCTCTTTCCTCACCTATCAGTAATGTGTGCATGAGCATGGCGTAGTGTGAGGGGTGGGCGGGGCTAAAGGGAACGGGAGGCGGGACTGGGGAGGGACGGACCTGTTTCTTCATTCCTGGCCGTGGCACATTCCACATGGAGTAGGGCAAGAGCCCAGATCTGATTCTCAATGGTGGTGTCCTCCTTCCTCCTTCACATCACACATACAAACCTAAGAGGCTTTGGTTATAGTCGCTGTGCTGGGCCAAGTTAGGATTATGAGGCCCCTCCCCCACAGCCACTGCAGAGAAATGTTATGGAGCCCGAGATGGGAATATACAATAGGTCTCCTACGTCTGCCGAGTTCACATAACTGTTCCCTCCTTGGCACTGTTCCTGGCTACGGTGTCCTGAGACACCGGTAGGTGTCCTGGGAAACGACAATTCCGTTGTGATTAACACTAAGACCAAAATCGACCTAGGGAAGGAAAGGTTTACTACATCGTATAGGTTTCACTCCATCACTGAGAGAAGCTAAGGCAGGAATCTGAAGCAGAAACTGAGGCAAAGACAGTGGAGGGATGTGACACGCCGCCTCGCCGATCAAGAGAACACGCCACACTTCAGGATTCTTCTGACATGCAGTTTACTTGTTACAGCTCTTTTAGATGGTGTTACAGCTCTCTTAGATGGTAGTGTTACAGCTCTCTTGGATGGTAGTGGCGAAGGACCCAGAGCCCCAGAACCCACGGCTTATATAGAGTCCTGGGAGAACGTACTGTATGCTCATTGGCTCCTTAAGTGACGCCTAATTAGCATACTAGTTTTTCATTGGCTCTTGGAGTGAGGCTTAATTAGCATAGTAATTTTTACTCTTTGCGCATGCGCACATTCAGCTTGGCTCCCTCAAGGAGCCAGCGCCATTTTGCAATGGCGAATGCGGCTCCCGACAGAGGGATACCGCTTACGTGTGTGCTTGCCCTGAGTTGCTCAGCTCCCTTTCTTATACAGCCTGGTCCAACCTGTCCAGCGATAGCACCACCCCCCAGTGTGCTTGACATCAATCAAGAAAATACACAGACATGTCCACAGGCCAATCTGATGAAGACAACTTCTCAGTTGAGATTCCCCTCTTCCCAGATGAGTCGCACAGACAACTAACTAAAGCTATCTGTGACAATATGACATCCCTTTCCAAAGCAAAGCTACTGAATAGGTCTCACTTCAATGATCTAAAAGGGCCATGCAAGCCTGTAAGGGCCGTGGAACTTTCCAGAAGATAGTTTGCTGGGACTCTCATTCACGATCAATCTTTTCTGTGGGAAGGATTTTCCCATGTCTATCCATGGCACCACAGTGGCAAAGGACATTTATTCTGCTTCTCTTCCTTGGCTATACTATTCAAGGTATCTGCATCCTCTCTGTGGTTCTAGTTTCTCTTCTGAAGCCCAGTGTTTCCATGGTTACTCGTCTCAAACTGTAGCTACTATACTCTACCTTTTCCGCCTTTGTGGAGGTGATTGCTGCGTGATTCTTATTTTCCCATCTCGGATGTTTTGCTTTGGGTTCAGAACCAACAAATACATTCATCACTAAGAAGAATGCTAGCCACACTCTATCTTCCCACAGCCTAGGATGGCTTTGTTAGACAAGAGCCACGAAAGTGCTTTTCTTCTTTATACATGCGTTGATCAAGGAGAATTCTTAATAAGATAATTAGCCTTTGTAAATTGAAGTAGGAGGAAGAAAAATGTGCTTAATTTTTTTGTGGCCTCCAGGGAAGCAATCTATCCACTGCTAACGCTCTCGTTCTGAAAGTTTGGGCCACCATCTAGAAAACTGCATTCTGCTGGCCACCAACATCTCTATGTCGTGTTTTCGACTCTTCTGTCTTCCATTTGGCCTTCACCTCCTGGCCTCTACAAGGAAAGGAAACCTGAAAAATATCTGAGTCTTCAGGACTTGCAGTGACCTTGCTGGCACCTCGAAGATTCTAGAAGCAGACTGTTGAACTGGCATCACAGGAATCCCTCGACTCAGTGTGGAGCGTCTTGTGCATGCAGTTCCTGCAGAGGCCAGAAGAGGGTGATAGATCCCTTAGCACTGCAGTTACAGGTGCTTGTGAGCCACCATACGGGACCTGGAAACCGAACCAAGGTCTTCTGGAGGAGCAATCAATGCCCTTAACCACTGAGCCATCTGTCCAGCCATTATTATTAATTTGTAATAACTGGCTGCTGAGATGTTCTAAAAGCTAGGAAACCTTGAATGTCACACTATAAAAGTCTACTTTCTGTCCTCTGCATAGTAATGACCAACAACACAAACTTCCTCAAAGAGACAACTAATGGCTTGAATGTTATCGAATCATTTCTAGAATAAGATGATTTTCCAATTCTACAGAAGGAGATTCAAAGTTAAATGAAAGAATCTCTCAAGCAAGGGTCCTTGTTTTATCTTGGAGAGTTCAGGTTTTGATTATCTATAGGACTGTGTTTGGGAAGAGATAAGGATATTGATTGCCAAGATAAACAAAAGATAAATAACTCAATTATAAGAAATTTATTCTGCCATGCCTAGAAAGAGATTTGAGGTCCTGTTTGGTAGCTCAAAGCCATGTATGTAATAATATTTTGAAAGATTTATGAATCCTTCCAGGAGTGAGTAAATTTCCTGAGAAACTTAGGTTTATTATAGAGAAAACAGCTGTTACTTGTGTTGTTGGTTTTTTGTTTTTGCTTTTTTTGTAATTTGAGACTCTTTAAATGAACAAACAACATTAACCTGTAAGAAATATCAGGCCATCAACAGATTAGTGAGAAATGGATCTGGAAATGCACAAGGCGGGGGGACAGATAGAGAATTAGAAACAATAGCAACAATAAATCTAGAAGATCTTGGCAGAACTGATACATAGAAAATAGCCCTGAGTTGAGTAAAACACAGATGGGCCAGTGTCCTCTAGAGACGGCCTTCAGGCATAGCAAGGCTGGGTAAACAGAGAGTCAGGGAAGGCTCAGAGATGAAGGCAGTCTCAATACACAGCTGGACCTAAGAATGGAAGGGTTTACGTTCTAGAGAACGGTTGGCTAATGTTGTATTTATACAGTGTTTGTCCTGCTGACCGCCTCCTGGGTTTAAATGTTTAAATGATGAGCAGGACAGGAAGGAGCCAGAACTCCACTGACCTAATCAATGGGATCAAGAAACACCCAAGGGACAAGGGAGCCCCCAGGCATCTAGGAGTGGCCTCAGCAGACGGTATGTGTCCGCTACCCAAAGGAGCTGAAGCAATTTTAATTTAAATACCGTGGATAAGAGTGAATTCAATTCACCGGAGCACTGGAGGAATCCCAACACCCTGCAGCTTGCAGAAACTGAGCACATTCTTAGAAAAATGATAAAACCCATTCAAATTCAAACAAATATCAGGTGCTACATTATTCCCTAAGTCAGAGAGAGAAAATGTCTTGCTCTTTAGACAATCCACACATCAAAGCATGCAAATGTAGGGCTGGAGAGATGGCACAGTGGTTAAAAGCTCTGGCTATGCTTGCCAAGGTCCCAGATTCAGTTCCCAGCACCCACAGCTCACCAGTAATTCCAGTTCTGGGGATCCAGTGCCCCTTCTTGGCCTCTGTGGGTACTGCCCACGTGTGGTGTACTTGCAGACAAAACTACCATACACATAAAATAAAATGTATTTTTTGATGTTGTCATTTTTTTGTTTTGTTTTTAAGAAAATGAACCTAGTGGGCATGGCGGCACATGTCTTTAATCCCAGCACTTAGGAGGCAGACGCAAGCAGATCTCTGAGTTGAGCTCAGCCTGGTCTACAAAATGATTTCCAGGACAGACAAGGCTACCTGGAAAAACCCTGTCTTGGAGAGAGAGGAGGGGAGGGGAAGGGGGGAAGGGAAAGGAGGAGGGAGAGAGACAGAGACACAAAGACAGACAGAGACAGAGATATAGAGATATAGAGAGAACGTAGTCTTTTTTTAAAACTGCAAATTCAACCTTTAGAAAAACTAGTTGGAGTTACGTATCAAGAGTCCTGTTAAATACATAGGTCTCTTTGCAAGCCTGCAATGCCACCACAGAACTGGATCCTGAGGAAACAATCCGAATGGAAGAGCAGCAGCAGCATTTGTACAAGTTAAAATGGATGGGGGGGGGGCGGGTGTGTGTATGTGTGTGACACATTTTGAGACAGCTGTTTGATGCCACTCGTTTGTCTTCCTGGTCCTCCCAAAGCCCAGGGAAATTTCCAGGCATTTAACAACCAAAACTTTTTCAAGTGTAAAAAAATTACTATAAACAAGAAAAAAATCTGAATAATTGTCAGATTATGTAGTACCGAGAGAAGCAGATCCAGATTTCAACAGGACCTGGGAAATGACAGACAGGACACCCAAGGGGCCTGCAATCTCTGGACAAACACCACAAATGGAGGAGAGAGGACAGTCTCTGGAGACGTTTGTCAATGTCTGTGGAGCCGGACATACAGATGCCTGTATTCCAATGACTCCACTACTAACTCCGCTCCCAACTGGAGCGCACAGATGAAATCCTTGTGAGAGGCATCTACAGGCATCCTCACGTCGTTACGCTCAGCTGCTACGGGCTGACCAGACCAGATGGTTGTCTGTGCTGAGTGATGGATAGGTCTCCACACGATCTTGGGTAGAAACCAGTGACAAGTCGGGATTTCCTGCGTGAGCTGTGGAGGAGTGTTGCTGATGTGAGATTGCCTCCGGAGGCTATTCTCAGAGGAGCTGCATGACTCCATCTATGCAGAAGACGGAGCAGGCGAAAGCTGATGTATGTTTAGTAACTGTTCCAGTTTCCTTTCAGTTGCTGTGGTGAACACCTGACCAAGAGCAACTCGGAAGATTAGGGTTCTTTTGGCTTACAGGCTACAGTCCATCGTTGAGGGAAACGAAAGCGAGAACGCCAGCAGAGGCCATGGAGCAATGCTACTTGCTGGATTGCTCTCTCTGTCTTGCTCAGCCTGCTGCCTCATTCAACCCCGGGCCACCTGCCCAGGGGTGGCACAGCCCATAGTGGGCTACCCCACTGCCCAATTAATCATTAATCAAGAAAATGCTCTCACAGGCTTGCGTATAAGTGACTCTGGTGGAGGCATGTTCTCAACTGAGTCCCCTAGATGAGTCAAGCTTGTAGACAGAACACTAACACAGCAGTCTTTATGGCAGGAGCAGGGGCACGGCGGGGACTGGGCAGGGGGAGGGGCAGAGGCGGAGGCGGGGCAGAGGCGGGGCAGAGGCGGGGCGGAGGCCAGGGGCAGAGGCTGGAATGCATGGGTTACTCTGCCGGGGGACTGTGTTTCATGTATGCACAGATCACTCGAAGGGGCTTATTTGTTTTATGGAAGTGACCTCAGCCGTACAATTGAGAGTGTGACATTTTCTGTCACCCATCACAGATTAGGATATGAACCCAGTGAAGACAGCCCAAGGTAAGGTTATATTCTACGATGACACATGAGCGAGCCCTTTTTCATCAAAGTTAAGATTTACTTAATTAGGCCACAACTGGTTTTGATTTGCGCCATGTGTTTAGAAGAAGGAAGTTGTTTTCTTAAGCTATTTCTCTCTCTTTGAAAGTAAAAAATTTTTTAAAATGACCGATGATATTTTTTCTTGGTTCACTTATCATAAATTCTTTACATTAAGAAAATAATAATAATAACTGAAAAGTCACCAGAGACAGAAAAGAGAGGATTGATATTTCTTGATAAAGCCCAGTGGCATCTGCAGTAGTTTTATAGCACAGATAAGCATTCTAGAATTTTATGAGTTTACCTTAGTTCCTCTTTATAGAATTGCCAGTTGTGAACATGGACTTGACCATAACAAAATACCGAATTTGAGCTCACATGCAGGGAAGAGCAAGAGTTCAAAATCTAGCTTAATGGTATATTTTCAGTTAAACATACATGCTTGGGACAAAATGGCAAATAAAACTGAAAAAAGAAAAAGAAAGGAAAAAATTAGGCAGTGATTATTCTCAGGATAATACATAGAACACATGTGTGACATTCCCCAGTGCCAAAGCTTAGTCAATGCTACCAAAGAACACAGGATGTGAAGCACACACTTAAATCCTGCTAATCTTAAAGAAAATGTGATCTAAAATCGCCAGATGAGACATGTGCATCTCACAGCACTGTCAGTGGTTTCTATGCAAAGTATCTCTTCCTATAACTGCACTGCCAGCCACCAACAAAGGAAAGACAACCTCAAAAACTGTGGTACTGAGACAGCTTATTTGAATCCAGGGTCCCATTGGAGGAAAACAATGCTGAGAAATTGGGCCTAGACACAGATATGCCAGAACGGAAAGATGTACAAGGTAAGCCAGATTATAAAGCCACAGTGGGGACTGGAGAGGTGGATGAGCAGTTAGGAGCACTGGCTGCTCTTACAAGAGACCAGAGTTCAAACCCCCAACTTCCACATTGGCTGCTCACAACCCTCTGTAACTCCGGCTCCAGGGAATCTGGCGCCCTCTTCTGGCCCCCATGTGCTGCACAGACATACAAGCAAGCAAGACACACATACACATAAAATACAATAAAAATCTTTTTTAAAAAAATAGAAGCCGGGTGGTGGTGGAGCACGCCTTTAATCCCAGCACTTGGGAGGCAGAGGCAGGCGGATTTCTGAGTTCGAGGCCAGCCTGGTCTACAGGGTGAGTTCCAGGACAGCCAGGGCTATACAGAGAAACCCTGTCTCGAAAAACCAAAAAAAAAAAAAAAAAAAAAAAAAAAAAAAATAGAGTCATCGTGTACCATCAAACAACCTTGAAAGGTACATGTTATATATTGAAAATTTCAAAGAAAACATTGATTTATTGAACAAGGCTGGGAGGAATTTCAAAGGTTTCTTTTTATGACATCATAAATCCATATCAATGTAGCATTTTAACTACATACATAAATATGCATTTCTGAGTAATTGATTTATTTGACAAGTTTATCAGCTAGGCTTTGTGCTTTTCTGGATCTGCAACTTGTGAGAATGGAGGAAAAATAGTTTTGATTCCAATATTCCATTTCTCTCAAGAAAGCATATTCACTCTAGGAAAAATCTCAGTGGCCTCCTCACCCCTCAGAGACTGCATTCTGGTATTTTCCTTCAAGGAGGCAGAGAAACAAAGTTACCTGGTGTTCAGCTTTGGGCTGTATAATGTCTCTTCTTTGATTGTCTCAACAAGCAATTCTATTTCACGGTTTACACTAACTGGTTTTCATGGTTTACACTGACTGGCGCAACTTTTTAATAAGGGATATAGGCTCCTGATGAGGCTGACTGTCAGTGGAACCAAAAACCAAACAATAAATCCAGTGGCTTACTCTACCTGTAGAATATGTAAAGTTTGACTTTCACACTTCAAAATAAATTAGAGACACCACGTAGTCTCTATAAGTCTCCAGTTCATCGATGTCTACATAAATCGTGTAGGTGGTATGAAGCACACATAGGTATGAAACGTGAATGGTGGTGTTGGTTGACTTGACCCAAACTTCAATCCCTTCAAGAGGTGGAAAAGGAAGTGGAGCTGAGGAATTGTCTCCATTAGATTGGCCTGTGGGCAAGTCTGCAGGCCATTTCTTGGTCGATGGTTGATGGAGGTGGGGCTCACTGTGGGCAGGTGGTCTTGGCCTGTATAAGGAAACAGGCCGAGCAAGCTGTGGAGAGCAAGCATTGCTCATGGCCTCTGCTTCAGTTTCTGCATTGAGTTCTTGCTATGGCTTGCTTCATGATGGACTGGAACATGTAAGCAAGTTGCTTTCGGTTAGTGTTTTATCAGAGCAAAGGAAACCTGTCTGGTCCCTCCTGTAACAGTCTGAAGTAGAAAATAACTGAATAGGCTGGTTTTGTATGTGAACTTGACACAAGCTGGAGTTATCACAGAGGAAGGAGCCTCCCTTGAGGAAATGCCTCCATGAGATCCAGCTGTAAGGCATTTTCTCAATTAGTGATCAAGGGTGGGAGGGCCCATTGTGGGTGGTGCCATCCCTGGGCTGGTAGTCCTGGGTTCTATAAGAAAGGAAGCCGAGCAAGCCAGGGGAAGCAAGCCAGTAGGTAACATCCCTCCATGGTCTTTGCATCAGCTCCTGCTTCCTGACCTGCTTGAGTTCCAGTCCTGACTTCCTTTGGTGATGAACAGCAATATGGAAGTGTAAGCTGAATAAACCCTTTCCTCTCTGACTTGCTTCTTGGTCCTGATGTTTGTGCAGGAGTAGAAACCCTGACTAATACAATAACTAAACTGACATTTCTCAGTACTCTGATGGAAGCTTCCGGGAGAGAGTCAGCTCAAAGGAAAAGACTACACAGTACAGTTTTCTTAGGATCTATGTTCTCTGCATGACCAACACCCAGAGAGAGTGCAGTTGGAGGTCAGAATCTTGTCTGTAACTACCAAAGAGGAGCATGGTCCTCTGGCAAGGTTTCCAGAATGTTCTCTCCTCCGTTCATCCTTCTTATCTTTCTAAGAATTTCAAGATCCCAGGGAAGCTTATTTTGTGTGTGTGTGTGTGTTGTGTGTTGTGTGTTTTATAATCTTAGAGCCTCCCAAGAAACCACATCTGACATAGCCTCTGGGGTCCCTGTGAACTGATTAGCAGCCAAATTCAATTCTACTGCAGTGATCCTCCAGGTTCCAAACTCCAGGGCAGCAGTGGTAAGCAACTGTCCTTCACAGATGGCTTCCTTAACATTTCCACTCTGGAGAAAAATGTTGCTGATTCAATTGTGCTCTATGTTCAGGGAATAAAAAGAGAAAGACTAAAACGGATTACTGGCTGGGTCTAACTGAAAGCAACTTCCAGCTAAGGTCAGACTTCCTAGGCTAGAGGAAGTACAAATGCTGTTGTACTCTAAATTGAACTCTTAAGTCCCCTGCATGTTGCTGAAATCTGGGTAGATGTCAGCACAAGCTCCAGTCAACTGGATGGGCTTCCTGTGTTCTCTGAGTGGGGTGGTAGGTGATGCCGGTCATCTACAAGCAGTTTCCGGTCTCCTTGGAAGGGGTTCCAGTGGACAGTGAACTACATCCAGTGTAATGGGGTGACACGCTTCCCCAGTTTTATCATTCACTTCTCTGATGTTGTTCCCTGGGATACTGAGTGTGCTGAGCTATGACAAGGTCTGTAGTTCATTTCCACAGTCAGTTTAGAATTAAAGCCAAGGTAGAGCATGAAAGTGCACCCGGCACTGAAGGGGCTTTCCACAGTCTACTATGCTGTCAATCGCACATCTATGGGTTGTCAGGAAAATCAAGCAAGCTAGTCAGCGAGCATGCAGTAACAGTGGAGGCTGAGAACACACTGGCCAGCCCACCTCTGGTGGGAGGGACTGCATGTTGTTACAGTGTAAGCAAAACCCAGCAGCTGAGCCAGCGTACTGATGGCCGTAGGTTCAGACCCATTAGGTGAGTTCAAGCACACTGAGTTCTCCACCTGGCAGGTGAGCCGTTTGTTAGCCATGGAGTTTCTGGATATTGACCATTCTAGAAGTTGGATTTGGCCACTTGATAGGATCACTAACAAAATACCACTACCACCAACCACCATCACCAATCGACACCTTCACCATCACCACCACCATCATCACCATCACCACCACCACCATCACCACCACCACCACCAATCACCATCACCACCACACCACCACCATCATCACTATCCTGCACTTGGCACAATGGAATCCTTGCCGCCATGGTTGAGGCCTTGCCCTTTGGTCTCAGGAGCTCTGCTTTCTTTTCCCAAACCTCCAGAATGATTTGCTTCCTTTTCTCTGTAATCTTGACGGTACTTTGAGAGCCTTCTCTTTAGATCCTTTTTCTTTTCCAAACTCACTGCTCATGGTGACTCAGTGGACAGAAAACAAGTGTGTGAACTTCGATGTCCCTGCGATCTGGACTCAAATCAACACGGGTAGACATAGACATTCATAGACATGAATGAAGGTGCTGGGATGAGAAGGTGGTCAGCCTGGAGTTTTGTCCATCTGCTCCACACTGAACTTAAGGCACCACTACCATTTCTGATAACAACTCCCACCCGATGAGGTGGTACTGGCCAGTCAGTGACTTCTTAGCATTCTGTCAGGAGCTGAAATCCCCCCATCCTCCTTGCTCCCCAGCTATCTTCTCTTAATGTTCACCTATCTGTTTGATGCCTGTAGGTATGTGCATCACATCTGTGTAGTGCCCTTGGAGACCAGCAGAGAGTGCCAGATCTCCTGGAACTGGAGTTACAGATGGTTGTGTGCTGCCACATGAATGCTGGGAACCCAAGCATGGTCCTCTGCAACAGCAGAGCCACCTCTTCACCCCTCTACTGGTGCTTTTAGATTCATGACGTTGACTAATTATAAGAGAATGGAAAGAAATATTTCTCATCAGTTAATTATAAGGAATAAAAACCCTTTTTCTATCAAGGACTTGAAATATTAGAGAAAATAATTAATCAAGGGTTAAAAACAGGTGGGCATTTCCTGAGAAGTTTAAGACACTAAATTTATCTATTTACTCACGGACTAGCAAAGAATTGTGAATACTTTCTATTAATTAAGCTCCTTGAATTTCATCCGGTTGTATTATACGGCTTATTCATTTCAATATGGGAAAAGCAAAATATAAAAAATGGAATTAAAAATAGTAAGAGATGAACAGAAATAAGGATATTTGATATGGTTGCTATGGACAACACCACTCACCCACTCAACAGCAGATATTTATCGAGTGTGTTCCACATACTCCACATAGTTATAGAAGGATGAAAAAGGAGAAACAAACAAAGAAAAGGAGCAAAAACCCCTTCTTTTGACCCAGAAAAGGCCAGGGGTTATGGGCCATATGCCATAGCTGTGGAGTGTCGGGTGGTTTATCACCTGGAGGTTATCACCACCAGCCTCCAACAATTTATTGACCTAAAACACTCCATGCCTGAGTCTCTTACCGCACAGATCTTGCAATCCTTCAAGTGCAATAATCCTAGAAATAAAATCACAATGGAGGCTTCGGAAGCTTTAGCCAAACCCACACTCATACAGAGGACATTTGTCAAGAAGCAGATGAACCAGGACCAGGAAGGTCAAATTTTGCCCATGGGCTGGAGGTCTACCAAAGTCCAGAGTGCTTCAGTGCGTTTTTCCAACAAATATTCTGAAGTGTGTGCTTGTGTTCTGAGTTCACAGTTTGGTGTTCTGAAAGAAATAAATTGTAACCCTCAAGAAAGGACCAGAAAACACAGATGAGAATACATGGGAACCTGCGGTGCCCTCTGCTCCCGAGCACTGGAGAGAGTTTTCAGAAGCTGTGGTTTTCTTGTTGACTTGGCAACTATGTTCAGCAAACTTATTCAGCATTCAGACCTTTAAGCTAAAATGAGAAAAAATATATAAATGTAATTTTCACATGTTTCTTCAAATCCTATTTGCAGTTTATGGAATTATTTTACCAGAATTGCAAGAAACGCTGTCTATGTAAAATATTTAAAGGCTTTGTTGTATCCTGAAATGTGGTTTTCATGGTGTCTTGGGGCCAAATGGATTCTAGAGAAAGACAATCTTGCCTCATAATGCAAATCAGTTGGCTTTGGAAGAAGATTACGTTACAGATGCTGTGCTGGTGACTATTCAATATTCTGTTACAACGTTGCAAATTTGGGCTGTTGGCAAGATTTTCAGACGAGGCAACTGCCACTGACTTTCTGTAGCTTGAGATCTTTGTAAGGAGGGCAGCACCAGGCCTGATAACAGTGAGGTGGGTCCAGGACTTCAGAGGCTGAAGCAAGACTTGAGTTTGAAGCCAGCCTGAGAGACATAGGGAGGCTTCCAACAGCAGCCAGCCCTCTGCTCACTTTCAAGTTAACTTCTGGGACTGTAATTCCCAGTAATACAATGCAGCATAGGCGAAAACGGTGGAAGGAAAGTCCAATTAATGTAATTCAGTGCTTGTCTGTCTGTATGAGGTCAGAATACAGGAGCCAAACACTCAGAGATCAATACACAAAAGTTCTAACCCAGTGGGTCCCAGAAAGACTTCCCACAGGGCTGAATGAAACCAAAGGGATGTTCACCTATTGCAGGGGGACCCTGCGACCAACAGCCCTTCCCCCTCCCTTCTAGCAACTGACTCCTGATTCGCAGTCCTGCAACCGGAAAGGAAGGCTCTGCCTCCCTCCTCCTCCTCTTCCTCTCCCCCTCTTCCTCCCCCCTCTTCCTCCCCTCTCTTCCTCCCCCTTCTTCCTCCTCCTCCTCTTCCTCCTCTTCCTCCTCCTCTCCTCCAGAGTGACTCTTTGGTGACAGAGGCGGCTACCAAACCTGCCCTAGACAATCATCTCTTTGCATTATTTTACGTGAGAAGAATAAATTTTTCTTTTACATCATTATTGGGCACCCATTAAGAGAGGCCAAGTCTAATTAGTCAAGAGCTAATTAGATAAAGGGGGAGGAGGAAGTGGCTGGCTGAGGAGATGGAGGCAGGGGTGTGGAATCATGAGAAAGGCAGCGTCCGGGGGCAGTGCATGCCACCGCCACCGCTGTCGTTCTTTATAACACGTGCCCAGCAAAGGAAGCCTCCTACATCCTGCTTCAGAACTGCAGGCCAGGCAGAATCACAGCCGATAAAAACAGCTGTGACCCTGTGTCAGGAGCTCCACATGGATCAGAGTCCCCATGAGAAGTGTTCCCAAGGAAAGCACCTCAGACAAAAATGCACTTTAGCGGTCACAAAGAGAAAAAATGTCGCTCATTTGTAAAAGTTTGGGCTATGTCCGCCCCAGTTCCCCAGTTATGACAGGAGGCTTGTTTATTTACAATGCTTATGACCTTAAGCTAAGTTTGTTCCCCAATTCTCTCTTAAATTATATTGACCCGTTTATAGTAGTCTAAGATCTGCCTCATGCCTGGTTACTTCCTAAATTTCACACGACAGACTTCCTCCCATCTTCCACGCCTGACTCTTTCCCAGAGTTCCTATCTTTTCCCAGAAGTCCTGCCTATTCCCCCCTGCTTTGTCTAATTGACAGGTGATGCTTTTATACAGTGCAGGAGAGATTACCCTGACACTCATTTTCCTGAATACTCGCTCATTAGTTGATGACAACGCGTTCCGGTTATCGAGGGCACACTTCAGGGTAGTTCTCCATGGTTCCAACCTCATTGTTATCAACCGTATCGGATTACCACAGCTCAGTTTTTAAAGTAAATGAGTGTGTGTGTTTGTGTGTGAATGTGAGTGTGTGCAAGTGTGTGGGTGTGAATGTGTATGTGTGTGTGTGTGTGTGTGTGTGAGAGAGAGAGAGAGAGAGAGAGAGAGAGAGAGAGAGAGAGGGAGAGAGAGAGAGAGAGAGAGAGAGAGAGAGAGAACATGCATGTGTAGTAAGTTAATGAAGAATAAATACTTTTAACCCCATCAGCTTTGAGAGAAAAATGTTCTAAAAAAAATTTAGACAGCAGGAACAAAGTACAAGATCTCTTTAACTTGATATAAAAAACACATGTGGTGTTTTTTTTTTTATAAAAAAAGTCAAACATTTATTGAGGATATTTGTTAAAGCTTTTTAACAAAGTAGTTGTAGAAGGAAACTTTACTCAACAAAGGACACTGACGAAAATCTCACAGCCGCATTTGTGGTACGTTTCCCCTGTGGGTAAGAAGAGGCTTGACTTCCACGCTTGTCTCCCCAGTGCAGTCCATGCCTCATCTGTGTGACAGAGCAAACATATATATGTGTGTTTTACAAAGAAGTATAGCTGTCCTCACAGACTGTACCATTTGAATCTATGAGGCCTACAAAAAGCTACCCCAATTGCCAAATGTTTTTTTTTTAAAGCAAGGTATATGACACCAGAATGCAAAAATAATCACTATATTTCACCCTTGATTAATTCTTTTCTCTAATAGTTCAAGTCCTTGATAGAAAACTGTTTTTTATTCCTTATAATTAGTTGATGAGAAGCATTTCTTTTACCTATAGCTGGGCCAGTGAGATGCCACAGCAGGTGTGTTTACTCCCAAGCCTGACATTCTGAGCTGATCCCCAAATCCCACAGGATGGAAGGCGGGAGCTGACTCTCAAAGATTGTCCTCTGACATCCATACAGGCAGCATACATGTGTGCACACAGGCACACAAAGTCACATGTAACAATAGTAAATAAGTTTTAATTTAAATTAAAAAAAATATATAAAATTTTCAACATCTAGAAGAATGGCATACTTAAGAATAATTTTAAACAAATTTCTACAAGGTCTATGCGGAGCAAAAGACACCACACTGTGAGAGGAGTTTTAAAAGAGGAAATGAGTGGATGCTAATACCACCACGTCTGTGAGTCGGAAGACCTCACTTCATAATGAATCCTCCCGTTGTTTACCCACAGATCTCACACTATGGGAAGAATAACAGCAGATGTAGAAACTGAGTGAATCTTGGGGAAATACAAAAGGCCGGGACAATCCAAGCCATGTCCACAAAGAAGCAGCCTCGAGGTCTTGAGCGCACGACTTAAAGACTTACCATGAAGCCACACCGACAAACACAATGTGATATTGGCAAAATGATAGGCGATAAATGAATAGAGCAGAAACAAAGTCAGGAGATAGACTTATGTGCGTGTGCGTGTGCGTGTGTTGATTTTGTAGTGAAGCTTTCAGGGTAACTCAATAAGGCAATGACAGCCTTTTTAACAGTTGCCAGACTGACTGAATTACCAGATTCAGGAAATTAGCCTTGATTCATTTTGTCAAACCAAAATAAAATACAAAGTTGATCATTTGGAAAGTGCACTTAGCTGTTTATAATCTATAATCCAAAAAAGTTGTTTCAATGTATATATAAGCTCCATTATTGTGTAGAATATAGACTTTTGCTATATTCAATATGTTAAAAGAACTGATTAAAACTTGTAGGGTTACAGAGATGACTCTGCAGGGGACCTGAAGTCAGTATCTATTGAATTCAAATTCTGCAATACCAGTTAAGAGGCTCTTGTAGAGGACCTGAGTCAAGTCCTTAACTACTTTAAAAACAAAAAGCAAAAAACAAACAAACAAACAAACAAACAAAAAACAAGGCCAGCCGGATAGCAGTGATGGACACCTTTAATTCCAACATTAGCACTCAGGAGACAGAAGCAGGTGAATCTTTGAGTTTGAGGTCAACCTGGTCTACAGAGCAATTTCCAGGACAGCCAGGGCTACACAGAGAAACCCTGTTTAAATATGCTTGGCCCAGGGAGTGGTACTATCAGGAGGTGTGGCCTTGTTGGAGTACATGTGGCCTTGCTAGAGGAAGTGTGTGGCTGTAAGGATGGGCAATGAGATCCTACTCCTAACCATGTGGAAGCCAGTCTTCTCCTAAAGGCCTTTGGAAAAAGAAGTAGAACTCTCAGCTCTTCCTGCACCATGCCTGCCTGGATGCTGCCATGTTCCTGCCTTGATGATAATGGACTGAACCTCTGAACCTGTTAAGCCAGCCCCATTAAATGTTGTCCTTATAAGAGTTGCCTTGGTCATGGTGTCTGTTCACAGCAGTAAAACCCTAACTAAGACACCTAAGACATCAAACAAACAAACAAACAAATAAACAAGGCCAATGGATAGAACAATGACAAATTCAGTCACTCCATTGTTGGTCCATGGCAGGAAGTATCAGAGGTGTTATTTAAAAGTCATTAAAATTCTAGCTTTCTCAAGGTATTCTTAGGTAGCTACTGCAATGTGTGCGATGTTACACACTTGAACACTGGTAAGTCTTAGGCTTGAATAACTAACAAATGAATAATAAAAATGTGACATGTTAAAAGAAGAAGAGTGCAGTGTGTTATTAGGGATGGTGGAATGGTGGCTGGAGCAGGGAGCTGGGAAAACCTGG
This sequence comes from Grammomys surdaster, assembly GCF_004785775.1. Lineage (NCBI taxonomy): Eukaryota > Metazoa > Chordata > Mammalia > Rodentia > Muridae > Grammomys > Grammomys surdaster. Next base: position 3,540,301 of record NW_021604781.1, read on the forward strand.
AATCCACCATCACTTCAGCCCTATCTCTGTCTCCTGTGCATAAAGGGATGTCTCCAGCTTTTTGTTTTAGAAGTCCCCTGAGTTCCAAGAAGGCCCAGAAACAAAAAAGAGGCATATGGAATTGTGTTTTGACTCAAGCAAAAACAATATATGGATGGTACGGGGAGCTTCGTGGAAGTCCTGAGCATTCAGACTGGGCTGACGGCCTCTGGGGGTCCAAGCAAGCTTCGGGTTTTTATGATCTTATAAAAAGGAAGGGCTAGCATAATGAATTTAAAAGGAATGTAGATAAAAAATGCTTCATGCCTGTCCCCTTTAAATCAAAGATCATTACCTCGTGATACTCACGTTGGAAGTCTATAAAGACACATTTGTTCCCTGTAAACTCAGCACTGGCTTAAAGTTTTAAACAACTACCTAGTAAAGTTTTAATTTATTTTGTTACCTGAAGCTTTAAGATGAGTCACCCAGAAACTGTAAAAAAAAAAAAAAAGTATGCACCAGAAGACCATGGCTCTGGACTAAGTGCACATTTAAATTCAGGTGCAGTTTGCATTGTTCCAAAAGAGAAAGAATTGAGTTAGTATTTCAGGAACCCTTTTGTAAGTAACAAAAGGAATGTTAGCTCTGGAATTAATTGCTGAATAATTTATTCCAAGAAATTTGTGTGTAACACATCCTATAATGGCTATTGGAAGAGCATTCTGAATCATACACCAGTTCTATTTCCTGAGGACTCTTTACAGTGACTTCTGGTGTTTGCACTCACATCAGCAAAGAATATGTGTCCCTCTTTCCACACATCCTTGCCTGCATTTATTTCCACTTCCTCTCCTAAGAAATTGCTTTGACTGAGGGTGCATGGAATCTTAATGAAGTTTTTATTTCACACTGAATATTTTTCATATATTTGTTGAACAGTCATACTTATTCAAAATTTCACATTTATCAATCAGGTTATTTAATTTTTGCTTTACTTTCTTATTTCTTTACATATTTTGGAAGTTATTCCTCTATCGGATGTATAGCAGGCAAATATTTTTCATAATGATGTATGCTGATGGACTCACATGCTGTTCAGAAGTTTAGTAAACTTAGCTGTTTAGTAAAATCCCACTTATTGAAAAAAAACAAGAGAAGAAAATGCCTATGAGGAAATTAAATTATATATTAAGTGATTCCATATTCACAGCATACATTAGTTGCTTTTCTTGATGTGGTGACAAAACGCCCAACAAAAGCAATTTAAGAAAGGGAGGTTCAGGGCTAGAGAGATGGCTCAGCAGTTAAGAGCACTGAATGTTCCTTCAGAGGTCCTGAGTTCCATACCCAGCAACCACATGATGGCTCACAACCATCTGTAATGGGATCTGATGCCCTCTTCTGGTGTGTCTGAAGACAGCTACAATGTATTCATATATATCTGTAAAATCTTTAAAAAAAAAGGGGGGAGTTCATTTTGACTCACAGCAGAGGAAACATATCCGCCAGGGTATGAAGCAGTTGGTCTCATCATGTCCACAATAAGATAGCAAAGAGAGATGGGTGCTGGTAGCAGACCACCTTCTCCTTTTTACTGATGGGACCCCAGCCCATGGGATGGGACCCTCACATTCAGAATAGGTTTTCCCACCTCAGTCAAGAGTTTGTAGAAGAACCTTCACAGATATACCCTAGCTTTGCCTCTTAGATGATTCTAAATCCACTCAAATTAGCAAGTAAGATTGGTCAACCCAAGCCCCACCCTTCCCTTGTTAACTTGACAACCAAACACCTCACCTTAAATCACAGCATTCTACTCTGGTCCTCAAAGGTTCACACCTATCTCACAATGCAAAATGTGTTTGATTCATCATCAAAGCTCCCCATAGTCTTTGACAATCCCAGCACTGTTTTTTTTTTAAAAAAAAAATACATTTTGTACTACAAAACAAAGCTGTGAGCCCCTTATCCAATCAAACAAGTTATATGCTATATACAATGGGTCACAATAAATATTCTATCCCAAGAGGAGTGGACAGGGGAATACCAAGGAAAGCCATGCTCAAAGCAATATCAAAAGTTACCGGGAAAAGCACCAAACTCTACTGTACCAGGTCCACATCAGCAGTCTGTAGCGACATCACATGGGCTCCCACTGTCCCGGGCTGCCCTGGCTATCCAGTTCTCCCTCCATGTAGGCTGTCTCCCATACTGGCTCACCTCTGTGTTTGCAGGTTTCCTTGAAGGACATCCTGCTGTCCTGGTATCTACAACACCTTGGGGTCTCCATGTCCATTTGGGTTTTATCTTCATAGTTAAGCCCATCCAGAAATGTCCTCCTGGACACACAAGAGATTTATCCCCTGTGTGACTCTAACTTCATTCAAGTTAACTACAAAAATTAGCCATCTTGTGGTGCATTCTAAGCAAGGTGATGGTCGGTGTCTTCCCTGGAATACTAAGGTTGCATTGGACCAATGGCTGACAGATATGAGCATCGACCAGATGTTTTGTGGAAGTCACAACCACAGTGACATCAAACTCTTAGTAGCTTTAGGGGAAAAAAATACCTGTGTTGCTCCTGACTCTGCAGGTTACCTGTCACCCATCTGGGGTTGACTAGATTCACATTCAGTGATGTTCCATATGACCTGGTATGTGTCTTGAGACACCACGAGGATGGCTGTTGTTACTTCTTAACCTTAGTTCCTCAGTGGAGATGGACAGAACTCAGGACTCACCTACTGACCCACACAACTCAAGCACATCGCTTCTTTCCTAGCAGTTCCCTTGACACCCCTGCCTACACCCTTCAGTTTAGTTCTATCTTGCTCTCAGTTTTCGTTAGACTTTCTTTAAGAGATAGCTCTAGGTGCTGGAGAGAGGCTCTGTGGTTAAGAATGAGCACGGCTCTTCCGGAGGACTTATGCGAGTACCCATGTTGGGTGGCTCACAACCACCTGTCACTGCAGCTCCAAAGGATCCCCTGCCCACTTCTGGGCTCCCCAGTTACCTGCACCCACATGTACACCCACACATATACACACAATTTTTAGAAATAAATTTAATAAAAGCAGTGCTAGGTATACACTTTTAGTGCACTATTACTTTCTCTCAGAACTTTGAATATTTCCACACTTATTCTGACATCTGATGCTGTTGTTGACAAGCATGCACACATTAGAATTTGAGATTTTCTAAGCTTTTATCTTTTCATTAAAGTCATAATTTCAAAACCAATGTCTATGGGTAGACTTACGTTTACTAATTGTTTGCATATTCACAGATCCTTGCCTTTTGTTCTCTCCTGGTCTCGAGCTTCTCCACTACTATCTCTTCTTCATTTCTATCCATCTCTCCCTTTAGGCATTTTAAAATTGAAATTTAAAATGGAAATTTCTCATCCTTTCCTCTGAACTGCATGGTCTGTTAAGTCTCAGAATATATTGTTCATTTCCAAACATCTCTGTGTTTCTTTTTAAAAAGTTTACTTGTTTTTATGTGTGTGTGTGTGTGTGTTTGCCTACATGTACGTCTGTGTATCATGCATGCACAGTATCCACAGCGGCCAGAAGATGGTGCAGGGATCCCATAGAAGTGTGATTTTGGTTATGACACCCTGTGGGTGCTGTGAATCGAACCTGAATCCTCTAGAAGAGCAGCTGGTGTTCTTAATTGCTGACTCAGCTCGCTGAACTCTCTGTGGTTCTTTTGCATGGTTGGTTCTTTCTTACTCTTTCTATGATTCCATCTGTGGCCCCTGTTAAGGCATTTAATATTCCAAACCTGATCATCTCAACAGTCATGGTGTTTAGGGCTCAAATCTATTCTTGTTGTTTCTGTTGATTTTTACCCACGTGTGTTTAATTGACCTTTGATAATGAGCTAATATTTGGCTGACATTAAAATGTCAGTAAAGTATGGGAAACGAACTCAAGGGTGTTTTCCCAGGGAGACTGTCCTTCTGGTGGCTGCTGCTCTGGTATCCACCTTTTGGAGTTTTTAGAGGGACTGCAGGTGACCTCTCAGAGCCTGCCAGCAACTTGAAGTCTAGAAGATAACAATTCTAGATTCCACATCTATTTATCAGGTGATCGAGCCTTGTATTTTAGTTTACTGTTCTCTGTAACCATTCCAGCACTTTCCGTCTCTCTTTCCCTTTAGACTTCATTTTCTTGTCTCCAGAAAGGTAATCCAATTTCCTTAATGTAGATGCCATTATCCTGAAAGTGCAGAGGCTTTTAGAATACTTAGCCCACCGCTCCGCCAGTGGTGGATGTCTGGTTAACAGGTTTTACCCTGGCTGTGTGCACCTAACAGCAGCTCTTGCCAAGAGTGACAATTTCAGATAAATGGAGTGTGACTTAAATTATTTTAGAGTTAGGATGGTGAGTACACATGGATACTCTTGACTACACAGGACTGGGTAACTGGTTTGCTCAGCTAACAGACACAAAGGCTGATGGGATTGTGTTAATTCTGCATTTCTTCTTCCAATAAGTCTGTGGTCATTTATGAGAGGGTTATATAAAGTATCAATTATAATGACTAATGAATTCATTCATGACCTCACATTGAGAAGCTAACACACAACTATAATCACAGATACCATACTTGTAGAACAGAGTTACATAGATTTTATTTCCCATAACAACTTACGGTGAATGAATTACCCAGGTGACTGCTGTCCTCATGAGCGTGCTGCTGTAAGCTTTGGATTTCTAGCTGTAGTTATTGTATAAATCCATCTTTTTGAGGAAAAGTCTTTTGCCTAGTTATATAATTATGTGTGGGATATCAGCATGCCCTTTATTCTACAAACAGAAAATCATATTAAATTGGTAATAGACCAAATTTGTGATAAAGGCAAGCAGACTCTGTAGTGGTGAGTGGTGTCTCCACGCCTGTACCCACCCTTAGGTACAGGGGAGTGTGGTGGTTTGAATAAGAAAGCTCCCCACAGGCTCCTATATTTTAATGTTGGGTCACCAGGCAGTGAGCTGCTTGAAAGGATTAGAAGGATTAGGGGGTGTGGTCTTGTTAGAGGAAGTATGTCACTGGGGGGTGGGATTTGAGGTTTCAAAAGCCCGTGGAAGATCTTGTCTCTCTGTATCTCTCTCTCTCTCTCTCTCTCTCTCTCTCTCTCTCTCT
>NW_021604781.1:3545443-3587624 GCF_004785775.1 Grammomys surdaster
TCTCTCTCTCTCTCTCTCTCTCTCTCTCTCTCTCTCTCTTTCTCTCTCTCATTCTCACTCTCTACATTTCTCTCAAACTCTGTATCTCTCTATGTCTCTGTCTCTTTCTGTCTCTGTCTCTCTGTCTCTCTCTGTCTCTCTCTCTGTCTCTCTCTCTGTCTCTCTCTCTCTCTTTCTCTCTCTCTCTCTCTCTCTCTCTCTCTCTCTCCCCCATGCTGCCATGCTCCCCACCATTATGATAATGAGCCAAACCACTGAAACCATAAGCCAGTCCCCAATTAAATACTTTCTTTTATAAAAAATGCCTTGGCCATGGTGTCTCTTTACAGCCATGGAACACTCTAAAAGGGAATTTAGTAAATGCCTTGATTTCGAACACAGTTTGGCATGCTGGGCGGTGAGCGGTGGTGGCTCACGCCTTTGATGCCAGCACTCGGGAGGCAGAGGCAGGCAGAGCTCTGATCTAGAGAGCGTCTTCCAGGGCAACCAGAGCTACAGAGAAAAACCCTGTCTCAGAAAAAGAAAAGACAGAAAGAAAACAAGGGAAAAGATTGGCAAGATAGTAGATATTATAGCCAACCAACAATAAAGTCATTACATAATTCTGAAGTAATATTAAAATCAAACTTTTCTGAGCATAGTTAGGTATTTGTAATTTTATTTTTTTTTAATTAGATGAGGAGCCTTATCTTCCACTAGCCACAAGGAAAGATGTCTCTTTTTTTTATTTTGTTTTTGTTTGGTTTTAGATTTATTTATTTTATGTAAGTGAGTATTTTCCCTGAGTGTATGTATGTGCACCACGTGTATATCTGGTGCCCACAGAGGTTAAAGACGGCATCAGATCCCTAGTTACAAATGGTTGAGAGCTGCCATACGGTACTGGGATTCAAACCCAGGTCCTCTGTAAGAGCAGCCAGAGCTCTTAATAGCTGAGCTGTCTCCTCAGGCTGAAATGTCACCATCTTCAATGACAGAACATCGCACATTCTCTCTGTAATGAACATTTGGACTGTGTGGAATGCCTTCTCAACAAACACAAGAGAAAAGCGGGACTGCCTGATTGCAGTTTTCACAGAAATAAATTTAAATTTGGATGATTTAAAACCAAAGCAACAGATAGTTTATTTAACAGCCATTATATATCGGAGAAAATGCTTGATATCTTCTAGACACTAGGAAAATACAAATCAAAACCCACTGAGATCCTGAATTACTCACATTGTCAAAAACAAACAAACAAACAAACAAACAACACAAAACAAACACCAAGCCAGGGGTGGTGATGTATACCTTTAATCCTAGCACTCAGGAGGCAGAGGCAGGCTCTCCAAGAGAAAAGAAGCCAGCCATAACTGCATAGTGAGACCCTGGAGGAGAGACAGACAGAGACAGAAACAGAGAGACAAAGAGAGGGGGAGAGAAAAAGAGACACAGAGAGAGAAAGAGAGAGGGAGAAAGATAGAGAGGGAGGAATGGAGACAGAGAGACAGAGACAGACAGAGAGAGACCACTGGGAGAGCCACTGATCCCTGGTCAGTGATGGACGCCTGGAAAGGCTCTGCTGTCAGCAGTAACAGGGTAAATCAGGCGCGCCTGGAGAGGGGAAGGACAGCCTAAGCAAGCAGACGACAGCCATCTTCCTTCTGCACACCCTTTTAATCTAGCTGCTTCCAAATGGTTCTGTGAGTGGACAAAACCACGCAGCACACCGGCCACCCCCTCCCTCTCTGAGGACAGACTCAAAAGAACTGACGTCAGATTACAACAGAGATATCTGCAGGTATCAGCCTATGGACTCAGCCTAAAGGCCCAGCCACAGGTGAATGGATGAAGAAAATGTGTTGGACCAAAACAGTGGGACATTCTTAAGCCATAAAGAAGCCAGACAAAGTCCCAGCATGGAGAGATGAGTCCACCATGTCTACCAAGGAACTATGGGTAATCGATAGATGCTGGCAGAAAAGAAGCCAATTTTCTTTAGTAGTGTGGCCCAGGTTAGGTCAAGCATGCCTCTGTGGATGGCCACGCATGCAGGGTACACGACAGCACGAACTGGACTTCGGTTTACAAACAAAAAGAGGACAGCAAGGTTGGGGTGTGTGTCTACAAGGAGTTGGTGTAAGGGGGTGAATGTGACCAAAATACACTGTACAGAATGCTCAAAGAATCACTAAGAAGTGAGAAGGAGGGAACGAAGGAATGAAGGGGTGAGGTGATCCAAAGACAAGGCCATACAGCTCATTTGATCAGTAAAGTTTCACAAAGAGAGAGGATTGACTTTTCTATTGAACGACGATCTCCATAATGGATATAAAAGTTACTGCGTTTTACAAGGGGCCACAGACTCCCGATTCAGACAGAATCAGGTACCTAAATTTTCAGAACACAAACTCCCCTCTATTAGTAAGAACCCCAGTGAATTGTGGTGGATGATAAGCCATGTGTTTACATGAAAACTTGTAGTGTTCGAATCAGAAAGTGCAGGCACCCCGACAGGAGAGTGTAACAACAAAAAGTGAGTTGATTCGAGACATGATCAGTAAAGTATATGTGTGCTTCTCCGAACCAATTTGCCAAGCCTTCCGTACCAGCTCTGCATGTAGCCGCCCTGGAGTCTCCCTGCTGAGTTCACCTCTCGAGTGAGAGGCTGAATTCATTCGCCCCTGCTTGGCCGTGTATATCATCACCCTGTGTGCATTTCAACCTCTGCCTGTTGCAGGTCAGAGGCCAGATGTGCACCCAGGATGCCTGGCAGATAAAACACATTAACTGAAAACATATCCAAATACTCCGGCTTTCTGCCTTCAAATGTCAATAATGAGCCGGAGGAGTTCTTAATTATTATTTATAGTTGTTGAATTCGGACTCTTCCTGGGCTAACATTTCGAAGATTAACTTGGAGCGGCTCTGGTGGGGAAAGATGAATCGGCTTTTGCAATTTCAGAAGACATTAAGCTTGGGCTTTGATATTAATGCAGAATCCTAAACTAAATTCTTTGAAGTCTAGACACCGTTTTCTTTCTCCAAAGATATATCCTTGTGGAAAATATATTTAAACTTCAAACAACCGCCTTGTGGTGGCCTATTAATGGTAGTTAGTTGCATTTTAAAATTTATGCTTTAAACTTTAACACCAGATCTCAGCATCCATCATCTTGACAGAACACAAATGCAGGGTCATTTAGTCAGCATAGTGGGTTTTTTGTTTTTTTAAGTGACAGAGGGGATATTTTGTTTTTTATTTTGTTGGGGTTTGTTTGTTTGGGGAGGGGGATTTGTGGGGGGGGGAAGAAATCCTAAAAGACCTCAAGCCCAGTGAACAACAATAAAAGTTTCTTTTAACATAAGAGAAGACCATCACGTATTTCTTTTCATGTTTTCATGTTTGATACTGTTGCCTTTTCCTTGGGTCCCTATCAAGGAAGAGCAGCGAAAGAAATTTCACTCAGTTCTTAAAAGGCTGAAGAACCAACTTCATTACGTAATAAATAAAATATTGTATACCTCTAATTCTGTTTGAATTCTTATCCTTTCGAAAGCTGAAAGGAAAGACAGAGCGAGGCTGGCCCCAGCTGCCAGCAGTCAGTCACTGCAAGCAAGGGCCAGACAGTGTTTCCATCCACTCCCAAACTTAAGCATCCGCTCCCAAACCCTCTAATCCGCACTAGGAACCTTTCTCCACCGACACTTCCCAGTTAGTGAAAATCTAAAAGTCTATACTCTGACAAGGAAATCCCACTTGTCTTTTTGGAACACTCTTTAGGATTACACTGGGATCAGCTGAAGTCCCTACCGTCGCTTACACAAAGCTGCCTGGTTAAAAGCTATCTTTGGGATGTGAGAAAAAAAAGTCAGGGTGGCTTTGAGTAGATGTGGGGTTCCGGCTTTAATGCATTGGGGGGAGTTCTGTGCTTTAAAACGAGACTGTGATTATGGAGAGAGTAAGTAAAATTCAAAGTGTTAGGCCAATGCTTCCCGCCGCCCAACCCCCCCAGCGAATACAAGGCCACACTTGGAATCTTTCTTAATGTCACTTGGAAATATCTCAGTTTGGTTCTTTCATATGGTCCTCGTGTGTGTGACAGTAAGGAGCTATCTCTCAGTTGCTTCTTGTATGAAACTGCTTCTAAAGAGTCCCCAGTTGGTCCACGGTAGACGGACAGTCCTTCACACTCTGGAATTTGTACTGTGTTTAGATTAAGAATGAGTGCAAGTCACTCCAGGTGCTTTGAGGAGAAACATTAAGCTATTAAAATGCTGCTTATTAATAAGGTTAGAGAGCTCTTTACCTTCTGACTGTTCTTCCACTTCCCTTCTTACACTGTGAAAAATGTAATGGCCAGAGACACGACTCTACTTTTAAAATAAAGTGAAGCAAGAGAAGGGAAAGGACAGAAAAAGAAGCAAGCTCCCTAGTGACAAGCGTCGGTGTCCCTTCATGCCAGGGAGGTTTCAGCTGAGCATGCTCAGACACAGGGGAGGCACCAGACTCTATCAAAACTCCTTCTGAGCAGCAAGGAGGACACGTCTACGAACTCAATGCTGCAAATCTACAGCTCTTTCCTCTGACACTGGACACCTCTCTAGCTCAGACCGACTGCAATGTGGCTCCTACTTCATGTCATGCTTCTGACAGAGGTCAAAGGTAAGGCTGCCGCTTTCTCATTATAAATGACTATGGTTCCCAAAGATTAGAAAATAGTTATGTAGTTCTGTGATGTTTACAATAGACTCAGTGCGGTGTTTGAAAGATAGACATCCCGCCGTGCATCCACTGAAATGATCCTTAACTGTCTGGAGCACCGTGGAGCCTAGCAGTTTTCAAATGCAGTGTGTATCTCCCAGAAACGTGACTTTTTATGTCGTTAGAACTAAAGATGGGTTGTATTTTAAAAAATCAGTGTTGACATATCAATTCTTGCAGAGGAAAGTGCTTCCGAGAGCGAGGCACATTCATAAACTGAAAGATAGGTTTGTAGAAACCCAACCTGTTTGAATATGCCCATAAAATTTGTGTAATTAATTGTTAGTGGTTAGGAGGTTTTGGGTTTTTTTTTTGTATGTATGTTTGTTTTTGTTAATCTAAACTGGGGACTAGAAACCACAAACAAACCCCAAAACATCTAAGAGTTCACCTATGTAAAACAGTTATTAAAATATAAAATATACATTTGATATAACTTTATCACCTGCTCCATGCGCTTAGAGCTACAGACAACTGAAGTAAAAAAGCTAATCTTGCTACAGGTTTATAAGCTTCCCGTCTCTTTCCAGGGCATAGGAACTCATTATTATCTTGGTTCAAAATGTATTCAGCTAATTCATAGCTTTTCTTTCAAACTTTCCAGAATAAATAGCGGAACTTGAAATTATCATTAACCTCTTAAAAATCAATTTAATTAAATGAGGTACAAGCGAGTAGTTTTCATCTTTAAGTAAAATGCACCACTTAGGACAAACAAGCGTAACTTCTGAGCATAAAATACAGTATTTAAGGACAACTACCAAAAGATTTTTAAATGTTTGAAGTTTTATGTTGTACATCAAAGCTTTGTCCCGTGTTGTACACCAAAGTCCTTACCCACCCCAGTGTACCCAGCGCAGTTTCGATTTTGTATTCTAACTTCTCCTGCATGTAAATCTATTCTCTAAAGAGAAACAATAAATTCCTCCTTCAGGAAACCACAGCTTTAGAACAGGGGTCTGATTTGATTTAAGATCTAAGGGCAGAAGCCTGTGTTCTGTCTTAAGTCATAATATTCAATTTTGGAGGATGGTGAAGAATGAGAGATTTAGGGTCCTTGGACCCTTTAAAAGATGCTTCAAACTCTAACCGCCACTCACCAAATTACTCATTCTGTGCTCCTAAGTAGGCTTGTACTGATCCCCAAACCACTTCCAAGTGACAGCGCATTGTTTGCGGTAGTGCATTGGACTCTGAAAAGTGGAAGAGAAAGAGAGAAAAAATTTTAAAAGATCATTTTGGATTTTTCTAAGTGCCTGATTTCAGATTTATACCTTGAACCTAAAAACAGTTCATTGATTAATTACATTAATCTCTGCTCCATTTTATTTTCTAACTCTGCGTTACTTTTCCTCACTTTGAACTTTTATATTCACGATAACTCACTTTGTTAGTGCAATGTGTATGTCAGTACTGACATCTTATGAGATCATAATTATTTGTTTCTTAATTGCTAAAGTTTTTGTGTTTTCTCCTACAATTCTTGACAGCTAAAATAATAAGGCTCCGTGTCGTGACCAAACAAAGGCCATTATTATTTTTTTCTCAGAATAAAAATTGCTTTCTGAAGTTAAGTCTGTGTGGTCGGTCTTTTTTTTTTTTTTTTTTAGGGCAGTTTAAGCACACGATTGATTGTTTTCTCTTTGGGCCACAGTCACTCCAGTGCTTAGGAAGTAGATGATATTTACTGTTTTAATACGTTAGCCAACAACAACAGCCATCACATCCTGACACCTCTCATGACCCGAACTTTATCATTAATTAATTCACTCTGGATCACTGCTCACCGGCCCCAAACAACCCTCAGAAGACTTTTAATGAATGGATAGAGGCAGTGTTAACTCAAAATAGTTAAACTCAAACAGTGCGCTTAGGTAGAAAATTAAAATCTCAAGTACGGAGAATCCTGCTTGATAACTTCCAACGGCTATATCCTCATGTCATTTCTACTCTTTAAAATGTGATTGTGATTCGAAGCAGAGCCCTGGCGCCGTTCTACAGTGAGCAGTGTTTGAGTGTCCCCTAGTGGCCAAGTTGCACCTAGGCCTTAAGGGGGTGCTTTCCAAACCATGGGTCATTTAACTGCATCGCTAAGACTACAGAAAAGCTTCTCCAACTACATTTTAATTTCACACAATTGCATTCATGCTGTGCCTAGCTGTGAAAATCAATTGTACTTCAATCGAATCCTCTTGAAATTCTTTCCCGCCAGTAATGGAAAAAAAAGTAAGTTTGCTCGTTTGAGGCAAAAACAGAGCCTGCTTGGCGTGAGGGAGCTGGGACCCCAAAGTCAAAGCATTCTGAGTTGTGTAACCTCCAGAGGTGCTAGGTCTGCACATCCGGCTGCAGGTGCACGTGAAGAAGCACAGCCAGCTGTAATAAAGACTTTCAGAACACCTTCCACTTGAACCCAAGACACAAGACCGGGATGCTAATAATTAGCAAGCAAGCTAATAATGAAAAGCTCCATGCTTTTTTAAATCTTAAAAAAAAATGCAGTCTCAAATAAAATTCAGCTAGTAACAAATTATTTGGGGCAAGGTAGCTATCCAATCATAAATTCATGGCGCTTTTAGAGTGAGCCAGCATCCCCAAACTCCAGGTTTTACTTATTCAGTAAATGTGTAACTTGCTAATTCAGCAAAATGGAGAAACGCTAGTGGAGGGGGAGGTAATCGCGTGGAAACAATTCTTTTTTTCTGTGTGCTTGATTTACAGTGCATTAATTTCTCGTGGCTATACTTCCAGAGTAGAAAGAGACCTAGGAGGGTTCTGAATATATAAAATGTCCTTCGAAAACAATTGATTTAGCATTCACATGATAAAGAGCCTTTTAAAGATTAACACTAGAAAGAAATTGCGTTAGCCAGGCTGTGAAGCAAACGGCCGCTGCAATGTGTTCAATGACAAGAAGCAGAGTCCCAGCCTTCCTTTCTTCCTGGCCCTCCTGCCCACCAGGCTTTGACTTGGCCCCTTGCTTCTGTTCCTGGTGATGCCTCCTGCCCGCTTCCCTCCTACTGCTAAGTAGGAGTCTAGTCTGATTTTGTTGTGGTCTTTTGTTTGTTGCTTTCATTTTGACTTCACCTTTTTAATTGGCTTGTAAAAAAATGTATAGGGACCATGTGATGTATCTGTATGTGCCCACGATGCGATGTTCAAATCAGAAGCAACAAATACTTTGCGAACACGTTTCATTTCTTCACAGGCAAGTCCTTCAAAACCCTTTTCGTGGGCCTCGGTTTTACTTCTTACTGACGGGCAATGGTTGTGCTCACCAGTGGGAATCCGTGTGAGGAGTCTGGGGTGCAGCAATCCAAGCAGGATCGAATTTCCCTGTCCTTCATGTCTCCTCACGCTTGGGGTGTGTGCGCACCTACCTTCCAGACTGAAAGAAACATATAACACACGTGCTCCAATGTAGAAGTTACAAGAATCTACTTGAATGTAGAATAATTGTGGCTAGAGGTTGAGAAGTCAGGGAGGGAGGAGACTGATAGAAATCGGCAAAACAGAAGGGGCACATTCTGCTGTCTACAGCACAGTGGCATGACCACAGATCGCGTGGCCTGTTAGGCGTCCGATGTCACTGACGTCACTGGTGCATAGGTTCACTTCCGGTGCGGTCCCCTCTTCTCCCTTTTGCAAGTCTCCCTTGTCCCACCACCTCTACACCCTAGCCGAGCTCTCCGCTGTCTTCCTGGTCTCCTTCCTCTGAAATCTTCCTGGGTTTCCACGTCTGTGCTTTCCAGCCCCCTCGCCATCAGCCCCTAGATCTCAGCTCTCTGCCGACCCTGCCACATTTCATCGTAAGTCACCGGCCTGCTCCATCAAAGGTTGTCCACATCTGCCGCTGCATTCCTACTTGGAGACCCATTTGTCTTTTAGCAAGACCCTTCTTCAAATAGTCCTCTCGCCACCTCCTGTCTTTGCTGGGCTTTCCCACCCCCACCCCCGCGCCCCCCCCCCCCCGACTTCCTGTAGCTTTCTGTTTCCTACTAGCTCAATTGTTTCTGGAGTGGTGGCTGTCCCTCATCTACTGGCCTAGCCAACAGTCTGATCAGTAAGATTCTATTGGTTAAGATTTGGAGGGCACAAAACTCAAACGGAACCAAGTAATCGTTATAGCTTCGATTTTTAATACTTCCGCACCAGCGTGCTCTCTTCTCAAAGACCATACTGATTTTTCCGCCAATTCCGAAATCTAGGAGGCTCTGGAGACGAAGTTTGATCAAGTTTGTCTAAATCAATCAGGGACAATTCAGACTCTGTCTTTATACATGTACTGGAAAAATACATCAATTTGTGCTATAGAACACTATTCACTTGACTGGAAAATTTTTGCCTTATTCAGCAGGAAATAGTATGCAATCATGAGCTTTCTAAAATTAGTAAAAATATGTACATAAATATGTATGTATGTATGTATGTATGTATGTATGTATCTATGTACATAAGAGCTGTGGAGATGGCTCAGCGGTTAAGAGCACTGGAGGCTCTTGCAGAGAACCTGGGTTCAGTTCCCAACACCACGAGGCGGCTCACAACCATCTGTAACTCCAGTTCTAGAGGGAATCTGATGCCCACTTCTGGCACCTTTGGGCATGCCTCTGTTTTGCCTGAATGTGGTGTAGCGACTTTTCTGTGGAGGCCAGAGAAGGGAATCAGATCCCCTGGAAACTGGAATTACAGTCCCATGTAGGTGCTGGGAATCCAACTCACAACATCTGGAAGAGCAGTCAGTGCTCTTTACCACAGACCCATCTCCCCAGACTCTATTCATTGGAGATTTTAAAGATTTGGATTTTAAACTACTTCTTAAAGATGTCTTATTCCCTACTTCTCCAAATATAAATTCTCCCTGTGCTTGGCCCTAAACTTGTTTGTGAGGTTGGAGACATTTTCTTCGTGTTTTTGACCCTCTACAAGTGCATCCACATAGGTGGGTGTATCCACCCATCTATGGGTGTATACATCATGGGTGTATCCACATAGATAGACTGACCCCCTAGCTCATTCTAATAGTGCAGACGTTTTTGTCTTGTGGATGATCCAGCTTCATCCCCATGTCCTACGATAGAGGTTCTCCATTGCTTTCTTGCTGGCTATGAGAAAAGGGTTTTATTGAGATCACCACTTTGGGTGGCCACTCGGGGAGGTTCTTTCTTGGCCCACTCAGAGCAGCTGCGCTCAGCCTAGTCAAGCTATCATTGAACCTGACCCTGAAAGAACAAGTTAAAACACCACAGCAGGCTTTACTTTTTCTGGAAAAGTGTTTAATATAGAAGCATACGTGTAATTTGCCCACAGTGGGGTGGAGTGCTTTTCCAAAAGTCAGAAGACACCACATGCATGCAGTTCCCACTGAGACCAGAAGATGACGCCAGATCCTGAGGTTACAGGTGGTTCTGAGCCATTATGTGGGTGCCAGAAGCTGAAAGCAGGTCCTCTGGGAAAGCAGCCAGTTCCCTTAACCACTGAGTCATCTCTTCATCCTCAAGTCACTGTTTTTTAAAATAAAGAAGAATATGGTAATTTTTGTTATACAATCTGTGTATATCTGGATGGCTAATTGAACTGACCTGCATCATTTATCATATTAATTCTTTTTGTAAATCTTTTTTTTTAATTTGGAGGTGATAGAGACAATTAAATATTCGGTAAAGGAATTTGTTAACCCCACACTAACAGTATACAGCCTCTTAATGGGTAGTAATTCAAAACTTTGAATATGCAAGTTTACCTACATGACAACCTTAATGGTAATTGCCATTCCAATCCTATAGGGGAAATTAATCACATCATAACAGAGTCTAGTAAGAGAGGACTTTGGTACCTGAGTCTCCTTGTCCCTGTCATTCCTTTTCTACATGTCTTTGATCGTGTCTTAGATAGAAAATGTCTGCTTGGCCAGTGTGGCCTGGGTTTGCACCCAGGGCTGGCTCTGTCCACTCTACCCCTGAACTGCAGCCCCCCACTTTCCATTCACTGTCTCTCTGAGCCACTCAGTCTCAACCAAATCTGTGAAAAAATGATGTACCTCCTACTGTAGATATTTCTACACCCAACTCCCTTTTATGTAAATGAGGGAGATACTTTAAAACGTGGAAGCGGGGTTCTCTTTCAGGGATGCAAATGAGCGACTTTTGCCTGAGGTGAGACGGCACAGACTTGACTAAAACTGCGAAGGCAGGAAGATCAGGGTCTTGGGGAGCTCAGAGAAAGATGGACCTCCTTAGTGAAGAATTTCCTTGCCAACTGTCTCCCCTCTCCCTCTCCCAAATGCTGCTCTTACTGTATTAAAGGCTAAAATCATCCTCTGGGAAGAATTAGGTGTCCTTCCTAACAGCACCGGGGTTCACAGACACCGGGGTCAGTCTGCCTCCTTGTGTGTGTGAACTGTGTGTATTGGTTGCTCGCTCACAGAAACAGCTCTGCCTATTCCTGAATATTTCATGCATAGATGACAACTTCTGAGACACGCATCACGTGCTAGAAATCGAGAACTTTCCTTGGCACAGGAACAGTCAAAATGAATAATTAATTTCTTTCCATCAGACAAGACTTGTCTCACTGAGTGGGAAAAAAATCAACTAGAATCGAACACTGCAAGGATCGCCGAGGAAGGATGTCCGAGGTGACTTGTGAGGGAGACTCATAATTTGGAGTGACTGTCTTTGGAAGGCTTGGGGAGATTTCCCTAGAAATGACTTCAGAAATGAACGTGAAATAAAGAAGCGGAAAAGGAAAATAAAATGTATTCCCAATGCAAAGATCAGTGCATTAAAAAAAAAAATCTCAGTACATTTCCACCATAAAAGGCACACTTCCGGGAATGTTTTCCTGACAAAAGACAAGATAGCCAGAGAAAGTAAAGAAGGCCTGGTCAGTGAGATCGCTTTGGCACTTTTCCAGACTGTGTAGTGTGCCGCTGAGGGATCCCCATGCTATCTTTTACCTATCTTCTCTTTCAAAGACTTTTAGGTTGTTTCCAATTTGGGACTTTAGTGAGTGATGCTTTTGAGAATGTTCCGGCACCAGGGGTGGGGGCGGGGAGCGGGCGTGGAGGGGTCTCTTCGGGCACACATTTCTGCAGACTCAGAGAGAGAGCCTGATGATTCATACAGTTTGCAAAGCTTCAAGTACAGCAGATGGTGAGATGCTGTTTTCCAAAACAGGTGTTCTCATGAGCATTCCCAGAAGTGTATTAGGGCTTGCGTGATGTCATAGCCTGCCCAAATTGTGCATCGCTGCTTTTAAAATCCTAAGGAGACCTGGAGAGAAGGCTCCGGGGTTAAGAGCATTTGCTACTCTTCCAGAGGATCTGGGTTTGGTTACCAGTACCTACACGATGGCTCACAGGTACCTGTAACTCCAGTTCCAGGGACCCGGTGCCCTTCTTCCTCTCTACTCCCCCCTTTCTCACTTCCACGCCTCTTACCTTTTGTCTCGGGGGTTAGCTTTTAAACCCAGACCAGCCCTGGAACCACAGGTTTGGAACTATCTTCTGGAGCCTGGTCGGTCCCTTTGGGTACATAACTAGATACAATCTATCCATAACCTGTCCCAGAATCTACCTGTAACCAGCAGTTCAGCTAGGAGAGGTAGGGCCCCCAGGGGTCCCTCCCCAATCTATGATCGATTGTTGACAGGTTCAGTCTTGCGCATGCCCAGTGCAGGCAACCACAGCTACTGGGCAATCTTGTTGCAAATGTTCAAGTCATGCCCTGGAGACAGCATTTTAAGCCCTCCTCGCTGTCTTCCAGTTCTTCCGTTCTATCTGCTCACGCTTCTTTCGTGTTTCGGCTACTTAGTTACATCATTGGTTTTCCTCAAGGATAGCACACACTTTACATAAACATCTTGTGCGTGCTTTAGGCTTATCCCTAAGTATGTGGCTATTAATGATGAAAAAAAAGGTTGTTTGGTTACTTTACTTTCTAATTGTTTGCTATTTACCTACATCTGGCTGTGTAGAAAGTGTGCTTCTCTCGTTATTAGCCTATTGTTCCAGCACATTCGGGTTTACAGTCACCATCCATAGACAGCAACTCTTGTAACCCCCCTTCTGGTATTCATTACACTGTGTCAGCCCCTTGATTACCTCTGTTAGGTTAGTGTTCCGGTATAATATTGAACCAGCAGTAGCGAGCATCGTTGCCTTTGGAAACCTATCATGAAGCAAGCCATGATTTCACAGATTTAAAGCGAGCTGATTGCCTTTACTTTCCATTTGTAGAGTTGTTTGAATGCCAGGGTCCAGGAGTTCCACCCCTGGAGCCCCTCTTGTCAGGGACATTGTAGGCAAGTGACAAATGAGGAGACTATCTGACTGAGTTAAAACGAGAGGCCTGACCTCCCCCGAGAATTCCAGCTACATTTCCAGACTCTGTTTTCTCACACAACATTGCAAACACTGTGTTCCGAAGGCCTGCTGTCCGGGAGGAACTTCCCACCAGTCCCTGAGCATGACTGCTAGTTAAGAGTCTCAGAAAGCAGATACAAACAACCCTTTGGAAGGATTGACTTGTCTTCTCTGGGGAAGAGTCTTTCTAATGTTTGGATAATAGAATACTATTTTTCTAATGAATAAATATGAAATGTAAGGTGACAGAGATTTTAGAACACCTCTTCAAAAGCTAAAATATTAACCATGTCTGATGTCAGCAAGTTCCTGTAAATGTTTCCATTTGTTGTTCAAAGAAATGCAGAAACCTAGAAAGTTCTGACCTTACAGACACTGTCCAACCCCACAACTGTTATTCTTTTATTTAAAAAAAAAAGTGCAAATGGATTAAGGAGATAAGAAGGTGTTGTGAAACACAATGTGGCAAGGGATACCTCTGGCAGGCCCATGTCACTGTGCGCCCCTGAGTAATTATGCCACGCAACAGACCTGGTGTGAAAGGGGTTTGTTGGGGGAAGGGAGAGGAGTGAGGACCTGGGAAGGGGTAGAGCCATGAAGACAGGCAGACAGATGGACAAATGAGGGCAGAGCCATGAGAGCGGAGAAAAGAGGGCAGAGAACAGAGAGGGGGGATGCTGATGGGTGGGAGGGGGAGAGAGAGAGAAGGAGAGGAAGAGAGGGAGGCGGGGGGAGAGAGAGAGAGCGAGTGAGAGCGAGAGTGAGCGAGAGAGAGCAAGAGAGAGAGAGAGAGAGAGAGAGAGAGAGAGAGAGAGAGAGAGAGAGAGAGAGCGCTGCTGAGTGCCAGGTAGGTCCTTTTATAAGTAGTGCACACCTGCAGCACGCACCTGGCAGCAGTTCGTGACATAAGCATTGCTAGGTCCCCAAGGGCAGGCCAGCAGAATCACCTGTAATAGCAGAGCAGAGAGGAACTCCGGAAGTGGAAGTATAGAAAGGCGGAGAGGAACCACAAAGCCAGGGAAAGAGGCTTCCTGCCTGATGAAGGTGGTGGAATTCGTTAGACGCTTCAGGGGACCAATGAGGTAACAGAAAGGATTAGGCACCCATCTTTAAATCCAGCACTTGGATGGCAGAGGCAGGAGGATCGCTGTGCGTTCAAAGTCATCCTGGTTGTCGACAGAGTAAGTTCCAGGCTAGGCAGAGTTACACAGTGAGATTTCATCTTAAAAAGGAGAACTGAGGAGGGCAGCAGACAAATGCTGGTCTTGATGGGAACTCAGATGGCGTAACAGGCCAACATTGGAAAGGCAGGAGGAGTGAAGACAATGGCTTGTCACTCTTCTGAGAAGTGACCTTTTAAAAGGGGAGAAGACTGGCTCTGCCCCAAAGGCAACTGGATATAATAGCATTTGGTTTGTTAACTTGTTTTGAATATGAGGCCTGATTGTTTTCTGGTTTGTTTAGGTGTGTGTGTGTGTGTGTGTGTGTGTGTGTACATGTGTGTATGCCTGTGTGTGTATGTGTGTGCCTGTGCATGTGTGCCCATGTGTGTACTGTATGTATGTGCCTGCATGTGTGTGTGTGTGTCTGTGCACCTGTGTGTGTGTTTGCATGTGTGTGCGTTTGTGGCTCTGTGTGTGTATGCACATGCACACATGTGCATGTTGTGATGTGGTGATTGAA
Source organism: Grammomys surdaster (assembly GCF_004785775.1). Taxonomy (NCBI): domain Eukaryota; kingdom Metazoa; phylum Chordata; class Mammalia; order Rodentia; family Muridae; genus Grammomys; species Grammomys surdaster. The sequence goes on from NW_021604781.1 coordinate 3,560,236, forward strand.
CCTGGATCTCGCTAGCCAAGCACTGGATCTCTAAGCTATGTCTGGCCTTTGAGAACCGAATGAACAGGACTAATGTGGAGGGGATGTCATGACAAGGAACGAGAATGGAAAGACGGGAAAGCAGGGCTGTAACTAATGTCTACAGCGTCTGAGACTCTGGGGCAGAGGGTAGACTCAGGAGACATTACAGTGAGCAGTTAGGGGTCCCTCACCCTTCAGGTATCATCCCTGACCCTGGTCCACGGCCATGCAGCCTCCACACGGCTCAGTGTAGGCAGTCCATGTGAGGGGTGCCCTACCTCTGTGCAAGGCGCATCCTGATTGGGTGCATGTCAGGAACCCTGGGTGAGGGAAAGGTGTAAACTGATGGGATTTGGAAGAATCCCCACTGAGAAGAAGAGCCATCGATGAAAGTTCAGTGAGACAGGGGAATCTGTGACTTGGAATTTTAGGAGCAACAGATGAGACCTAAGTCCAGTCCTCTCTCTTCTCAGTGTTGCCCGTGTCAGGGATTCATCTGGTCTGTCACTGTCACACTCTGTCCTGTCCCTCTGTCCTTCACCCACTCACTAGGCATACTCTGAGTTTCTCAGTCTTGGGCAGCTATCAGAAAGAAGGCAGACTCTCTAATCACACTGAACAAGATGGATGTTTTAACACCAGAACACAGCCAGGCAGGCATGAGGGCAGGCTTGTGATCTCAGCACTCCGGGCTACTGTAGGAGAATTGTACATTTGTGGTTAGCCTGGGCTCTAAGCAATGTGTTTAGAGATGCTCTGACTTGCCAGAAGTAGAACAGCTTCCAGAAAGTGGCCTGACCAAATGCAGACTGCCCAGAGAGCTGCTTCATCCCACTCAGAGCACCCAGGGGAGACCATGTTGCTTATCTTGTTGACTGGCAACCGACATGGTCCAGTTAACATTTCCTGGATGGTCTAGTAGTTAACTCTTAAATGTGTGGCTGAGGCTCTGTCTGTGACTTCTGCTCTATGGTCTGCTTCAGTGACAGTGCCACCCTCACTGAGGTGAGCAGCACCATACAAGTCACCCAGAAAAGCATCTCCTCAGTTAGTCACCTCTGTGGAATGCCCTCTCTAGAAGGTTCTGGTGTGGAGGGATCATTAATCCCAAAGATGGGAGAAGAAAGACCACCAACCCAAATCATCATGGTCAAATTCATTAAAGCAAGCAATTGATTAAAGTATGCTTGCTTATTCATGTACATGGGCTGCTTCCCCCTAAAGCAGGGTTCTAGAGGTCAGCTTTGGATGTGAGGAAGACAACAAGGCTTTGAAGCTTGGGGAGGGGGCTTCTAAATGGAGGATTTAGGGGGTGCAAAATAGATGGGGTTACAGGAGCAGAACATAAACATAAAAAGTTAGTCATGGCCTGAAACAGAGACATAATTGCAAGGTGGACATAGCAAGGAAGCCATAACAACTGTTATCATAACAAAGTAGTCGTTCATAACAGATATCATAACAAGGTAGTCATAGGTGGTCATATAACCTTTTGAAACAAAGGTAGGGTTGCAAAGTGGTTATAAACAACCCTTGGAAACAAAGACATGATTGCCATGCCTGGAGCAGGCAGAACAGAACCATTTGTAGTTAAGGATACAGGTGGGGCATAGCCCAGTCCTTGAGAAACAGATTTAATCATAAACAGGAGTGAACCTAGTTTGTCTTTACTATAAGTTGGTTTTCAAGCCTAAGATGGAGGCAGGCTGGTTCTTCAGAACACATGGCTTTCCTCAGTTCCAGTCAGTACTACTGTTGTCAGAAAATCAAAACAGGGACCTGACCATCTTTAGTGATTTTTACATGGCAAACCTAAAAGGTCTTTCTCACGCGTCCCTTCCCAGTAGCCCAGGAAAAGTGTTGACTGGCAACCCGAAGCACCCTTGGGCGGCAGTCCAGCTGGCTTCTCTGAAAGGCAGCTGCAGAGCTATTACATCATGCCAGTGCACAGCTGGAGTTCTGACTGGAGAGAGGAGGGACTTTGACAGTGGTTTCCTTTCAGGAGCCCAGATCTCCCCACTGCTGTAGTTTGACCAGAAGAGTACCATGGAAACCTCTGGAAGCCACCAGCTTTGCATTGATGTTAGCAACCTCCATTTTATAATTCCTGAGTTTCAGTAAAACTGCCTCTCTCTACTTCAGCCAGCGATGGCAGGAGCCCCAGACTGCAGAATATGCCTCCCCCAGATGGCCAGTGGATCTTCCTCGGTATGCGCCAAACACAGCCGGGACTCTTAGTTATTATTTAAATTTCGTGACTATGAGGGACAATGATAAGTACAGTACGCAGGACTCTGGATTTTATTTACTCAGAATTGAAACGGGAGCCCACAATGTTAGCAAGGTCAAATTTTGAAAAGGGCTCTTTCCTTTTTTCAGCTCCTATGGGAGTTTATTATTTAAGTTAATTGAGCACCAAGTGATACCGGACATGAAGGAGACAGAGGACAAAGAGGAAGGAGCTGAGTTCAGTCATTTTCCTTTCATACTCTAATTATACTTGAAATGTCCCAGGAAGATGCCACCATGGAGTGGGAAATGGAGACGCCTGACAGATACAATTGGCAGTTGGAGACACTTGTGGTCAGCCCCTCTCCTCCACTTCTCTTGTCCCTCCCAGATTTGACACCCTCACCCCACCCCACCCGACCTGACATTCTTGAGTCACACTCTAGATTGGCCTCCTCCATCAGGAAAGTTCCAGAAGACGCACCTGTGAGGGCCTCGGGGAGTGCTCGATGACATCACTGTCCCTGGGAGTTCACAATGACATCACTGTCCCTGAAGAAGATCACCTGCCCTGCTTTTACTCCCTTGTTCCATCTCCAGGGTCATCTCAACTAACAAGCTAAGCTCACATAATCCAAGTGTCTCTTCCAATGACGTCCTTGGGAGCTTAGCGTCCACTTGTAGGTCAGACGGTCTGAGTGTCCACATTCAAACACCTGCCTGTTAACACCTGCATCCTTTGTGAACAAGGACGGCCAGCAGGGAGGTCTCCAAAGACGTTTGTGGGATGCAATCTCTCCAAAAGTCACCATTTACTGGAAGGCCCAGATGGCTATGTTTCCCCAGACCCAGATAAAAGCATCTTCATAAAGATCATTGATAGGTTATTTCTCTGCCAGTGAAATGAGCCAGTTCAAGCCAGATTAGATTATATTAAAGGCAGGATTATTGGGAAGCTTCTCTCAGGCGAGTTCACTGGCCCCAAGGACTGAGGTCAGGAAAGTCACCTTGGGGTGAGAGTGGGGGTAGTGGGGAGAAAAAGAGAGAAAGGGCATGTGCATTGAAGGAGGAGAAGAAGGGGAGGGGTAGAAGGAGGAGAGAGGCCAAAATGTCTGGATCATACAGAATGAAGGGCAGCCCAGCCCCTGGGCTGGAAAGTCCAGAGTTGGAGGCACAGTATGCCAGGTAGGGACTGAGGGATGCTGGGAGAACCTGGAGGCCAGGTCTGCTTTGATTATGTAAAATATGCACCTCAGACCCTTGTCCTGGGTCTAAGGGTCTAACCAGATGATTAGAATATCAGTAGGCTCCATTACCTTTAGCATTCAATGAGATAATTGGGAAATACCCAGCACACAGTAGGTGATACTGTATGCAGGAAAGCCCAGCTAAAGCTTGCTTTAAAAACCTTCGTATCTACACCCAAATAGCTTCCTGGTTATGATGGTGAAGTCATCGGCAGGAACACTTCCAACACCTCTCCCCATCCCTTCAACAGGTTGTAATAAGCTAGCCATTTCAGAGTGCCCTTGCTCTCTAGGTATGTGAAGTTTGATGTGTTAACCTGTAGTGTCTGGTTGGACACTGTGGCTCTGTCACAGGGTGTTACAGGAGCATTCGAACTCTTTATGTGTGAGTCTGTGTGTACTGGGGTAGGTTTCTATCTGACTGTGAAACACCTTCAAGTGTTAGTTATCCCTACCTGTACCCCCTCCCTCCTCTCCCCTGCCCTCCTGCCTGACGCCACAGATAAGCCTTCCCCATTATCCCCCCTTCACCCTTTATATCATTCATTCTGTCTCTTCTCCCTTGAAACCTCCCAAGGTACACCAGCAGCACAAACTGGACTCTGTGAGTTTAAATGACAAGGATGATAGAATGCTGGGAAGGGAGGGGGTAATCTGGAGGAGGTGGGGGAGGGGCTGAATGAGGTACAACCTTCTCAAAGAACTAATATAAAACAAACCTGTGAAGTTTCAACTTGACCTCAAGACTTCCATAATTTTATTAGTCAGTTTACAAAGAGTATGTCCAGAAAAAATATTTCTGGAAAGCATGCTCTTAAACTTGAATGCACACTCATTATATCTAAATGTCTGGGGTTGCTTTATAAACCCTGTTTCCTGGTATGTAACGTTATAAAAGGTCACAGGACTTCCTGTCTGCACCCCTCTGTCCAACTAGGCTTGGGTTCAACACTTGTTCATGTGTTATGCCCTCTTTCTGGGAAGATTATTTTTAATTTGTCTTCATAAATGGTTTCTACTTGGAAAGGTGTATTTCAGAATGGTTCAACTCCCACCCAGCATAGCGGTTACTAGTAGCCTCTGACATCAGAAAGCAGAATCAAACTTTACCCAAGTCACCTAGATGACACCCCCAAGCAAGATGCTTAGCTTACCATCTGCTAAAGCATGCAGAAAGATACAATCCCATCCACATCTCTCTGGCCTGAGAGGAGTAACTGAGATAACTACCCAGCAGAGTGCTGGTGCTCGGTACCTTCTTAACATGAGAGTTGCTGCTAGTATTGTCACCCTTATTTTAATGAAGGTTAGGCTCTCTCCCCAGCTCTCACTTAAATGGTCCTTTTGCATATGTATTAAGTCACCTTAAATTTTTCTTATGAAAAAATAACTGCATAAATCAGTTTCTTGGTTCCCATTTAAACATGGTTGCAGCCTTCTGCCTCAAGCACTAAATACCTCTTTGACTCCATGCAGTAGTCAAGCAACCCATTTGGCTTTCTTTGTAATTACTTCCCTTAAGTGAAAATACAAAATGGGTCTTCACCTCACCCACGGTATAGCTAGTGTTAGGCTCAATTGGGGTCACTTACGATGTTATTCCATATTTGTGTTCTAAGACTGACCCTGGACGAATCAGCTTGTTCTTACCACAGGACGATGCCAGCAAGGTCTAGCCACAGTCACGTTTGGTTTCTTAACATAGGAATTTTGAATCTGCGCTCTCTTATCTTTCACGTAGATTTTGCACTGGCTGACAGCAGTATGGTGGCTCCTCTGTGCCCAAAAGGGTATTTCCCCTGTGGGAATCTCACCAAGTGCTTGCCCCGAGCCTTTCACTGCGATGGCGTGGATGACTGCGGGAATGGTGCCGATGAGGACAACTGTGGTGAGTCTTCCCCCTACCACACTGCATGTGCTCCCCTAAACCATGGGTCGGCCAGTAAGTGAGGGGAACTGGGAGGGGGCGATCTAATAACAACTGCCCGTTGCATTCGGGCTAATGACCCGACTTTTAAAAGCCCTAGAGCTTGCCAAGATCAGAAAGATGGTCCCATAAAAAATCAAAATGACATTCTAAATTCTTCTTTGGTTCTCATAATTCAATTTTAAGAGGCTTCCTTGTGGCCAATAACTTTGCTGGGCTGTGAGAATATCCATAAACTGTCACTGGGCTCACCTGGGGAATTAACTGATTGTACACAGTGACCTTGAGTGTCAGCTGAGGGCCACGACCTCCCCACAGCACCGGGACACAGTGGGCACAAAAAGGATGAGGGAGAAATGAGGACCTGGACCTTGGAGCTCATAGGACAACATGAGCTAAGAAAACAGTAATGGTGCACATAGACAGCAGGGCAAACCCGGAGAGAAAGGGACCGTGAATTTCAGAGATGAGCAGGATCTTGGAAAGTCATTTTAAGAACAGAATTAAGGAGAACTTTAATTAAAGTAAATTGACTTGAATAAGAGCAAAATAAAAGGAGGAAGAGGGAGAAAGGGAGGAGGGAAGGAAGAAGGAAGGAAGGGAGGAAAGGAGGGAGGAAGGAAGAAAGGAATGAGGAAGGAAGGAGTGAGAAAGGAAGAAAGGAAGGAAGGGAGTTAGGAAGGAAGGGGAAATGAAGGAAGGGAAGGAGAGAGGGAGGGACAAAGGCCAGGAAGGAAGATATTCAGAGGAATAGAATTCTAGGCATAGAAAATAACAGGCTCCAAGGCTGACTGGAATAAACTGAAAAGGTCACATGACTTGAGCTCAGTGTCCCTCTCCTCCTGGGCCTGCCCATGGGTAAATCTCCAGCCATGTAGAGTCCTGTGTGTTACGTTGCCACCTCTTGGCAGATGCAAGTGCCCTAAGAAAAGACCTGAAACTTCTTTGCTTTGTTACCACCAGAATGTAGGATAGTAGGGTACACAGTAGGCGCTCAATCTGTGCTCAGTAGGGTACACAGTAAGCGCTTAATCTGTGCTCAGTTCAGAGGTACTTCTCTGATTATCAATGAACAAGCCAACGAGATTTCTTTTTGCTAGGAGGGAATCAAAGGTCACATCTGTTTATCTACCCACCACCAGGACATTCTGAACCCAAACTGAGCAAAGCACACGGAATAGCTTGTAATACAGTTAAAGGTATCACAGCAGCACAATTCAGGATATGAAAAAGGAATAAAGATAAATTATAGATATCAGGGATCAAAGGGGCCTGCAAGTGACTGCGTAAATTTACTTTTTGATTCATGTGGAGTTGTATTGCAATGCAAACCTTACCATTTTTACAGCACATGTTCAATTAAGGATACTGCAAAATGGGTTCATTTTTATTCATATGTGATTTTTCATCATATAAAGGACATAGCAAATAAAAATTTCACAATAGCAAATGACAAATTGACATTATGGCAGGATAAAGGGAGGCAATTATTATTTCTCTCAATAGTCTTTACTAAAAGATATTCTGGGTTTTGCTTTATTTAAAAATAAATTCTGGCAAGGACTGGTGTTGCCCGTGTTGAGAGCATATGAGGCCCTGGGTTCAATCCCCAGCACTGAAACAAAACAAGGAAGGTCCAATTTTATCAGAACGTGGTAGACCTATCTCACAAATCCCTTCCATCTTCACATGGCAAAGTACCTGAATGAAATACAGGGTCAATGGTCTTGGGAAATCCCCAAAATTCAGGTCGAAAGATCCAAAATGTCAGTATTAGAAATGGATACTATTTATCGCGACATGTATAACCACATAAAATAATACTGGCACTGTACATGTTGGGGAATGAACATTTGAAATCCTTGAAAAGAATCAATCATTCATTCTGTTGCTTGAGCGGATTTTTTTTTTTTTGTTTCGTTTTGTTTTGTTCTTTTGGTTTGATTTCGTGAAACTTTTGTACTTTTGTTTTGTGGTGTGGTCTCTGATTTCCAGACTAACTGACGCATATCACTCACCATCCCACAGGTGACACTAGTGGATGGACGACCATATTTGGCACAGTCCATGGGAATGTCAATAAAGTGACATTGACACAGGAGTGCTGTAAGTGGTGGCGGTTCAAAGATGGTTTCCGCTTTGCAAAAACTTGACTGTGGCTCGTGGATCTCTCTGGGAACAGCAGCCCCCTCTTATCTAAGGTTCTGCTGTCAATTGCTGCAACGGTTTGCAGTCAACTGCAGTCCCAAAACAGTACCGACGGCGGCAGCGGTGCCTTGAGACAAACAGACCACGTTCACATAGCGTTTGTCGTGGTATACTGCTGTCACTTTTTATGGAGTCATCAGGCACTCTTAATCTCACTGGCCTGACTTATGAACGTCCCAGAAGCGTGTAGGCAGAGGGGAATCAGTCAGTCCAGGACTTGGCTTTTTCTCTGGTTTCAAGCATCCACTGGGCGTCTTGGAACATGTCCCCTGTGGGTAAGTGGGGACTGCTGTAGTGGCTCAGCTACCTTCAGAAGGTCGATATCGTGTCTTTGCATCTCACTGGTAACCACTCTACTGTCTGCTGTGGGCCTGGGGTCGGGGGAGGAAGAACAGATCCATGTCTATGCATGCTCACTCCTTTTGTTACTATATGGGTCACGAGAATGCACAGATAATAATTGTGACAAATGTCAAGGTTCCATTTCCTTTAATTTTTTTTCATTAAACAGCTCACACTATGTTTCAGATACAGAAAGGACAGTGATGATTAAGGTGTCTCACAAATATCATACATAGCTAGAAAGTCATTCTCACTGAGCCGTGGTGATTCCAGGCTGCACAGGGAGGCACTGTAAGAAATGAGGGCTCTGCCAGGGACAGGAATAGTCTCCTAAGCAATGCACCGAGGTGGCTTTGAAGTCCCTGGATGCAGAGAGAAGAGTTAACCGATTGTCAGGGAAGCAAGACCAGTAAGATCTGCGGGGAGCTGTCCAGTGCAGGTTGCTCAAAGCCTTTACACACGTGCACTGTGATGCTACAAACCTGGGCTAGAGGAAGGCAGGGCTGAACTCAGAAGGCTACAGCATGCTCTAATTAAGAGGGTTTGGGGCACACACTGTAGAGGTTGGCCTCTGTACTGTTATAGAGTTGAAGTGTGTGTGTGTGTGTGTGTGTGTGTGTGTGTGTGTGTATACATATAGTCTGGTATATGTCACAATACATAAATTTCATTTACATATGTGATGTCCACACATTAAGTGCTATACTAACATTGAACAAGGAAGTGTACATCTTTAATCCCAGCACCCTGGGAGGCAGAAGAAGATAATCTGCATTTGTTCTAACCAGGGCCACGGAGTGAGACACTGACTCAAAAACAAACAAGCAAATAAGCAGCGACAACAAACCCCTATCCTATCAGCACATAGTCAGTGCACTTCCCTAGGGTTACACAACTGTGCAGCCAACCAACTCAAAACCAGAAACAGTCCAATCAAAACTGCATCTGTGCTGAACTTGTACAGAAAATGTCCTAATCACTAATCCTTAATGTATATTATATTTATTATATTATATAATATTATAAATATTATATTATATACTGCTACAATCATATAACAATGTGAACTATGTAAATAGTGGAACAACTATGTCAACAAGATTTATGCTGTAATCAGCATCATGAAGCCTCTAGAGATTTCTAAAGGATCTATGCAAATGCTGCACCATTTTAAAGGGCTCTTGAGCATCTGTGAATTTAGGTACCCACAAAGCCCCTGAAAACAATCTCCATCCCATACTTGGTAAAGACTTCACTGTGCACTTTATTATACTAGTTTATAACTTATCTACATGTGTATACATGGATATATAATGTATAAAAGTTAAATTAACCAGATAGAGTGGCATGCACTAGTAACCCCTGAAATCTGGAGTCTGGTGAAGGACAATCCTGAGTTCAAAGCCAGCCTGGGGCTGTGTGGAGATGTTCAAGGTTAAGAGCACTGGCTGCTCTCGAAGAGGACCTGGGTTTAGTTCCCAGCACCAACATGGTGACTCACAACCTCCTCTAAGTGGATCTGATGTCCCCTTCTGGCCTCTACAGTACTACAAGCAGGTGGTGCGCACACACACACACACACACACACACACACACAGAGTAAGTTAAGGTAGACATGAAGGCCTGTTAGGAGAAAACTCCTTCTGACCAAGAGAGTAGAGTCTCTGTCCTGGTGCAGGCCTGACATTCTGATGAGCCAGGTCAATCTCCTGGCCAAGGGGCCACCCACAGGAAGGGAGCTTACCTTAAAGTATGCGGTAGATGCAATAGTTCATTTTTGTCCCAGGGGCCTGATCGGGCTTTTTTCTTATCAGTTAAACAGATACCTCACCCCACGGCACCATCTTACTCCAAGAAGGAATGAGCAACATCTTAGAGGTTGAAGGAAAACACATGTTTAAGAGAAGAGGAGGAATTTGTAAGCAATAGTAAATGAGTCTTTTTCTACCAAGTATTGTAAAAACTATGACAGGGAATTCAAATCTTCTTATCTGCCCCACCACACACCCTGTGAATCCTTTGTTTACACAAAGGCCCTGCTACATTCTTGAGTTTAAATGGACAACCTTCTTATTTTCTTTATGTCAATTCTTTAAAGAACTAGCCAATCGTGAAAGACCATGAGGTCAGGACCCCACCCATGGAGAAAAGACAGTCACCTGTGTGAGAATGAAATCCACATTCACTTCCTGCCCTGTGTGCTTTCGATTATGAAGAGTAAAACTTTGCCTTATTAAGACTTTTTAAAAAAAACTTTTCACTACTTGAAAAAATAAAACAAAAAAAGAAAAATATAATTTTAAAAAATGACAAAACTAGTAAGAGATCAAAAGTCAAAATTCTAATAGCCTCTTCTTTACACACCGCATCTGGAGCTCACTTCACACAAGGGCAAATCTGTGTGTTTGGTTGGGTTGGGTCTCTGTTTTTGTTCTTTAGTTGTTAATAGTAAAGAAGGAACACTCAGGATCAGGAACAGATGTTCCAAAATGGCCCCTGCAGAGGCAGACCATGGATGAGAGAAGAAAATCCGAGCGTGGGACACCATGTCTGCTGTGACTGTCAGAAGTCTGGGTGGGTGGGGTGGGTAGCTACTGGCAACTAAGTTGTAAAAGCCAGGCAGAGACACTGCAGAGTCTTACATCAGGAATAAGACAGACACACAACCACCAGGGATCTGGGCCAACTGAGTGGAAAGAATGAAGTTGGTGCTGATTATTATGACATCGGTATAGACAAAGGCAAAGTCCAAGACATGTCTTGGGATGAGTAAGGTGGCAGGAGATGAGACTAGCCTTTTAGGGCCACCCTCAGAATAGGGTGGTGGCCTGACTGCACTCCAGGGTATGGAGGCTGAAGAAACGCCCACATTCTGCCTTCTTAAAGATTTGCTTATTTTACTTCCATGTGTAAGTATGCACTGCAGGCATACTTAGTGCCTGAGGAGGCCAGAAGAGGGCATCAGATCCCTCAGAAATTACAAATGGTTGTGATCCACCATTTGGGTGCTGGGAACTGAACCCAGGTCCTCTGCAAGAATAGCCAGTGTTCTAACCACTGAGCCATCTCTGCTTGAATCACTGAGTCTCACCAGGTTTCGGCTTTAAGCAGCACACCCAGCTTCACCACATGAAAGTCTTTTGCTGGCAAGTAATTTCTGACCAAACTTCAATCTAATAATACATCCATAATATTCTTGATGTCGATAAACATTAAATAGAACACATTAACGTTATCTTTATTGGGATGAGCTAAGTATCATGTAGATTGCATAATATCATCCAAACCGTTTTACACTGAAGGCATCTTTTGCAGTAAGTGGGAATTCAGTAATAGCTGTGGTGGATTTGCTGCCAGCATGCAGATAAACTCACTTTAAATGTGATAGAAAAAAGGATGAGCAATTAGAAGAAATTTATACTCGCACTCAGTGGATGACAGTAGGCTGGGCCCACACCACCACACATGTATTCAATACCATCACTCTGGGGATCAAGGCAGAAGGTAATGTTCTATATAATAAGGCCCTGTGCCTAAACAGTTTGTTAATTAATTATAGTAATGATATAAATAAAAATTAACTTCCACTTCCTTAACTGCATCAAATATCCATACGGTCAGCAGAGAAATTAAAGATTCCATAGAAATCCTCTCTGTCTTTCTCTGCTTCTCTATCATGTGTGACTCGTGACATAGGAAGTCATCACCATGGAGATTTACTCAAACATATGATGCTTTTCATTGAACAGAAGAACTTAATTCTGTTTTAGTACATGATCTGATAGTATTTGTTTTAAGCCTGTGGGTTTTTTTTTTTTCTGCTTACTTACCTGATAAATGTGTCTGAGATGACTACAGGAACTAGAGATGAGATTGACACATCATTGGATCTGATCTGGAGAGAATTCTTACTTGCTTTTATGAAGGGTTCAATGAATTCAATAATAGATATATAGATATATAGATATATATATTATAGCTATGTAGTTGATGAAAAGAGAATAATGTTAGTTGCTGTCATAAACAAGGTATTTTTTTCTAGTATGTTTTTTTTTGTCTTTTCTCCCTAGTTCTCGGCCAGTATCCACAGAACTGTTACTGCAGAGAAAATGAACTGGAATGTGTGAAGGCCGACTTAAAAGCTGTGCCAAAAGTTTCCAGCAATGTAACATTACTGTGAGTAAATACAAGATATTTGTACCTAAAGTCTCATAAAACCACGGAAACCTCTGTAGTGCTATAGTAAAAATGATAATAAAATGAAAAAATAATTTAAAGTACTTTTTAAAAGATGTATTTATTTGTATTTTATGTATATGCGTGTTGCCTGCATGGATGTATGTACACCACATGTGTGCAGTACCCATAGAGGCCAGAAGAGGGCATCAGAGATCCTGAAACTGGAGTTAGAGATGGCTGTGAGCCACCATGTACATGTTGGGAATCAAACCCGGGTCCTCTTCCAGAGCAGCCTATGCTCTTCAGCACTGAGCGGTGTCTCCAACCCCTGGAACTTCTTCTAAAACCAGTCACCAATAAGGTTGATGATTCCTCCTCAGGAAAATATGATCTGCTAGAGGAGCCTAGTTAACATTTACCTCGTGATGTCTATGGCCTGGAGTGCTTTTTCAGTATTCTCTGACTTTCATGCTGTTACTCCTGTGGCCCTGCTGATGAGAAAATGGAGCTGGCTATGTCATCTCATTTGTTAAACTGATAGTCCATCAAGACTGCAAAGATAGAAAGATCTATGAAGCTGGCTGTTGTAGATCATGCAAACTTTCCTGAATTTTACAGAAAGAAATTTAAGACCCTCGTGGATCTGTAGTCCTGTCCTCACTGGGCATGTCTGAGGTGGCTGGGATCTTCTGCTGGGTTGACTTCTACTTGTGCTTATGTCTTGTTGACTTATTGAAAGATAAGAGAGAAAGAGAGAACTCATCACACCCTTATCTAGCCTATAGCACTAATGGGCTAAGGTGAGGGGATGCAGATCACGAAAAGTCTGGGCTAGCCTGGGTTACATCGTGGGCTTGCCTTAAAGTATCAAAAAAAAGTGTTTTGATTTTTATTTCAGATCTCTTAAGAAAAACAAAATTCACAGACTTCCAGTCAAGGTTTTCAGCAAATACACAGAACTCAGAAAGATGTGAGTAACCGCGAAGGGTCCATTTATGGTGTTTTAAGCTCTTGTGACGTTTTAAGATGCTTTTGATCTGAGAACAGAATTGAGTTTGAGTAGTTTTCACATGTATCGCTAACTCTGGTTCTAAACTTAAGCTTAGAAGGTAAAGCACCAGAAAGAGGGCTTCGTTTGTTTTCATTTCATAGTTTAGAGCACAGTTTCACTTAACCATCTTCAGAGGGTCGACTTGGACTTCAGATAAACCATCTCAATACACAGCCTCAAGTCTTTCCTCAATACTATTCAAGAGTAACACTGCAGGATCAGAGGAGCTGGATCTGATTTTTAACTTAGAAAAAGAGTGAAAGATTAGGCAAGAATAATCGTTGTGTTTAAAACATGTAATGACAGCATTCAGCCTGTGTCCCAGAATAATAGGGGCAAAGACATGATGGTGATGATGATGATGATGATGATGATGATGATGATATTAGTATGTTTAAGGAGAGACCATATCAATAACTAGTATGTAAATAATTAGCATTCAGTGAGAAAGAAAAAGACCACATGCTAACAACTAGGACCTGGAACTGGTGGGTGGTCTCTGTGGGAGAGCAGTGATGAGTGACAAACTGTCACTTGATATGACCCAAATGCTTCATTCCTTCCTTACAAAGCAATCCATACTCTTCACTTTGCTTGTTTAAAGGATGCTATTTCTTTTTCATCTTGTGGGTCTGAGTCTTACCGGCCAGATCTGTATGTACCACATGCATGCAGTTCCCACAGAGGCCAGAAGAGGGCATCCGAGTTCCTGGAACTAGAGTCACACGTGGTGTGGGTGCTGGGAACTGAACGTGAATCCTCTGGAAGAGCAGCCAGTGCTCTTAATCACTGAGCCATCTCTCCACCCCCTCATTAATCTATTTCATAATCTTCATACTGTAGTGTTTAGTCATATTAGATAGGTCAGCATGATGCCTCCTATTGATATTTGTGGGTATAAAACTCACAGGTTCGTAGCTTGGGTGATTGTCTATCAGTCCTTCCAAGATGAGTTTCTCTGGGTCTCTGATGATGCTACATCTGCCAAGAGGACTAATAGTCTAGGTTCTAATACCAACAAAGGAATGCTTCACATGCTGAATCCTTGGCAGAAATGTTTATTTCTTTTATCCTTCCACACCTAGCCTAAAAGGAAAGTCTCTGGAAATACTATCAGTAACTCCATGTTCGTGAAATTAAAGATGGGTACCCTTAAACAAGAAAAGAAGTCCCTGGAGGAATTCCACTTAGCAGAGCTGTGTGTGGGTGTAACATTATCATCTTACCTGATTTGGTTATCTACGCAGTATCAGATGCAGTCAGTGCCTTCTGCTTCATCCTAGAGTATGTGGTCATATTGTCCTGTCACACTGGCATAGCTACGTATTAGCCCTAAGCTGCAGGAGTCTGCTAGAGAGGAAATCCTAACCACAATGCTTCCAAATGTTAGTAACTCCTAAAGTCACATGTTCCTTCAGTCACTCAATACTGCTCTTGCCCTGCATGTAGGGTATTTACCAGAGAAGAAACATAACAGCAGTCACAGAAAGAATGCCAAGGGTTTTGTTTTACAATCTGTGTTTAAGTAGTGAGTCAGCTTTCTGTTGCTATTATAAACTACCTTCCTTTGATCACAGTTTCAGAGGTTTTGGTGCAGGATAGATGAGCCCTGTCATGTAGTGAGACAAAGGTCCAAACCTCTTACCTGGAAACAAATGAGGATAAGGAGGAGAGAGAAGCTGGATGAAAACCTTTCTCTGGTCCCATCTCTTGAAGTTTGTGCCCTTCACAAGAGCACCAAGATGAGAGCCAAGCCTTTAACACATAAGTCTTTGGGGAACATGAAGGAGCCAACTCTAACAAATTCTATCATCAGGTGCCATAGAAGTTGTAAGAATTCCTAATTAGACCACTTTAGACATGAATCAGCCAGTGTACAAAAGTTAAGGGACTCAATTAAGACCTGTAATTCAGTAGTAGAAAAATCACAAGCAGAGGCCAGGGCTTCTAATGAACCCAATAGTACTTAAGCTATCGCAATGAAAACCTAGGGATGGAGAGAAATTTGTCAGTACATCCCAGAGTTTCTACTGAGAGGTGCGGTCCTGCCCTGAGCATGAGTCCATCCTGTGCTTTCTGTCTGGAAAGAAAGATGAGCACCTGTGGAAGAGGGAAGATCATTAGCACCTGTGGAGGAGGTGCTAGCACATCTCACCTCATTAGCACATTCAAACAGGAGACCTGACATTGGACATCTCTAATGAGGAAGGACACCAAGTCCTTCCTCTTCGACCACATCCCTACTTTGGGTAGCTGTTAGCCACAGGAAGGAAGAAGGTGAACATAGTTGTGTAATTGAGGCCCAAAAAGTAGAGGCTAGCCCTCCTTGCTGACAGCGTGTGACCCCAAGACAGCACAGAACACCCTGTTCACTGAATCTCCATTCTAGACCCCTCTAAATCCCCATGGTGCAGTCTCGGTCATTCTGACATTGAGAGAAAAAAATAGCCTAAATCAAAATTTAATTTTAATTGCCAGATGAATAAGCATTGCTCAATAGATATAAATTTTCCTTTACTGTGGATCAATTTTGTTATCTTAATAATCTCCTTAAAGTGCAAGGATTTTTCTAAAGTTGAAGAAGTAGTTTGAGATGACCTTTCAGAGAAATAAAATACAATTTATGGGGTCGGCTGTATGCTTTGTCATCGCTTCCATGGAAACTAAAAGCCGCTCTCCCCCTCGTTGTAAAGTAGCCTTATAAAAATTAGGTATTTCTTCTTAACCTCAGTTCTTATTAAATGCAATCAATCATTGGCAATGAAACATAATTAAAGGTGCCTGCCTGGCTCCAAAGTACATCCTGTCACATTTAAAAATAGCTCATAAACATGTGTGTCGTTAAAGCATTTGTTTGCTTCGCTTTGGTACACAAGTCCTTGGTGTTCCGCTTGAAACGTGTAAGACCAGGAATCCATGATCCAGGAAGCTGTTCTTAGGCGAGACGCTCAGTGTGACATACATTTAACAGACTCGTGTCTCAGTTTGAAATAGAACGAGGTGCTGCTTGCCAAATCGTCATGGTTCCCTTCTCACATTCTTTAAACGGCTCTTCTGGAAAAAGGAAGTAGACACCAGGGAGCGAGCTTAAATTCTGCAGTCTATGCCTGAGACTCGAGACCTGAGACTCAGTCTCTCCGCAGTGACAGCCAACAGCTAATCCTCAGACTAGCGGCTCTCCATCATTTAAGGAACAGGAATCTTAAGTAATGTTGGTGAGAGGAAACTGGCTGTGGGTGGCCAAGGAATCAGACAGGTCCTGGGTTTGAATGTTTCTCTCCTTTGGCTTCTAATATGACAGTAGAAGTTCAGACTCACGACTTGTGATTGAACCCATCTCTCCAAGTAGGAAAAGCATGTGTTGCACCCTCAGATTAAAAACCATCCCAAATAAAATGGAACTGGCCTAGGTAGGGAGTGGATTTTCTTTAAGAGAAATTTCAGTGGGCCTCTCTACTAACATATCATATTCCTTTGTGTTGTTTTGTTTTCCTTTGCATTGCTATCCAGATCACCACACTCTCTTTCATTCTGTCTAGACACTCCTCTGGTGTTCTGACAGATACCGATCACTCACTCTCTGTCTGTCTGTCTGTCTTATGCAGAGTAGAATCTTAAACCCAAAGACGGGCTTCTGCTGCTCTGTGAAGCATCTCCCCACAGACAGTGCAAGAAGCAAGTGTTTGAGGTCAGAGGGAGGAGTTAGAAAACACTAGCTCATACTTATTCTCGTTTCCTTTGCGGGATTGGAATTGGTGCTTTGTACATGTGCACAGGTGGGATGCAGATGCCCTGCATCAGCACCACCTTCTGCATGGAGGTATGCATGATGTGTGGCTGGTTTTGCACTGAGGATGGCTAGTAAACTAGAAGTTGGTCTTGGCTTCTTCCTCCGATGCCTTGGGGTATAAGGATGTTCAACTCCTGTCATTTTTGCAACACACTCAATGGCCCTAAGGAAAGGCTGGGAAGCTCTGACAGGGAATAACTGCAGTAGAATGAAATTCAAAATCTAGTTAGACAGCAAATACACGCATGTTCTGCCCATGTTTTTGTAGTAAAAGGCCGTAACAGTTAGCACAGCCTTGTGCCATATTGTAAGCATCGATCTACAAACGGAAATGAGAGACATCAAAGCAAAGTAGATTATGTAGGGGCTGGCAGTGTGGCTCAGTAGTAAAATGGTTGCTTAGGGACTGGGTTCAATCCTCAGGGTAACACACACACATACACACAGAGACACACAGAGCCAGACACACACGTACAGACATAAACACATAGACACACATACACACACACACACACACCATACAAAAACAAGACCCACTTATGTAGTAATCACTACTGTCAGCATGGCTGTTTTCTGCCCAGGCTGACTTTAGAAAATACAGATTCAGGGCTGACTTCCTATGGCATAATGAGGGCAGGAAGTGTGTGTTCTTCCCACAGATCCCCCAGTCCTGCAATTCTGTATTTTCAAGTTGCCGTGACTCAGGTCCTGAATGTTGACAGAGCAGAAGAGCCCTGGTTCAGCAGCAGCTGGAACCCTGAGAACGTGGCTGATTCACTTGCTTCTTGCCTTACATCTAGAAAAGACGCAAAGGGCTCCTCTTTTGTCCACGAGAACACAATGAAGATAAACGAGGAACTAAAGCATAGTGCTAACACATTCCGCAGAAAGGCTGCTTCGTCTCTCATGGCCAGCAGCTACTACAAGCTAGAAAGGATGCTTGCTAGAGCTCCTGACTGAATAAAAGATGACTAGCTGCACCATACACACACACACACACAGCCCACAGGAGACTTCAGTGGTACAGATCACAGATGGCCAGTCTTCACTGCATGCCTTGTCTTGCTTTCATCCAATTTCACCCATTGCCTTTAGGGGAGAAAAGCAAGATTGCTCATTACACAACAATTCACGCTTAAAAAGCCCATACACTGTAATCACCTGGCTTTCCTGTCTTGCTCCTACAGATACCTTCAGCACAACTGCATCACACACATCTCCAGGAGAGCATTCCTTGGGTTACATAATCTACAAATACTGTGAGTAACTCCTCCATCACTATCCCCTGGGTATCATTTGAAGAAAAGACTGCAAAGGTAGACTCGGGTGGGGGTGGGGCTCCATGCTGAACCAAAGGGTGCAGAAAAATAAAAGAAATCTTAGAAGACTACAAGGTAATCACATTAGAGTTTGAGGTGTAGCTCAGAGCACTTGTCTAATGTGAGATGCGAGGTCTCAGGTTTGATCTCCTGTGCCAACAAAATAAATACCTATATTCTCTTTGAACACTATTATCCAAGGTTAATATTGTGTTAATATTGCTGTTAGACCACTTCCACAGCATCTCGGTATTTTATGCCCCCTCCCACCATTGCTCACTAAATATATACATCTTAAAATAGTAATGTACCAAGAATATAACCAAAAAAGGACACAAGAAGTGCTCTACATAGTCCGTTGTCTTTCTTTATACTCCAACCTAATGTGCCATCCCCCAATATTGTTCTTGGCCGCACTGCTCACCCTGGTCATACTGTGACTCAGTCTGGGCTTGTAGTTCTGGGTGCTTCATAGTCATCCCCCTCCAACCCTGTCCCCCACCATCCCTTCCCCCACCTCCTGCCTCTGCTTCTGCTCATTCAGAACATACGTGAAAAAGCAGATATCCAGACTACAAAATCCCATCGGTCTAATTATATGTGGCTGACTGGAGTGTGGGGTCTGCCTAATGAACTCACCCGTATTGTTTGTAGGTATCTCAGCCACAACTGCATTACCTCTCTCAGGCCTGGGATATTCAAAGACTTGCATCAGCTCACTTGGCTGTAAGTATCTTGGCTTTTCTCCCTCCTACAAATGGTCATAGTCTTAGTGATTTACAACAATGCTTGGGTAGTTTCCAGGCTAGGATGTCTCTGGTTTATTATTTTCTGACTCATATATAATCCGGAGCATTTTGCCTGAGCAACTCAGACACGGGTAGGTCAGGTGATGGTTGGATGAAACAGGAATCTGGCCATGTTATTACAGGGGAGCCTCAGCACTCAATGACAGCCTGGCCAAGCCAGGCAGCCATCCAGTGTCACTAAGAACAGAAAGTCCTTGACCCTAGCAGTACTGATATCTTGACGTATTTAATTTTTTGCTCCAGAGAAGACAAGGGTACCTCATGCATTGCCAGAGGACCCTGCTCACTCTGTGCCAGTTATGCAACTTCTCTTAAGAGTTGTGACAACAGAAAAAATATCTCCAACGTTGTCATGTCTCCCTGAGAGGGAAGAACTCCCCTCCGTTAGAAACCTCTGTGTCAGGAAGCAAAGGTCTGGGGCTTGCTCTGGTCCCCAGGGCAGGCAAAGTTTGAGAATCTAATACCACCTGGCATTTCCCCCTGAGCCACCAGCTCCATCTCCAGGCATCTCTCAGCAGCTGCTCATGTTTTCCTTGGCGCACTAAGTGAAGAGCTATAGAAGGCTCTGTGTTGCCTTGCTCAGCGGCTACAAATTGGCCTGACTGGTGGAAGGTCCAGGGCTTCAGCTTCATCTAGTCCTAGTGTGAGCCTGGGTCACCGGGCTAATGTTCCAACCAACTTCCTTATCATCTCAGGCTTCTATCTCAGTGACTCCTTCTTTTCAAGGAATGTTCTGGAATGTCTTGTCACATGCCCAGCCTCTGTGGGTACCAGACACACACATAATGCAAAGACTGTACATCCAGACAAAACACCAGTAACCATAAAACAAAAATAAAATTTTAAAATGTGATTTTTTTCTAAGAATTATACTATCATTTACTCTTTGAAGGGCACAAGACAGCATCTGTTAAAGGATCACACCTTCCTGTTGGTGCTTTATTCATGATGCCACGCGAATCCTCAAAATACGTATTCCCATGGAAAGGAAAAGAGGGAGCAAGGAAAGAAACTGAGGAAGGGGAGGGGCATGGAGGGGGAGGTAGGCATGAATTCCCACCCCCACGGAGGAGCTATTGGCAATTGATAGCTGTTAGGAAAGGGAGAACCAGTTTCCTCTAAGGGTGTGGCTATTGGTAGGAGAACCATGTTCCTTTGGACGGTCCCACACCAGAGTATACGGGCAGCACGTACTGGACCCAAAGGATTGGAAAATAAAAAAGGATACAAAGTTTGTGTAGGTAGGGAAGGGGGAGGAGGAACCGGGTGGAATGGAAGGAGGGGACAAGCAAGCCCATTGCAAGTAAAATAAATAAATAAATAAATCGTTTTTTATTTTGGAAATAGAAAACTTAGCATGTGAAAAAGATGACCTATCTAACCAGTCAATAAGGAAGTATATTTTAATTTTTTTCTACTATATAAAAGCCTGAGAATTGTTCATACCAGCAGTCACTGTGTGAAGTTCCAACACACGCAAACACTGGGTGATGCTTCAGTCTGGTTCAACACATCTGTCTCTTCACCCATATGTATTTCTTCTCTGTGATGGAGATATACAATTCCCTTCAGAGATGAACAGTTCATAGCTGTTACATTATTGGGGGGGGGGGTTTCATCCCCCTTTCATTCAGCCAAGCGGTAGCTCAGGGTGTTTATGGAGCCCATTTCAGTCAGGAGATGCTTGGGGGGGGGGAGAGAGAGAGAGAGAGAGAGATATCAGGTCCAACTTGACACGTGCTGAGAGAAGAGCTGCAGGACGTTGGAGGAATCCCATCCTAGAATCAAGGGAAAGATACCTGTGTCCCATCCCATGGGAAGGAATTGATCAGGTGTTGGGAGTCTGTTTCTTGTGGACCTTTTATATTTTTCCTGGGTTTCTTTCAGAAATATCGCTAACATTGGAAACATTTTGATGTGTTTTGTCAGAATTTTAGATGACAACCCGATCACCAGAATCTCACAGAGGTCCTTTATGGGATTAAGCTCCTTGTTTTTCTTGTAAGTACCCTTCTCCCTTCACTCCTCCTTCTCTCCCTCCCTCCCCCCCTCCAGCATATCTATGAAAGAGAAGCCTTAAAGAAAATGCCTTAAAACAAAACCATCAAACCCATCTTTGCTGAACTTCAGGCCATAGTTACCGCTGCTAAGTCAAAGGCAATGGCTAGACCGATGATGATACGAATCTTAAGCTTGCTGCTCGATGCTGTTCATCTTCTCTCATTTCCTAAAGGAACAAGCCGTGTTTTTATTTGCAGTGGTTGAACAAAGGTTTGCTTTTGGTTCCTGAAATCCTAAACTGAGCAAAGTACACAAGGATCGCATAGGAGCACAGTTCCAACGCCATTTTTAAAAGATCTGTTATTTTTACTTCTTGTGCACAAGTGTCTTGCCTGCCTGCTTGTCGGTGCACCACATGCATGTAGTGCCCGCAGAGGCCAGAAGAGGGCAGAAAATCCCCTGGGACTGGAGTTAGTCCCTTGTGAGCTGCCAACTGAAGCAGGGTCCTCTGCAAAAGCAGCCAGTGCTCTTAACCACTGAGCCATCTCTCCAGCCTCCAACTCCATTCTCACTAGAGGAAAATGTGCTTTTGCCCAGTGACAGCCAATGAAAATTCCAAATTTTGCCTACTGAAGGAGCTGTTTTCCTACTTGTGCCTCCATTGTTAACGTCCTGGGATAACTGGGGGCCAGAGGTTGCCATGATCCTTTACAGTGGATGATGCAGCATCCACTCTGACCGGTCCATTTATCACAGGGACTGCAGCATCACAAGTTAACCGTGTATCTTACAGCACAGTATAAGTTAACCGTGTATCTTAGCATGCTCACGATCTGTTGGCTTTTGATGGTTCCCCTTGCTGTCACATCTTCCATTATGCTGTTTCCAGTGTGGCTCTTCAATGCTGTAAATGATTAATGCATCCTGAGAAAACATCTCAAGAGCTAATGGCGCTGGAAATCATTACAAGCTGGCAGCACACAAGGGGAACGATCACGAGCCTCACAGTTATTGCCTGCTACTTGCTTTAGTTTACATCATAAAATGGAGCAGAGGAATCGTTGTCTTAGGATGTACACACCATACACACACAGCATTGGCTGGCAGGGCCTTAGCGCTTGCTGTACACACACCTAAGCACTACGTGTAAAGGTGTAGTTATGTACAAAAACTTCATCCTGATACACAGACTACGGCAGACAATCTTCAAAACTGTGGAGAGCAAACTCCTCTCGTTAATGTAGCTTAATCATGTTGTGTCTAACTGCCATTTTCTCTGTGAAGGTCCATGGTGAGCAACCGGCTCGAGGCTCTTCCTCAAAGGTTGTGTGCCCAGATGCCTCAACTCAACTGGGTGTGAGTATTCACTAAGGACTGAGCTTGTTCTATGCTGGGATTAAGGAGGGTAGCCATGAATTCAATGCAGAATTATCTTTAAAATCCATCTAGGGTGTCTCTTCCAAACTAAAATCTAACGGTTACTTCCTGTTTTTAAAGCTCTTTTGAGGAGAGGGAAGGATAGCAGGGAATTTGGCGGAGTCTGGTCAACGTGCATTATACACTTGCAGAGACATGACCCTACATAACCTTGTGAAATAAAGCAGTAAAGTATCTTTTGAGAATAACTGGAACACTTCACTTGGAGGTTGAGGGAGGTGGACAGAGAGTTTAATCTAGGCCTGGGTTACAGAGTGAATTCTCTATCTCAAAAAGAAATCAAAAGAGGGGCTGAATAGATAGATGGGCCAGTGGTTAAGAGTTCTGACTGCTCTTTGGGAGGTCATGGGTTCAAGTCCCAACAGCCACAGCGCAGCTCACAACTATCAGCAATTCTAACTCCAGTTCCAGGGAATCTGTAGAGGGGTCAGAAGATCAAGGCCACTCTCAGCTACATAGAGTCTGAGGCCAATCTCGGCTCCATAAGACCTAGTCTTAAAAATACTTACAAGTTGAGCAGATTCATTTACATACTGGGAAACAGAAAAGAGAAGGGGCAGGTGGAGCTCAAGGATGAGGCCTAACCAGGTTGCATAACAAGGCCCTGCCTCAGAAAGAGAAAGACCAGAAATTGTGGTGCACACCTTTAATCCTAACACTCAGGGCGAAGAGGAAGGTGGCTCTCTGTGAGTTTGAGGCCAGCCTGATCTACATAGTTAGATGAGAGAGAGAGACAGACAGAGAGAGACAGAGACACAGAGAGAAATATATTAGAAAAACTAGTTTAAAAGTTTGCTTTTTCCCACCTTCTGCCGCACTACACTGCTAAAAATGAGAATTCCAGAGGTTCTAGAGGCTGTCTCCAGAGTGTACAGGATGCCAGCTGTGCCAAGGATCCAGCTGGAAGAAAGCAGTGTCCCCGCTAGTGCTCTCTGGAGTTCTCAGGACATTTCTGAGCAGCTCAAAGAGGAGGACATGCCAAGAGGAGCTTCTGATCCAGCAGGTCCGCTGGGGAGCCTGGGAGTCTACACTTCTAGAAAGTTCCCCAACTCTGGAGCTGCATCCCTGCCACACTCAGAGCTGTGCTATACTGGGCACCAGCGTCCCCGTGGAAGGCCATGTAAAAAAGACCTATGTCTTTGATATCACACAGACCAAGATTTATGTCCTAAATCTGTGTGAACAGTCTGTGCGGGACAATTGGCTTGAGCTTCCCCTTCACCACAATACTGACTGGCATGGGGCAGACTGTGAGGCAATGGTCCAGATTGCCACAGGACACATAAGTGTCTGGGCTGTGGATTCAGAAAGATCTGATGGGGAAAGACTGTTCTGACACTTACCGGGCAAGCTGGAAATGAAACCCCCAGCCTCTCAGAGGCCTGACTCGTTTGAATGGGGCATAATGACGTCACCCCTGCAGGAACACTTCGTAGACAAAGGAGCAGTACCAGCCCAAGGGAGGGTGGTGGATGAAATCCAGCATATAGTACAGTGTCTTCGTCTTTTACATCGCTGTGGTAATATATATTTACTGTCGCCATGGCTACTTAATAGGAGGAAGAGTTTGTTCTGTCCTCACATTTCCAGAGGGTGAGAGGCTATGGTACCAGCGTGGAGGTGGCAGGCAGCAGGTGGCCAGAGCAACAGCAGAGAGCTCACATCTAGAGCCCCAAACAGGAAGCAGAGTGCACACTCTAAGTGGCAACAGTCTTTTGAAACCTCAATACCCAACCAACCCTCAGTGACATACCTCCTCCAGCAAGATCACACCTCCTAATCCTCCCCAAAGAGCCACCAACTGGTACCAAGTATTCAAATGACTGAGACTCATTCAAACCACCAAGTAGGGCTAACAGCATGGTACCCAGCAGAGAAAGACACTTCCACTCCAAATATCTAATTGCCCTACCCTTAGGTTTATTGTTATTATTATTGTTGATGTTGTTTTATCATCAGTTTGGAAGAAAACAGAAACCATATAAGTTATAGAAAGCCCACAAACATTAGGAAAGATGCCCCAAATGAAATAGAATGAAGGAAAGATAAAGTTCAGAACTGTTCTACCAACGAAAAGCGTTCTACCAATGTTAGCAGATGATTTATACAAAGGTGTTTGAAGTGTTTTCCCTCTGTGGCTTTCAGGGATATGGCAAACAACAGGATAAAGTACATTACGAACTCCACCTTCCTAATGTGCGACTCGCTCACAGTTCTGTAAGTACCTGTAGACAAGTACGAGAGGCCTGTAGATTGGGAGAGTCGAGAAAAAGGCTGAGCCTGGATTTCAAAGTACTGCTTTGTTTCCAGCCTTGATGTGAATGTTCAATAGTGGAAAAGGGCAAAGAACGATGTGTTTATTTACCGTTAAATGAAATCCTTTACTGCAAAGTGGCTAGACTCATCATTTGGGTCTGTGTACCTGAAGAAAGCAGGAAGCAGTTTAGTGCATTCTGATTGGCCATAGACTCTTACTGACGATTCCGATTGCTGTTTGTGCCTGTTCTGGGGGTGGGGAGGGCAGATGAATTGGCCAATCTGCACCTTGGCATTCCTGTGATAAGAAACAATTAGTGTGTGTTTCTGGTAATTGAAGTTTTCTGGGGATAGCACGCACTCAACAATACTTATTGATTGCACAGGTGACCAGCGAAAGGTAAGGGAAAAGGAAAGTTTTAAAAAGATAGTTTTAAGAACGATCAGAAACCAAACAAGATGTAACTTCACAGACCACCCTCGGTGCCTGGAACTGCTCCCAGCAGTGCTTCCTGAGAAACGAGGGTATCTCAGGAGCAAAGTTTTGCTTGGCTCTGGTTAAAAACCAGAAAGCTATCCCGTTGAGCCAGCCCTCAAAGAGGGCTTGTTAAATGGCACCCGGAGCAGTGGCATCTCCCAGCAGGAACTGATTGGGACAGCAAACGAAAACCCCCAGTGCTGACTCTCACCATGTTTTACAGGTTTCTGCCTAGAAATCAAATTGGTTTTGTTCCAGAGAAGACATTTTCTTCATTAAAAAATTTAGGAGAACTGTAAGTAGCATGGTCTACTAGGAAGAATATGATTGTTCTCTTCCAAGATTATTCATCTAAATGACGAGGGAGACTGTCTTTCTACTTGGAACAATCAAACTTCTGTAGACTATTAGGTACTAAAAGCCAATTAAGGAAGCCCGCATGATCCTGACGTCAAGAGCACATTACAGTAATGTGCCGGAATTGACAAGGGAGCCAGCCAGCCCTACTTTCTCTGCCTATTTTCCTTGGGTCAATGTCATGTATATAAAAATATGTGTGTGTTGGGGACAAGGTGAGCTTTCCGAAGCCTCAAACACACGGATGGTGTTTCTCTAATGGCTGCTATGGTTAACTCTCAATGGATGCCAGATGAAGAGAGGCTTGACTGATGTGTCGTTAGCTGACTATATCTGACCAGAGGGATGACTGTCCCCTGAGAGGTTAGCAGGTGAAGCATGGAGACGTGTCTCTAATGAAGAAAGGCTTGTGGAAAATTTTCCAAATAGCTCACATAACTGTCTCTGTTTAAATACGTGTTTTATACCTTCAAGACTCTGGAAAACATCTGTTTAGTCATGAATTCATAGGTACTAAAATCTCATATAATTGAATCATTGGAAGTTACAATTAAATCTGCTGTATGTCACATGACAGCAACTAGACTAAGAACTTATCCTGCTGATGGAGACTTTAAAAGGGCCACTGATAACTTAACCATTACTCCATTCATTATGCATGCCTGGCTCTAGAGGATGGAGCTAATAACTCAATATGAATATTTTTTAAAATAATTATAATAATTACATATAATTAATGGGCATCGTAAACAAAATCCAGAAATATTTAAAGTGATTTGCACAATGTTCCATTCTTGAACTAAAAATGATTTTGTGGCAAACTACTGGAGATGGCTCCTTAAGAAGAGACTCTCTTGGAGGTTCATTCCTGGTCATGCTCTGTTGGGGAAATACGACTGTGGGTTTCAGAAACCAGAGGCAGATGCTGAGGATGGTGAGGGGCTTATCGTATATGTGTGTGTGTGTGTGTGTGTGTGTGTGTGTATGTTCGTGCCATGTACATGGGTGTTTATAAAAACATATCCTGAATTTTCCTTCATTCCTCTTCTTACCCAGTAGAACACAAGTTGCCATGCCCCAACCCCAAAGAGGGAGTGGCAGCCGTTTCAGAAATAACTGAAACTCTGGACCGAGTTTCAAACACCTGTACTCTCAATACTTAGGAGGCAGAAGCAATAGAATCAGGAGTTCAAGGCCAGCCTCAGCTACAACAGACCTTGTCTGAACAGGAAGGGAGTGGTGAGAGAAGAGGGGGAGGGGACTGGGCTGTGATTTTTAAAACCACCAATAATTCATTCCATACCATGTGGCTTTAGAGAGCTACAGGAAATCCAAGAGTCGTCAAATATAATTTGAACAAGGTGTTTATACATGAGTTTACTTGTTGAGTGATTCTACTGTTTAGGAACCTTATCAAACTCATCCCCTGAAGGAATGATCACAAGTGAAGCTCCTGTTGTCCCCCAAAGTGGTATACTTCACTTTCCTATGTGAAATATTCAAGGACGGTTTCTCAGTGCATGACATCCCCTGCACACTGTATGACATCCCCTGCACACTGTGTGACAACCCCTGCACCCTGTGTGACATCCCCTGCACCTGCGTGACATCCCCTGCACCCTGTGTGACATCCCCTGCACCCTGTGTGACATCCCCTGCACCCTGTGTGACATCCCCTGCACCTGCGTGACATCCCCTGCACCCTGTGTGACATCCCCTGCACCCTGTGTGACATCCC
>NW_021604781.1:3587634-3587835 GCF_004785775.1 Grammomys surdaster
ATCCCCTGCACCCTGTGTGACATCCCCTGCACCCTGTGTGACATCCCTGCACAATGTGTGACATCCCCTGCACACTGCATGACATCCCCTGCACCCTGCGTGACATCCCCTGCACCTGTGTGACATCCCCTGCACCTGTGTGACATGCCCTGCACCCTGTGTGACATCCCCTGCACCCTGCGTGACATCCCCTGCACCCTG
>NW_021604781.1:3587845-3677174 GCF_004785775.1 Grammomys surdaster
TGCACCCTGTGTGACATCCCCTGCACCCTGTGTGACATCCCCTGCACACTGTGTGACATCCCCTGCACCTGTGTGACATCCCCTGTACCCTGTGTGACATCCCCTGCACACTGTGTGACATCCCCTGCACTCTGTGTGACATCCCCTGCACACTGTGTGACATCCCCTGGACTCTGTGTGACATCCCCTGCACACTGTGTGACATCCCCTGCACCCTGCGTGATGTTTCCTCTAGCCCATGCACACCCGTGGCTTTCTTGCTGATCCACACATGTGCCTTCCACCTAAAGCTCTAGATAAAAATTCCCTGCTAAGCAGTGCTTGGGGACCATGATCGCACCTCTAAACTAGTAGGTTCTGTAACTGCTGCTGCCTCGTGGGCTCCTGACACCTTCCCCTCCTGGACTTGGATTGCATTCTTTTTTTTTTCCTTGGTATAAATTAGCATCTTATCCCAAGCTGGGACAGCACCAATAATCCAGGAATGACTCACTCAGAATCATCTTTATGCACGAAATAAGTTATCAAAAGTTAAATTACAGAACAGGGGAGGTGACCAAAAGTCACCAGCTTCCTAAACACCAAACTCCTATCTTAAGGCAGTCGTTCTTAACCTGTGGGTCTCCACTACTTTAGGAAATTGAATGACCCTTTTATAGGGCCTGCATATCAGATATCCTGCATATCAGATAGATATCCTGCATATCAGGTGATATTTACATTACAATTCATAACAGTAGCAAAATTACAGTTGTAAAGTAGCAATGGAAATAATTTTATGGTTGGAGTCACCACAACATGAGGAACTGTATTAAAGGACAAAGCACTGGGAAGGTTGAGAACCACTGCTATACGGCTTTCAGTCTGCAGCACAATGGATGCAGACCTGGATTCAGTGAACTACCTAGCATTAGAACAGTTGACCTGGGCACAGGTTCAGACAGCAGAGAGCACAGAGGAAAGCAGACTCTGGGACAGGTGTGTGTGTGTGTGTGTGTGTGTGTGTGTGTGTGTGTGTGCTCTATCTTTGTCCTTCCTGGGGATTCTATTAGTCCCAGCAAACACTGCACTGGCATGGGAAAGGAAGCATGCCCTGCTTGGCTGCAGTCTACCATATAGAATGCTAAATAGCAGTTTACTGTAAATGTGCTCATTCTAGCTAGAATTTTCCATATTAATGATAATAGTAACCACCCCAAAACCAAGTCCCAAAGTTGGCTTCCTAGCCCTCTGCTCCCTCCTAATGCTAAGCATCCTGGGATGCTGATCGCTGCTAGTATCTCCCAGTGGCCTCCGCCAGCTCTCACCTGGTCCATGTGGACGCCTCCTTCCTCACCACTCTCCTAACCCTTTAAACAATTGTCACCCTGTGGTCTCAAGCACTGTATCTGCTCACCTGCTCAGTTCTCCGATGTCAGCATCACAGAGGAGAATGGTCCAATGTAGGAATGTGACATTTCTAGAAGCATCCCCAGTGATCTCAATGCTCTGACTGCACTCTAGAGAAATGAAACCTTGGGGCTTGTGCAGGCCTCATATCTTACACCAGGGACTCATGCTTCTCCTCTATATCGCCCCGTATATTTTGTCTTTCACTCATGCTGAGTCACTTGCGGGTTCCTGAAGATGATAGCCCAGGCATTGGTTTTTCTAGCCATGCTTTACTCCCAGTGGAAAGCTGTACTTCTTTTATTAAACCTAAAACCAAACCCTGTGGCTTTGTTCTAGAACTTCCTAATTTCCATAACCAAGACCGATGACTCCACCCCTTGTCACTCATGTTTTGTTTTTTTCCCTTCCCTTATAATATAGATTATTTGTCCATTTTCTGTCCCTGTCACATAGCTGAGGCTGGGTACCTTATAGAGTAAAAAGGTTTGTTTAGCCCTCAGTTTTAAAGGCTTAAAGGTCCAACATCAGCCAGATTCACCAGTTCAGCCTCTGCTGAAAACATCCCAAGGGTGTACACGGGGGTTGCATGGTGAGATGGGATCCAAAAGAGATAATTTTCTAGATTGAAAAATGGTATATTTCACTAGAAAAGAACTATATAAGAATGCATTTAAACTACCAATGAATGTAGTTCAGCGGAAAAGCATTTGACTAGCATGCGTGAGGTCCTAGGTTCAATCCCCAGTAACAGGGGGTGGAGTATATTTAGAATACATAAATTTATCCACACAAGATTGTCTGAGTAGCTGCTGAGTGGCTGACGCTCATTTAGATGGAATGCAATATAAATAGAAGATTCAAGACTTGACCTCAGAAAGATTAGCTGGATAGACATGTGGAATGAGCAGGAATCACAGCCCTGTGGGTGATAGATGTGCACAGAGTGTGCTCCAAAGAGGAAATTAGTTAGAGATCTCAGAGCCAGAATGTGCTGGCAAAGGGGTGAGAGGAAATCCCAGACAGGAACTGAATGAGCAGGATGCCACATGGTCTGCCAGCGATGGAAAACAATCCCCTCGCTGACTCACAGGGTCTTGCTGTGTCACAAGTTCGCAGCCTGGTTGAACTGGATTCATATTTTCTCTTTCGTCAAGTGGGAAGATGGTAACTGTGGGGAGAGATGTCCCTGCTATTTATCCCAGTGTAACTGTGTTTGGTTTTCACTGTCATCAACAGGGACCTGTCTAGCAATATGATAACAAAACTCCCTGCCCACCTCTTCAGCAACCTTCATCTTCTCCAAAAGCTGTAAGTTCCCCTGTCTCGTCATCAGATTTAAGTGGCAACATCTTTGCCTTCCAAAATAATAATAACAGCCATACTTATCCCCTCCCTTCCTCTAATGGTAAAAAAGGAACCTGTCGTCCAATCCTCTTCTGTATGTCCACAAGAACCAGTTTGGAAGTCTCAAACAACTTCAGTCTCTGTAAGTAAAGCATTCTAATTGTGCCAGTTACCATTGTAGGCAGGCTATCTTGCTTGGAGACGTATTTGATTCTAAGTGGGTGTTTCTCACGCTGGGGCAAGCATCCCCAGGAGGCATGTCCAGGAAATCCTGACCACCACTGTCAATTATGAACTAAGTCACAGCAGAGTTGCTGTTATGGCCACTTAAAATCCACTGTGTCTGAAGCTGCGTATACATCCATCCAGAGAACTGCACTTAGAGGTAAAATCAAATCCCAAGTCCTTATGAAGAATTAAATTTGTAATAACTTTGTTTTGGAAAGCATTGACAGAAATCAGTTTTCTAAGACTGTCCTTCTTTTTCTTTGTCCCATCTCCCTAAAGAAATTATAGGATAAAAATCCATCTTTACTTTGTAATTAATGAGAACAGTCCCACAAAGACAAACAATTCGAACAATTTAGTGTTATTTGGGTATTTTACAATTTCAGCCAATTTAGTTCCAGTGGTACCAAAAATCCTGCCAATTCCTCTTTACAAATGTTGTGAATCCTTTCCCCTGGGTGACTATCTGTTGGCTAAAGTTTATTTGTCTTGACAAAAAGCAATATTATATTACCTATTTCAGCCTGACACATTCTTTTCTTTGACTCCAAAGACTGATGTTTTTGTTTTCTTTTGCTTGTTTAAAATGTAGGGCTTTTGACTATTTGTTTAATATTCTGAAACAGGGTCTCCCATAGCACAGGCTAGCTCAAGCTTAGTATGCAGTTGAGGATGACCTTGAATTTCTGATCCTCCTGCTCCACTTCCCAAGTGCTAAGGTTACTGGTTTGCTCCACTACACATCAGGCTGCTTCCAGAGACTAATCTTCAACATTACATTTCTTTTTGTTAAATAGATTTCTATTAGAATAGAAATAGAAATTTAAAATAGAAATCTATTTAAAAACACAAGAGTTAGCGGTCTTTGAGGCAGCACTAGTGGGCATCCGCTGTTGGGCAGCATGGCCTTTGCTCTTTGGAAGCAAGAGTATAATTACCCAGTCTATAAATATCTTGTTGTGATTTTTCTAAAGACTTATTATTTATTCGTGGTGAAGGCAGGTATTTGAACATGCACGCCAGTGGCTTTGGAAGCCAGGGGAGGACACTGGATCTCTGGAACTGGAGTTACAGACAGTTGTGAGCCACCTTGTGGGTGCTGGGAAGTGAACCTGGGCTCTGGAAAAGCAGCCAGTGCTCTTAACCACCAAGCTGGTTCTTCACCCCTAACTGTTTTTTGTTTGTTTGTTTGTTTGTTTGTTTGTTTGTTTGTTTTAACAGCCAACTTCAGGCCTTCGACATGGTTCTTCTCTAGACGAACAGTGTCAACATATTTCATTACAAACACTTAACTGCATGGGACTGTTTTTCTCCCAGCCCCAAGCTCCCCAGAATAACGACTCACTCAAAATATATGTACAAATACCTAAGGCCATATAGCTAGGCTCGTTCCATAACTAGCTAATAATTTAAAATAACCCACTTATACTAATCTACATTCTGCCACGTGGCTGGTTACCTCTGCTGCGGTACCACGTGTCTGTCTCCTCACATCTTCCCCAGAAACTTCCCACGCCTGGCTCTATCCCAGAAGTCGCTCTGCCTACCGGAAGTCCCACCTTCTGTTTTACCCTTTCTCATAGGCCGTAGGGTTTTTTAATTGACAGGTGAGGCATCCATACACTACACAAGATATTCACTCGGCACTAAATTTCTCAGGCAAAGCAGTCCTGTGTAAAAATGTATTTAAACCGCTGGGGAATATAGAATGAAGAACACTTTACCTGCATGAGGCCCTAGGTTCATTGCACCCATTTCTAAAAAGAAAACTTTCCCGCCGCTGTCTGATCCCTTTCCCAAAGTAGTAACAGTTAGGTATGCATTCCTCTCTTCGTCTTCTCATGTATTTATGGTCTAACAGTTTGCTTCTAAGACTCACTGGAATATGTACCTCACCAACACTAACTGGACTTCCTTGCAGACAGGCTATAATGGCTCCTGTGCCGCAGCAACCACACAATCCACATAAAATGTCAGTGGTGATAAGCGAGTAAGAAAGCTGAAAACTATATGAATGAAGTGGGGGTGAGGGGCTTTTAGAAGAACTCAGGATGTTCTCCCAGAGGGACCACATGGTAATTCTGTAGTATCAGCATCTCTTCACGTTTTAATTCTGGTTTAGAAAGCAAAGGGGTTCTTCTGTGAAGGAGCCACTGGGCCAAGGAAAATTCAGAAACCTATTGCAAAAAAATCTTTATTCGGATCATCTAAAAGCATCAGGATAAATCCTGCTTTTTAAAAGTGTCTTCCGATCACATGCTGCAAGCAGGAGTTTCTCACTGCGTTACACTGCCTTTCCCCTGTTTGCTTCTGGAGAGGTCTGTGGCTCTTCCTTTACACTGTCCTGAAGGGATCTCTGAGACCCGTACCTTCAGAAGTGCCTGGATAAACTCAGAATATCGAGGGCTCTTAACCACCAAGCAATCACCCCAGCTAACTCAGAATGTCCGGATGCCTGCTGGTGCCCTTTGAAGATGTTCTAGAACCTGGGGGGAAAGCAAAAAGGATAGTCCCTCTGGAGTCTTAGTAAATGATGCTTCTGAATAGCATCTTCCCATTGCCTCTGGGGTTCCACTTCAAAGACACATAGGCCAGGGATAAATGAATATTCAAATCCAGATTCCCATGGGACTCACTTTAATGATGTTTTCAGATAGGGAGTTCTAGGTATGAAATGAAACCCATGAACCTCCATGGCAGTCCTGATTAAATCAAAGTATAAAAATAATGTTGAACTCACATCAGACACCACTGCCATTTGATAGATTATTTACTTTATTTATTTATTTATTTATTTATTTATTTATTTATTTATTATTCCTGGATGTGGAAGCCAGAATCTTTTGTTTGTCAGGCAAGTAATGTAACCACTCTCCCAGCCCCTTGCCATTTCAAAACCAGTTTTATATTAAAACATAATGCTGCATCTAAGTGACACAAGAGCTCCCATGTTCAGCAGATGTTAATATTAATAATTTTTCTCAGAATGTCTGCTATGGAATATTTAGTCATATTTGAATTGGTAACATAAAATTTCAAAGTGTCAGATTTTAGATATGCCCAGAAAATGAAATGGTTTCAAAGTTTAATCTTAAACACATGAAACCTATTGTATATATCTTCCAGAGACCTGGAAAGGATAGAGATTCCAAACATAAACACAGGAATGTTCCAGCCCATGAAGAACCTTTCTCACATGTATGTATGTTTGAAGGGATAGAGGGAAAAGAAGGCATGATGAATTAATTCAAATATTCTCATGCTCAACTGTCTAATTATCGCTGAACTGTGTTTGCATGCAACAAACGTCTTCTTTCCTATTGAGAACTTTTTAATTTTGTCACCTTTGGTCCCTGTTCAAATAGAGTTCAATATAATGATGTGCCGACATGAATGACCCTTCTCTCTGGAAACACGATGTTTATCCAATTGAGGCCCAATAAGAGATCAGGGTACCAGAATGCCACACATTACATCAAATGAAGTCACTGGCTAAAGGGTACTCAGGAGAACCTGGAAACATTAATTCACTTCACATGAGTGAGCAGTCGGCTGCTCTCAGATGTGGGCTATGTAGATTCCAGGTGTTGTTTCTCTTATTAAAAGTGCACTGCAAATGGAGGTAATTAATCTTTATCGGTTTTGTTAAGTCACTTGAATATATATGGCTAAAGTGCACTGTGTAAGTTGTGTTCATATATGTGTTTTATTTTTAACATGACCATTTCTTTATCAACTGTATATGATCTATATGTTCCTGATTTCAAAATTAACCATTGTCATCCACAAAACTAGGGAGAAATCCCAAGATCCCAAAGTTGGGTGCAGCCAGTCGATGAGAGTGTTGAGGTGAATTCAGGTGCTCTTTGGGGACAACACGTTGGCTGTGTCTGTGCAGGGGGTGTGGTGCCTAAGAGACAGGGGTTCAATGTGTGTCCCCATGCTTTTGCTCATTCCCCTTCCTCTGGCACCATTAGATAAATAATTCATGAGGCTGCTCTTTACTTGCTGCAGGCAGAAGGTGAGTTTTTTCTTAGACTAGAGAGATCCAGACTTTTCTGAATTTGGTGCAGCTGGTGTCTAAATGCCAAGGTCATGGAGGGACCAACAACAAACAGAAAAGGAGCTAACTTAGCTACATCCCTGGTGAACGACCTGCTCTCTTCTCCTTCCTTGGCCTTCACTTGTTAAAGCATCCCTACCTCCTCACCCCATCCCTCACTCCCAAACCCCCATCCTGCCTGCCCCAGATCACAGTGGGAGAGCCAACCTGGCTTTCTCTCTCTCTGAAGACACTGAGCATAATGGAATCCTATAAGAACCAAGTTTGTGCCTGGAGTTCAGGGTAGGAAAAGAAATCAATGAAGTCAGATTCCCTTAATTGGATGTCAGCTGTTGTTAGGAAGCTGGACTGTAAGCTGCTAGGAATAGAATTTGCCTTGTATGTCTCCACAACATCCAGCACGCAACAACCCATCATCCTTTGGTGATCTAAGAGACATTTGTTGAAGCCTCTGGCGGGCACATAGTGATGCTGAGGCTTCAGCGATGGGAGAGAGGAAGAAAGTGCCAGAGTACTTTCACTCAGCTTTGAAGTCAGAGTAAATGAGTCAATAAGTAAATGTCTATTGATTCCATGATGATCCGTGAAATAAAGAGATAGAGGAAGGGTTTGGATGGTCAGTCACGTGGCGTTTGAGACAACCAAATACATCCAAAGAAAAAGCAGAGTCAAGGCTCTCCGAGGGACATGGGTCTGGCTTGTGCAAGATTAGAAGGCCACTGTACTTGTGTGGAAGGAGGCCGAGTAGCTAAGGGTGGCCGGGCACACAGTCTTGAGAGGGCTCCACACGTGGTACCATTGAATCATCTAACTTGCTGGTGCAGATACTGAATTCGGAGATGGTAAAAGTATATTCAGCTGGGGGTAGGGGGAGTAGGGTAATGAGTCACAGAGACACAGTGGAAGAGTAGAGATAGAACCTGTGCTGTGGGAGAAGATCTATACATACACCTTTGGAGTGTGGCCCTAAACCTAATGAGCTGGCTCTCTCCAACCCTCTAGAGTTCCCATGCCCTGATCACAAAAGTATTGATCACAAACAAACCTTCATTTCCCTCTGGAAATGAAATTCTAGCCCCTTTAAAGAAACTCTGATATGAACCCTGTGTTTAAGCTTCTCCTCCTAGCTCCAGCAAGACTCAATATTCCTCGTCTCAGACTCTCCCCTTCGGCCAGCACAAGAAGTAGGCTAGATGCTCAGTGTTAATTGAGAATATTTTTCGTGAGTCATAGATTCCCAACAGTGAAAGCCTGGAATGTTGGCTAGATCAATTTTTTATAGCGATCTACTTTTTAGAATACTCATATCCGATATGACCAGGGATGGTAGTAGAGCCCTGGAAACGTCAGATCTTTATAGTCCCCTGGCCCTTGACTCTCTAGACATAGATACACACTTCTGAAGTCTGTGTCCCATACAGTGCTAGTCTTTCCAACAGCCCCACCTAGACTAGCAAATTACTGAATGACAGTACTTCACAATAACACAAAAACTAGCCAAGTGCCAAGCCCTATTCCCGCCTGTAGCCCTGGTAGGGGTTCTGGAATCACTGCTCCCAAATGACTCTCTCTTTTTCTCCTTTGACTTCAGTTATTTGAAAACCTTTCGATACTGCTCCTATGTTCCCCATGTCCGAATCTGTATGCCCTCGACTGATGGTATTTCTTCATCTGAGGACCTCTTGGCTAACAGTATCCTCAGAGTGTCTGTCTGGGTTATAGCTTTCATTACCTGCGTTGGGAATTTCCTTGTCATAGCCGTGAGATCTCTCATTAAGGCTGAGAATACGACTCATGCCATGTCCATCAAAATCCTTTGTTGTAAGTATGCTTCTTGTATAAATAGAATGTCTTCTATGAGGTGATATGTATATAATGTATGTGTATATGATGTGTATACAGGATTATATATTCAACAAATATCTTTCAATACAAATTAGCTTCAGTGGGCAAGTATTTTCTAGATGTGAATGAACTTGTCCTTTGTGATTTTTTTAATCAGGTCTTAGAAATGAAAACATCAGTCAATCAGTGGGGGATAGAAGATGGAATAAGTTTTGAGATTTGTAAACTAATTGTTATTTATTATTAATTTCAGTTACAAAATCGCACATGCTTGACAAGCTCAGATTCTCCACTCCTGTCACTGTCAAGAAAAAGATGGGCAGATATTTTGTATTAGTCAAGAATATTTTGTTAACTATACAAGTAGTACATATTTTCATTTGGGTACTACCCCTCAGAAACTGTTACCCCTTTCGAGCCTTTTAACTGGAAAACAAATCAGGTCCACTGGCTGGTTAGTAGTCTAGTAGGTAGTTACATCGGTTCATTTAATACAGGAAGAAGGATCTAGGAAAAAAAGGAAAGATACTGAGCGCAACTGTCTTGGGCTGCTTGGCTCGTGCAGGTGCCGACTGCCTGATGGGGGTGTACCTGTTCTCCGTGGGCGTCTTTGACATCAAATACCGAGGACAGTATCAGAAGTATGCGCTGCTGTGGATGGAGAGTGTACCCTGCCGCCTGCTGGGCTTCCTGGCCACGCTGTCCACAGAGGTCTCAGTGCTGCTGCTGACATTCCTGACCCTGGAGAAGTTCCTGGTCATAGTATTCCCTTTCAGCAACCTGCGCCTGGGCAAGCGCCAGACTGCCGTGGTCCTGGCCAGCATCTGGATAGTGGGATTTCTGATAGCTGCTGTTCCTTTCACCAGCGAGGATTATTTTGGCAACTTTTATGGAAAAAATGGAGTCTGTTTCCCACTTCATTACGACCAAGCAGAAGATTTTGGAAGTAGAGGGTACTCCCTTGGGATTTTCCTAGGTAAATTTCATCTTTGGTTTCACAGAGACACCACCATCTTTCTAGAAATGACACAAAGCATCAGATGTGCATCTGTTCTTTCAGAAAGCAAACAAAGTTCTTGGCATACATTTTGTAGGTGTTTTTTTTATTAAACTTTTTATTGCTGAGGTTTAGTGTGGAAAACAAAGACACACTCTCAGAGCTTGGGTGATTCTTTTTAAATTGCTCCTTGTTTTTTTGCAATTCGTTCATAATGAGTATGACCTGGAAAAAATTCTAAGTTAATGTCCAGTCCTGAAACCCTACCAAACTACTCAAACTTCTTTTAAATCATTTTAACAATGTAGTTAGAATTTAAATAAATATTAATAAAGCTCTGGAAACTCACAAGCAGATTATCTAAACACCCACAGATTTATTACGTTTTGTAAACACAGCTCTTGAGATCCCCTCAATACAAATTCTTTTCAGCTTTCTTAATTCCATGATTTTTTTCCTTAGATATGATGATCTTATATTTTCCGTTACAAATAAATGACAGACTTTAGACCTTAACATTAAGGTTTTAAATTGTGTAACCTGTCTTAGTTCTGCTGGGAATGAAAGCTGTTCCTACAGCCTTCCTTTACCTAAGACACATCATTTCATCTGCCTCTTCTCCCCTCATCTTCCTCATCAACAACTCCTTGGTGCTTTATTAAAAATACTTTTCCCCTGCCTTCTCCTCCTGTCTGTCTCTGCCCACTGCTGTTGCTGTATTCGTACCCCCTCCTGCTGCCACTGACAACACAGTCCCCCTCCTCATGTAATATGTTCCACAGCCCTGGCTATAAACACAGTCCTTTCCCTCTAATCAGAAACCCACCAATGTCCCAAACCACTTTCAAGGTCACTTTAAATGGCTCGCTTAAAACACATCCTGTGGAGGCCCTAACCTCTGTCCCCATTTCCCCATTGATTCTTTCTTCTCAGGAAAACAAAACTCTGTGGTTGCATCATTTTGTTGATTCTCTTCAGAAACCAGTCTTGTTTAGCAGCCATGTGTTCATAAGTGTGTTCTTCCCAGGGTCGTATTGGCTGTTTAGGCTTCTTCCAGACTCCTTTCTTCACAGTACCTAGCGCCGGTGATCTTCATAAAGACCTCCGACATGAATGTGCCTGTGTAAACACATTCAAACCACCACTACTTACAGGGTCAAGAATTTACTGTGCATCTTCTATGGCTGTGCACAACATTAAGATCTAGAGAGACACCACCCCCAGCCCTCACAGACATTGCAGGACAGGGGGATGCAGACCCTCAGCTGCATCCTCAAAGCACAGGCCGA
Source organism: Grammomys surdaster (assembly GCF_004785775.1). Classification (NCBI taxonomy): domain Eukaryota; kingdom Metazoa; phylum Chordata; class Mammalia; order Rodentia; family Muridae; genus Grammomys; species Grammomys surdaster. Next base: position 3,599,004 of record NW_021604781.1, read on the forward strand.
GAGGCACCATGGGTAAAGAGTATAGGGTATCCACATCTGAGGACGAGGGAAGGCTTCGAAGGAGAAATGAAACCCCAGCGATAGGGACGAACAGCCAAGGGAAGACAGGATTAGGGGTGGGAGCTGTGTTCCAGGAAAAGACGGTTGTTCAAAGTGGACCCCAACTCCAAGGGCCAGCCGGGCCCAATTAAAGTGTTAAGGAAGTTGGATGCGGCTAGCTTTTACAGCTAAGGCGCGAGACTCTGCTCCAACAGATTAAGCACCTACAGCAGAACCATTTTATTTTCTGCTAAGCTATACTCTCTGACAAGAGGCCCCAGACAAACCAGTGTTATATAATTCTATTGTACGACAATATAGTGAGCCCATGGAATAGGAAATGCTGTGGATAAAAATAATCCTGAATTTAAACTGTTTCCCCAACCATTACCAGTCTTCCACACAGTCTAAATTCAGTTTGGGAATGTTTTTAGCAGCTTTGGAAATATATGCAAATTTTATGCTTATTAAAAGAAATTTGTTGATCACTATTTTGGATTTTTTTTTTATTACAGTGAGAATAAAGCAAGCAAAAGAAACAAGAAATCAACGTTATAGGGGCTATCTGTGAAACCATTTGTCACCCAAAGAGTGATTCATTTAGTTGTATTCTTAACATTTTTATCTGTTTTCTAAAAGGAGCTTAAAGGGTTCTGAACCACAATAGTTTAAATTACTGTGGGCAAAAGGAAACAAAAAAAAAATGCATTTTGGTTTTATGTGTTATGTTTATTGAAATGCCCAAAGCTTAAAGAATAATGCCTCTGAGGCAATTATATTCGTGATAAATTCTAAGATTATTTTAATCATATGTATAAGACAAGGAACTAAGATTATTATCTATTTTTGAGACATACATCACAATCACAGCATCAGCTTAAGGGGTGACTTTCCAGGAACTAAAACCAGAACCAACGTGTGTACGTGTGTGTGTGTGTGTGTGGGTGGGTGGGTGTGTGGGTGTCTGTGGGTGTGTGTGCGTGTGTGTGTGTGTGTGGGTGTGTGTGCATGTGTGTGTGTGTGTGTGTGAGAGAGAGAGAGAGAGAGAGAGAGAGAGAGAGAGAGAGAGAGAGGAGGATAAAGGCAGTCTTGCTTCATAGAACTTTTGCCTTTGAAATCATCTTTTAAGGCTAATAAAAACCCAGTTCTTGATCTTATTCCCTAAACTTGGGAAGTTTAGTGACATAGCTCTGAGAACATAGGAGAGGGGGCTTCTGGGAAAGGCCAGTGTCGGGTGCAGTATTAGCAGCCACACAGCTGATGCTTCTCTGCTGACCCAGCAGAGAGTGTAAAACAAGTGTGCTTTTCCCAACAGGCGTGAACTTGCTGGCTTTCCTCGTCATCGTGTTTTCCTATGTCACCATGTTCTGCTCCATTCAGAAAACAGCCCTTCAGACTGCAGAAGTGAGGAGCCACATCGGGAAGGAGGTGGCTGTTGCAAATCGGTTCTTTTTTATCGTGTTCTCTGATGCCATCTGCTGGATTCCTGTGTTTGTCGTTAAAATCCTGTCTCTCCTTCAAGTGGAGATACCAGGTCAGTCCTCTTCCTCATCCCCAGACACACAGTGCCTTTTCAGGCCCTTTGATTGACAAGACCAGAGTCTAGGACAGTGCCTTGTGCATAGTAAGTTATCCATAAGTACCTATGGCATTGATACATGGAACTAACACTCCCACCCCTGTGTTTTATATTTAATATTCTAAGGTGGACAGTGGTGAAGTCCAGTGAAGAAGAATAAAAACACTGAAGCAAGAAAGAAGATAAATCTAAGTATTTTGCTTCTACCTGAGCTAGCTAGTGGTTCTTAGCCAAGAATATGAGAGATAGATAGATAGATAGATAGATAGATAGATAGATAGATAGACATACACAGAGAGAGAGGGTCTTAGTTTTTTGATTTATTCCTGTGAAGAGATATCATGACTAAGGCAACTCTTATCAAGAACATTTGCTTGGGACTGGCTTACAGTTTCAGAGGTTTAGTCAATTACCATCATGGCAGGAAGCAGGGCAGCATCCAGGCAGACATGGTGCTGGAGGGGTAGAGAGTTCTACATCTTGATCCACAGGCAGCAGAAGAGGACTGACTGTCTTGGGCATGAAGTCAGGAGAAGACTCTCCCCCACACTAGGCAGAGCTTGAGCATAGGACCTCAAAGCCCACCCTCACAGGGATGTATTTCCTTCAACAAAGCCACATCTCCTAATAGAGCTATTTCCCATGGGTCAAGCATATTTAAACCACCACACGCATATACATACATAAATAGGCAGATAGAGAGAAAGATAGACAGAAAGATAGATAGATAGATAGATAGATAGATAGATAGATAGATAGATAGAAAGATAGATAGATAGATAGATAGATAGATAGATAGATAGATAGATAGATAGATAGATAGATGGCTCCATCAGGAATTCTAGATTGGTACCTGGGGGCCAAGGCATACAGAGAGGTATTCTGCTCGATTCTCCCATGATTGAGATGCTCAGATTCAGATAGAATATCAACCCTATTCCATAGTCCTTACCATGAAGCATCATATCAGGATTTGAAGGGCTACTAGACTCATGGAAACACCCTTTCTTCACAGGGAAAACCCACATTTCATTGGTTTGTATTTAACCCGAAGCCTTTTCTAAGATCACAGCTTCCAGGAGCCACTGAGGGATTTATCCTAACTCTTAGAGCTTGGGGTCATCTTCAGCTCACGGCGCACAGGCAGATCCACCTCAAGAGCTGGTCGTGGTGGGAGTTGTGTGTTAGTCGTTGTGACAGTTCTGAGTCTAGCACATGGAAAGTGATGCAGAGCTCTTTTTCCCCCTCGTTTATGCAGTTATGTGTGGCCTGATTAGATGCCCCAGTGTGAAACGACACGCCAGGCCCAGTAGCCCCTCTTGCTTGAATTTTTGCATCAAGCATAGATGTCCATCAAGCCACGGGAGATGTGGAGTTGACGATCATGGATGGAGTCAGAGCTGAGTACTCGGGAGTCTTTGCTGGTCCGAGCCGTGAAAGTAGACGACATAAGTGTTTCTGTTAGCTCACTGGAGGAGGTCCAGCTGTGCGTAGCACAGATGTTCTCTTCAGCAACCTTCAATCTGTGACCCCTACCTGGACAGCTCAGCTCCTCAGACCATTTCAAATCCAATAGGACCAAATCATCCGTTGGCTTGCTTTGAAGTCCAATGAGGGACTATCTCTGTAGTATCTCTTACCTCCCACCCACCCTTATGAATTCTGTGATCTAAGCCCAGAGCAACTATGAACTTTCTCTTCTGTGGTTCTCTGATATGACATTAACATTTGTTGGGGGTTCCTCTACCTGGAGACCATGCATGCTCTCAGGAAACAAGAGTGTAGTCCGCTGAACACATCTCTTTCTCAATGCTCAATGCGAATTTTCTCTCCCTAATGGCACCATTCCCAGCCTCACCCAACCCAGTTGCTCAACATCTATAAGGTCTTGTTTCCACCGTGCTCGATAGCCCCACTTGAGCTGCATCATACCAACCTTCATCTTGAGTCCATGTGTCCATTGCTCTCTTAAAATTATAAATTCCAGAAAGGTTGGGAACATGGTTTATTCATCTTCACATTTTCCACTGAGCTCTTCACAACATGGTCTTCAACAAACATAAACTCAGCTGCCATGCTATGAGCTGCCCCAGGGAGAGTGAGGGGTCAGGAACACACCAGGCTGTTAACCAGCCTGAGCTCTATGAGGAGTCTTCCTCAGTGACTTGGGGAAGCTGGGGGATGTCCAGGGGTAGAGATGGAGGTTCATCATCTTTGCCTCCCAACACCTGTCTTTTGGCACAGATGCTTCTCCCAGTTGTGGGGGAAGGAAAACAAGGACCCGGATGAGTGAGTTGAATGTTTCCTGCTCCTATCCTGACCCACCCACTGGTCTGTCGAGGTAACATTGCTCCACTGGAGTGCCTTTTAGATGGCTTTCAAATGGCTCCCATGTTCTACAAGTCTCTTAACTCTTTGAGGGATGTATTCTTTCCTAATGTTATAATAACAAAGTATTCCATACACTTACTTTCATCATCTGGGGATCTGGCTAGCCAAAGTCAAGGTATCTTCAGGTTTGGTTTTCCCAAGGCCTTTCATATTGTCTTAAAGATGGCTACTTTAAACATAGCTTCCTCTTTGCTATGTCCCCACCTGTGTGTTCCTCTGTGTTCTCATCCAGGGTCTCCTCAAAAACAATTAAGCAGTAAGAATCTATAACTCCTTAATCTATAACTCCTTAAGAATTATAAGTCCTAATCTATAACTCCTAGGCAGCACCCATATGTACAACATCAGCTGCAGTGTGTTATGGGTATTGTGTGTCTATTAAGTCAGTATCTTCAGTCTATGGCTATATCCCAGTGATAAGTACTTGCCTGACATGCACAAAGCCCTGGGCTCTGTCCCCAGCACTGCAAAAACAAACAGCCAATTCCCTTCCTTCTTTCCTTCTTTCCTTCTTTCCTTCTTTCCTTCCTTCCTTCCTAATTTTTTTTAGACCAGTAGTATTTGGTTTTACCACATGTCTTTAAAATATCTAGTCTCTGGTTCTTGGTTATCCAAATAGTACATGTTCCTTCTTGTGGGGTGGGCCTTAAGTCAAATCAGACATTGGTTGGTTACTCTTACAAGTTCTATGCCACCATTGCCATAGAATATTTTGCAGGTAGGATAGAGTGTAGGTCAAAGTCCTGGTGGATGGGTTGATGTCCACATTTCTCTCTCAGTAGCCTGCAGAGTATCTTCTTGCACCAAAGAGACTAGACCATTGGGATGAAGGCTCCATGTAGGCACAAGTTCAGCTTCTCCATGTTCAGTGAGCCTTGTGGGTGGTGTTGATCTCAGTTTGATAAGAGCATTCCTTTGTCTTAGCAGCAGCATGGGTTGTTTGGAGATCCATAGGATCCCTTGACCAGTAATCAATTGAATGCAATGTAGTCTGGCCACTGAAAACCTTGCCCCGCTACAAGAAATGAAACTATGTATCTCCCATTACTAGGAGCTTTCATTAGGATCATTTCATAGATTCCAGGACGTTTCCATTGTATTAGGTTTGCACCCCATCCCAATTCCAGCCATCTCTCCCTGTACTCTCTCCTTCCACCCCATCCCACTCCACCTCTACCTAACCCCCACTTCCTCCTCCCAAACCTACTGGCCACCAGCCTGCCAAAAAATCTATTCTATTTCCCCCTCTGAGGGAGACCCATGTGTGCCCCACCTAGACCCCTCCTCTTTACCTAACTTCTCTGGGCCTACAGATTGAAGATTGGTTATCATTTGCTTACTGGCTAATATCCACTTATGAGTGAGTACATACCACATTTGTCATTCTGAGTCTGGGTTACCTCACTCAGGGTAATTTTTTTCTAGTTCCATACATTTGCCTGCAAATTTCGTGATATCATTTTTTAACAGCTGAGGAGTACCCCATTGTTGTAACTGTATAAATGTAAAAGTACTCCAATGTGTAAATGTACCTTCTTTTCTTTATCCATTCTTCTGTTGAGGGGCATCTAGGTTGTTTCCAGCTTCTGACTATTTTGAATAAAGACAAAATGAACATGGTTGAGTAATGTCCTAGTGGAAGAATGGGATGTCATTTGGGTATATGCCCAAGAGTGATATAGCTGGGTCTTGAGGTAGATTGATTTCCAACTTTCTGGGGAACGGCCATATTGATTTCTACACTGTCAGTTCAAGTTTGCAATAGAGGAGTGTTCCCCTTGCTCCATATCCTCACCAGCATGAGCTGTCACTTGTTTTATTGATCTTAGCCATTCTGACAGGTGTAAAATGAAATCTCAGAGTAGTTTTGATTTGTATCCCCCTGATGGTTAAGGATACTGAACATTTCTTTACATTTTCTCAGCCACTGGAGATTTCTCTATTGAGAATTCTCTGTTTATATCAGTTCCCCCAGTTTTAAAATTGGATTATTTGGGGTTTTTTATCTCTAGTTTCTTGAGTTCTTTCTCTATTTTGTATATTAGTCTTCTATTGGGTGTGAAGTTGATGAAAATCTTTTCCCTTTCTGTAGGCTGCTGTTTTGACAGTGTCCTTTGCCATACAGAAGCTTTTCCATTTCTTGAAGTTCACTTTATTCGTTGTTGATCTTGTGCCTTCACTATAGCTATTCTGTTCAAAAAGTCATCTCCTATGCCGATACATTCAAGAATATTCCCCACTTTCTCTCCTGTTAGATTTGGTGGATCTGGTTTTATGTTGTAATCTTTGATCCACTTGGACTTGAGTTTTGTGCAAGGTGATTAAAATGGATCTATTTGCATTCTTCTACATGCAGACATCCAGTTTGACAGCACCATTTGTTGAAGATGCTGGATCCCCCCCCCACTGTGTTTCTGACTTTATCAAAAATCAGGTGACCATAGATATGTGGATTTAAGTCTGGATCTTTAATTCAATTCCATTGATCAGCATGTCTATTTTTGTGCCAATACCACGTAATTGATTATTATAGCTCTGTAGTACAACTTGAAGTTGGAAATGGTGGGACCTCTAGCGGTTTGTACTGTTCTGGCTTGTTTTTAGCTATCCTGGGTTTTTTGCTTTCCCATATGGAGTTGAGAATTGTCCTTTCAAGATTTATGAAGAATTGTGTTGGAATTTTGATGGGGATAGCATTGAATTTGTAGATTTTATTTGGTAGGATGGTCATTTTTACTATTTTAATCCTGCAGATCTAGGAACATGGGAGGTCTTCCCTCTTCTGATATCTTCTTTAAGGACTTGAATTTTTTTATTATAGAAGTCTTCAACTTGCTTAGTTAGAATGAGTCCAAGACAGTTTATATTATTTGGGGATACTGTGAAAGGTGTTTTCCCCTAATTTCTTTCTCAGTCCATTTGTTATTTGTGTAAAGGAAGACTACTGACTTTTTAAAATTTTTATTAATTTTTTAAGTTAATCTTGTATCAGGCCATTTTGCCAGAAGTGTTTACCAGCTGTAGGGGTTCCCTGGTGAAATTTTTAAGGGCACTTATGTATATAATCTGAAAATGAAGATCCTTTAACTTCTTCCTTTCCAATTGGTATTCCCTTGTTCTCCTTCAGTTGTTTTATAGCTGAAGATAGAACTTCAAGTACTATATTGAATAAATATGGAGAGAGTGGATACCTTCTCCTGTTCCTAATTTTAGTAGAATTACTTTGGGTTTCTCACCATTTAATTTGATGTTGGCTTTAAGCTTGCTATAAATTGCCTTTATTATGTGTAGGTATGTCCCTTGGATCCTTTGATCTCTCCAGGACTTTTGTCATGATGGGGTGTGGGAGTTTGTCCCTGACCTTTTCTGCATATAATGAGATGACCATGTGGTTTTTGTTGTTCAGTCTGTTTAAATGATGGGTTACATTTACTGATTTTTGTGTGTTGCTTCTCTGGGATGAAGCTTACTTGATTATGGTGCATGATCTTTCTGATATGGTCTTGTATTCTGTTTGCAGGTATTTTGTTGAGACTTTTTCCATTTATGTTCATAAGAGAAATTGGTTCGTAATTCTCTTTCTTTGTCGTGTCTTTATGTAGTTTGAGTATCAGGATGACTGTGGCCTCCTAAAGTGAATTAGGCAATGTTCCTTCTGTTTCAATTTTGTGGAATAATTTAAGGAGTATTGGTATTAACTCTTCTTTGAAAGTCTGGTTGAATTGTGTGCTAAAACCATCTGGATCTGGTGTTTGTTTGTTTGATTGTTTGTTTGTTTGGTTTGGTTTTTTGGTTTTGGGTTGTTTTGTTATTGTTGTTGTTCATTTGTTTGATTTTGGAGAGGGAGAATTTTAGTGGCTGCTTCTATTTCACTGGGGATTAAAGGTCTACTGAAATCATTTATCTCATCTTGATTTAACTTTGGTAAGTGATTCCCATCAAGAAAATTATCCATTCCTTTTAGATTTTCCAAATTGGTGGAGTGCATGTTTTTAAAGTATGTCCTTGTGACTCTCTGGATTTCCTTGGAGCCTTTTGTTATTCCCTCCCCCTGCCCCTCATTTTAGTTCTGACTTAGTTAAGTTGGATATTCTCTCTCTACCTACTAGTTAGCTTGGATAAGAGTCTGTCTATCGCATTGATTTTTCTCAAAAAAAGAAAACCACTCTTTGTTCTCTTTGTTTCTTATTGATTTCATCCCTCGGTTTGATCGTTTGCTGCTGTTGTCTCCTCTCCAGTTTGATTGGTTCTTTTTGTTCTCTAGCTTCCAGATATGCTATTAAGTTGCTAGTATGCAATCTCTCCAATTTTCTTATGAAGGCACTTGGTGCTACAAACTTTCTTCTTAGCACAAATTTTATTGTTTCCCATAGTTTTGGGTATCCTGTGTGTTCATATTCATTGAATTCTAAAAACTCTTTGACTTCTTTATTTCTGGATTAACCCATTTTTTATTCAGTAGAGAGTTCAGTTCCATGAGTTTTTAAGCTCTTTTTTCTTTGTTTGTTTGTTTGTTTGTTTGTTTGTATTGTTCAGCTTTAATCTGTAGTGGTCAGAGAGGATGCAGGGAATTATTTAAATTTTCTTATATCTGTTGAGACTTGTTTTGTGTCCAGGTAAGCATGTGGTTGGTGTTGGAGCAAGTTTCATGAGATGCTGAGAAAAGGGTGTGCTATTCTGTGTTTGAGTGAAAAGCTTTGTAAACACCTGAGGTTCGTTTGGTTTATAAGGTTTGTTAGCTCTAGTGCTCCTCTGTTTAGTTTCTGCCTGGATGACCTGTCCGTTGGTGAGAGTGAGGTGTTGAAGTCCCCTACTCTCAATGTGTAAGGATCAGTATGTGATTTAAGCTGTTGTAGGTTTCTTATGCAAACTTGGATTACCTGAAGTAAAGTCTATCTGTTAGACAGAGTCTTTTTATTGAGGAATTGAGACCATTAATCATTAATGATCAATGATTATTGATTCCTGTTAGTTTGGTATTGTCATTGGTGGTGGTGGTAGTAGTGGTAGTGGTGATGGCGTGTGTGTGTGTGTGTGTTGGGGTGTGTGTATGTGTGTGTATGTGTTTCCCTTCTTTTGATTTTGCTGGTGTGAGATTATTTCCCATGTTTTAGTGAGTGTAATTAACCTCCTTAGGTTGGAGTTCTCCTGCTAGAGTAGATTTGTAAAGAGATATTGTTTAAATTTGACGTTATCATGAAATATCTTATTTTCTTCATCTACAGTGATTGAAAGTTTTGCTGGGTATAGTCATTTGGGCTGGCGTCTATGATCTTTTAAGAGTCTATAGGACATCTTCCCAGGCCTTTCTGGCTTTTACAGTCTCCAGCTGAGAAGTTGGATATAATTCTAACAGGTCTGCCTTTATATGTTATTTGATATTTCTCCCTTGCAGCTTTTAATATTCTTTCTTTGTTCTGCATGTTTAGTGCTTTGACTGTTACGTGCCAAGGGGACTCTTTCATGGTTCAGTCCATTTGGTGTTCTGTATGCATCTTGTAACTTTATTGGCATCACCTTCTTTAGGCTAGGAAAAGTTTCTTCTATGATTTTTTTAAGAGCATTTTCTTGGCCTCTGAGCTTAGTTTCCCATCCTTCCTGAATTCCTGTTATTCTTGGGTTTGGTCTTTTCATGGTGTCCTGGGTTTCCTGGATATTTTGAGTCAGGGGTTTTTTAGATTTCTTTGGCCAGTGTATCCATTTCTTCCATCGTATCTTCTATGCCTAAGATTCTCTCTTCCATCTCTTGTATTCTGTTGGTGATGTTTGCACCTGTACTCCCTGTTAGAATTCCTAAATTTTTTCAGTTCCAGAAGTCCCTTAGTTTGGGTTTTCTTTGTTGATTCTATTTCCAACTTCAGGTCTTGAACACGTTATTTATTCCCTTACACTCGTTTGTTGTGTTTTCCTGGATTTCCTTAAGGGATTTATCCAATTCCTCTTTAATGAAATGCTGTCATATTCGTAAAGGATGGTTTAAGGCCTTTTTTTCTTGTGCCTCAGCTAGATTGGAACATTCATGGCCTGCCGCGGTAGGACAGCTGAGCCCTCGTGGGAAGTTAATGCCCTGGCTGCTGTTGATCGTGTTTTTACACTGGTGTTTCAACATCTGGTTTGGGGATGATTAAATATCTAGGCACTGATTTCTGGATTTGTCTTTGTGGGGTGGTTTTTTGTTTCTTGATTTCTGTTTCCTCTCTGGATTTTTGGAGCAAGTGATGGTGTGTGTTGCCTGGTTTTTGTCCTGCTCAGTCCGTGTGTCCATGGGGAATGCCCACTGGTGTTGAAGGCTAGGAGAAACGGGGTAGGGGATAGAAGACTGGAGGAGAAGGTCTTTGTGATCCATTGAGGATGGGGTCGGAGAGGAAAGGGAGACCTCAGCAGGTTTCGTGCTACAGAGCCGAGATGCAACCGGGATGCTACCGAGGGCATCGATCTCAGGAGCAGGAGGAGAGGTGTAGGTCCACCTTCAGCCTATTTGTTGCCCTGTGAGAAGTGGCCCTTGGGTTAGCGGGGGTTGGGGGGTGGGGGGTGGGGGGTGTCTTCTGGAGTTGGGGTCTGGGACAAAAAAAAAACAGGTTGGGGGAGGAAGGTTAGGAAGGGAAGATCCGTGAGATCCACAGAAAAGGGGGGGGGGAGGCCACCACAGTGTTCTGCTGCAGTGCTGGGGATGAGATTGGGGAGCTGGGTCTCGGTGAACAGAGAGAAGAGGAGGAGGTCTGCAGACAGCCTGCCTGGCTTTCCGGCAGGCATTGATGTGTTCAATAAAGCCAAGGTTAGGTTTTATAGCGTGCAGTGTAATGCCGTGGAAGGGGTACCTCAGCGGGCCCATGCTTACGCATCCCTCCCCTGGAGAAGAGTTTATTTGTAGACATGACAAGGGGAGTTGAGAAGGAGTCAAGGCAGAGAAAGACAAGAAAGAGAGAGAGAGGAGGGGGGGGGGGGCGGGGGCGGGGAGGCAGGGAGGCAGAGAGGCAGAGAGGCAGAGAGGTAGGCCGGGAGGAACACTAGAGATTTAGGCTGGGGGTAGAAAGGGGCTAGAGAAAGGAGAGGCCAAACAGTCCCTTTTATAGCAAGCCTAGCGTACTTGGCTGTTGCTAGGTAACTGTTGGGCGGAGAGTAGAAGGAATGCCAATGGCCTGTGGTTTAGCAGTAGGTGCCTGCTGCAGTTCCAGGGTGGGATTCAGCCATGAGTGGGGACAGAGAGGTTAGGTGAGGACGGTGTGTGGGATCCACAGGAGATGTTGTGGGGGAGGTTGCAGTTTGTGTTCTGTTGCAGCAGTAGGGACGAGATGGGGACGAGATGGGGACAGGGTGGGGGAAGGGAGGCCTGGGTCTCAGGGAACAGAGAGGAACCACTTTCTATTTTTTTTTCAAACTTCTTTTATTTCTCCAGGCACAATCACTTCCTGGATCGTGGTTTTTTTCCTTCCGGTAAACAGCGCCTTAAACCCCATCCTTTACACCCTCACCACCTCCTTTTTTAAGGACAAGTTGAAACAGTTGCTGCACAAACATCGGAGGAAATCCGTCTTCAAAGTTAAAAAGAAAAGTTTGTCTGCTTCCATTGTGTGGACAGATGACTCTTCACTCAAACTTGGAGTGTTGAACAAAATAGCCCTCGGGGACAGTATAATGAAGCCGGTCTCCCCGTAGTGGTTTTGGAGCACTGGATTTTCAGGGTACTACTTAAAACAAGGTACAATTTGGGGAAGATGGCATCTGAGACGGTTTCCATCTTGGCCAGAAGCCTCCCGTTCAGCACCAGGGACACAGTGGAATGGCTGTTGGCCCCTGCATTCCGGTGACAGCTCTATGACCTGTGGACCAAGCTGAGAATAGCATCGCAAGCCTCTCCTTCTTGCCGGCCCAGATCTGTCAAGCACAAGTGAATCCACGTAGAGTGATACATGGTGGATCTCCAGGAAGTCAGCACTGCCTCCCTACCCCTGGGTGCCCACATGTAGCCACCACCATGGCCTTCTCTTACACCGAGTTGCATGTCTGTTAAGTCTGGGCATCCGTGACATCTTAGTCCAGTGTGACCATCATGACACAAAATGAACATCTTTGTCATTGCTCTTTCAGTAGCGAATGAAACCATCAACATCTCTTTAATACCTTTGACAGCCTCTGCAGGTTGCTGGAATAGCACCTATGGATGCAGTTCTTCACACCAGTTTATCATGACTAGCGTGACCAGACAAGCAGGAAGCTGCTGTGGGAGCCTAGAACCAGTCGCCTCTTGACTTCTATGTAAGCTCAGAAAAGCTGAGATCTTAGATGTGTTTTTCTAAAGTTACCCACGGAGCAAAGGAAATCGGAAACCCAAACTTCCCCAAACAGTTATCATTCTCAAATGCTTTAGAACAATATTTCTATTGCTGGTAAGTTCTCTTCTCATTTAGCACAGAGACAAGGAGAGTTAAAAGGTGACTCAGGATGGCGGGTCTGATGTGGGGCCATTTGCTTAGTCGCACAAATCACCATTCCCACACAAAACTGCCAGAAACTTTGGCTTTGTGTTTTGAAAGTGAAAAATGTTTATGAAGACTTGGACACTTTTATACTGAAAGTTTATAAACGTGAGGGAAAATACTATGAATAAATTTATATTTTGCATTTGTCTGTGCTTTACTTTAAGCTTAACAAACAATGTGGGTGGGTCTGTGGTCGGCTGAGTGCGTCTCACCACTAGGGTGCACTCCACTGTCTCACCAGACACAGCTGACATTTCTGGTCTTCTAACGCCAAAGCGTGAAATAGTAAGTGAACTTTGTCAACTCCCTTCCCTTCTTTCTGGGTTCCTTAGAAGAGAAAAATGCAAACATCTATTAAAGCACACTGTGTCACCTTTTCCTACAGAGTGAATGGGATATCCTTCTATCTGGTAACGTCCAAAAAACAAAACAAACAAGCAAACCCCTTAACGTTATCACAGTTATCCTGGTTTGTTTGCTACCTAACTAAAATCATGAAACAAGTTCCTCCATTACACCAAGAATGTGTTTCTTCTATCAGGGAGCGATTCGCATTTGGATTCTATGAATTGCAGCGTGGCCTGGGCTGCCTTCTTCCCTGAGGGTTTCAGCCTCTCTCTCTGTCATTTCCCTTCCTGGGTATTCACTGGTTATGCAGAGTCGCTGGCATCTTGTTAATGTCCTTAACCACTCTTATGATATGGATCGTAAATGTCTTCTAATGGTTCCTGGGGGCTTCATCCCCGGGTGCTGGCACGGTTGTGAGTTTATGGGACCTTCTGAAAGTGGGACCCATATAATGAAAGTTAAGTCACCATGGGTGTGGCCTTCAAAGGATCTTGGCATCTTAGCCCCATCCTTCCTTTGTTTCCAAGCTGCTGTGAGGGAGTTTCTCCTCCTGTGGACTGAGGCAGCACGGACTGAGTTCCACTGACACCTCTGACCGTTTTTGCCAAATCACTGCTTCCTTAAATGCTCAGCTCAGATATTCATCGATGATGGAAACCCAACAGACGCAGCCATGGCATGGCTTTTTCCAAATCGATGATCCAAACAAAGAACTTAATACAGACAGACTAGGTCCTTGGTCTAGAATATTTCAGTTTTGACCCCAAAATCTTTGTCCATAGCCCATGACCAAATGTGGTTAGTTTTGTCGATTTGACACAAACTTGACACACCTGAGCAAAGGAAATTCAGTCGAGGAGGTATCTTCATTAGATTAGTCCCTGGGTGTGTCAGTGGGGGATTTTCTTGATAATTAATGTGGGAGCCCAGTGTGTACAGGGTCTGTTAGCATTCTAAGCTCCGCCCCACAGTTACCTGGCAACAGCCAGGTAGGTCTGACCCACTATAAATGGGGCTACTTGCCCCCTCCTCGCTCTCTTGCCCTCTCTTGTTTCTCTCTTGCTCTTTCTCTGTTTGCCTTTCCTCCTCTCTCCCCATTCCCTTCCCCCCTCTATCTCCACTTGTTCATGGCTGGCCTCAACTTCTCTACTTCCCCCCTCCCCCCGCCTTTCTCTGCCTCTACTACATTCTTAACTCCCCTCCCCAAGTTCTGAATACACTCTACATGATACCATCGTGTGGCTGGTCCCTCAGGGGGAAGGGACATCTTGGCATGGGCCCACCGAGGCACCCCTTTTCCCCATACCCCACCACACCTCCATAGAACATATCCCCCACTCTCTTTATCTTTTTATAAACACATCAGTGCGAGCCCTAAACAAATGGGCTTGCTCTGTATAAGAAAGACAGCTGGGCAAGCCGTAGGGAGCAAGTGGTAATCAGCGTTCCTCCATGGTCTCTGCTTCAGTTTCTACCATGAGTTCCTGCCCTGGCTTCTGTCCTTGATAGAGGGTGACCCAAAATGTAAAAGGAAATATACTCCTCCCCTCCCCCATGGTATTTGTCAGTAGTTTATCAGAGAAACAAACAAGAATACCCAGTTATTTACCTGACAGCTGTCAGTCATCAATGCTCATGTTGTTCTTGAATGGAGGGTTTGAGATGCAAACGATAGAAGCTTCCAGAAAGTTGGCAGTTTTATGGGAAACTAAAAGCCACATAGTAGTCAACAACCTGATACCATAGCATCCAGTTAAGTCTGACAGCCTAGTGATTTACATTCTTACCCTACACTGCCACGGGAATAGAAAAACATTACAAATACTTCTGCTTTTAGATAGTAATTCCCACTGGATGGTGGTGACACACATCTTTAATCTCAGCATCCTGGAGGCAGAGGCAGGCAGATCTTTGTGAGTTAGAGGCCAGCCTGGTCTACAGAGGGAGATCCAGGATAGCCAAGACTATGCAAAGAAACCCTGGAGGAAGAGGAGGAGGAGGAGGAGGAAGAGGAGGAGGAGGAAGAGGAGGAGGAAGAGGAGGAGGAAAGGAAGGAAGGGGAAAAATATCCCTTTCATCTCAATTGAATGAGACCTTTTGTTAGTGCAAACCTGTTTTCTAAACCTAGATTTCTATGTGGCTGTGTAAATACCATGTAAATTCAGGATATTTATTTATTTATTTTGCCAATCTAAACATCAGGTAGATATGACTTCAGCATCTGAGAGAGGCTGTAGCCTGCGCCACCTCTGAGTGGGAGAAGATCAGGGTGAGTCATACAGTCCACATTCTTACATTGCATATGTGTCAAGAACATCTTCTCTTGAAGAGAAGAACACGCCCTCAAATATCCACAGGAGCCTCAGACGGAAGTCTAGAAAAACTAAGGTTTTTTAGTAATTTTTATTTCATTATTAAGTCTCAATTATTTTTACTAATAAGATTGTTTATGCCCATCCTATCTGGTTAGTTTCTGTCAACTTGACACAAGCCTAGCTTGAAACACAAAGCAACAAACAGGGGAGGAGAGACTCTCAACTGAAGCACTTCCTCCATCAGATTGGCCTGTGAACTCATCTGTGTGGCATTGCTAATCGATGCAAGAGGGCCAAGCCCACTCTCGGCGGTGCCATCCCTAGGCAGGAAGGTCTGAATTACACAAAGATGTAGACTAGGAGGTGGGGGATGAGCAAAGCAGTAAGCATCATCCTTCTGTGGTCTCCACTTCAGTTCCTGCCATGAGCTTCCCTACATGTTCAACTATATAACTTGTAAGCCAAATTAACCTTCTCCTCCCCAAGTTGCTTTTGGTCATGGTTTTTATCACAGCAACAGAAAGCAAACTGGGACTCAGGTTTTAAAGAAATCAAACAGATTTGAGCTTGGTGTGCAGACAGTGACAGCAGGACACATTTCTTGCTTCTCTATACCCTAGCTCAGCTCCTTTCACAGGGGCCCCTAGCATGGGTAAGCCACACAGCTTCACTCTCTAAAAGAAACTGTGGGTACTCTAAAGGGTACTCTGGAGCCAGACTGAATCCATACTTGCTGATTCTTTACCCTCTTACATCAGCCTCTGTTTAATAAGCAGTGTGGAGAGCTACAAAATGCACAGGACAGAAAGTGAGAAATGGGAGACTTTGAAAAATTACACATAGCCTGAAATCTCAGTTTCTAGATCAAGCCAGAAATACATGTGAGATGTGGAAGTATGTTGTGTGAGGAGCTTTTAACATGGCATAAATAGACATGTGTTATCATGTTACCAGGAGTGACCTGTAGTGGTTTGGATGAAAATCCTCCCCTCCCTCCTCCAGAGGTTCATACGCTTGCTTCCCAGTTGGTGGAACTGTTTGGGAAGTATTAGGAGGTGTGGCTTGGCTGGAAGAGGCGTGTCCCTAGAGGCAGGCTTTGAGAGTTCAAAAGCTCACTCCATTACCAGTTAGTTAGTCCTCATTTCTCCTGCTTTTGGATCAGATGGGAGCTCTTGGCTCTGGCTATTGGTCCAGCATCATATCTGCCCACCTGTCTTCCTGCTGCCTGTCATGATGATCACAGACTCTAACCCTGTAGAACTGTGAGGCTCCAAATTTAACACATTTTTTAAAAAATATATAAGTTTCTTTAGTCATGATGTTTTGCCATGGCAATTGAAGGGTAACTAAGACAGATCTTTGGAGATGGAGGCAGGAGGATCACAAATTGAAGACCAGCCTGAGTTATTGGAGGGCTATTGGTCTGAAAAAAGTAAGAAGGGAAGGAAAGAAGGACAGATTGGAGGGAGGAATGACAGAGGGAAGAAGAGATGCAGGAGGAGAAAAGAAAGAAAAAAACATTAAAGGACTCTCTTACTCTAGAGAATAAGAAACTTACCACAAAGCTCTCCCTTTATATTTATCTGTTCGTATGTTTCTGTAACATAGGTCTGTTGTCAGATGACCTGTTGATGCAAGGTAAAATACACATGTTTAATACTGATGTTGTTTATTTCTAAGCCACAAGATGAAGCTATTCTTTTTTTTAATTTATTTATTTTAACTTTGAATCTGGTTTTATTTTATTTCTTATTGAAAATATACTTTTTCATATGCTACATTCTGATTGTAGTTCTCTCTGCCCTATAGGACCCTGAAAGGCTGGCATGCCCTGGCTGAAATTTTCCGTGTGCTGCTGTGTACTAAGTAACTACTAAGTAACATTCTGTGATTTTCTAAGATCAAAACGTCCTGATGTAGGCATGGTGCCCCAGGAAGGGAATTTACGCTTGACATCCCATGGCCCCCCAGTTGAGTTCCTGTTTTTTTCCTTGAGTTTGTATTTTTCCTTCCCTGGCTTGGGGTATATATTGAACCTGCTCGGTAAAAGCTTTGGCATTCTCTCATAACAGAATGACTCGAGTCTGTGCCTTTCTTTAGTCCCCCAGGCCTAGGCCAAGCTTGGTACTGTAGCAGAGCTGGTGCTGTCACTACCCCGCTTCCTCCCAGACCCTCCCCACCCACCCAAATCCACAGCTATTCTTGTTTGCTCTCGTTAGAAAACAAACAGGCATTTAAAAAAAAAGAAAGAAAAAACTAATAAAATAAGAAAAAACAAACAGAAAAACAAAGAGTCAAAGGGGAAAAAAAACTACAAAAAACACATACAGAAGCAGAGACACACATGTTGGCACACACAGACGTCCCATTACCAAAAAAACCTGGAAACCATAACATATAAGCAAAAGACCTGTAAGTTAAGAAAAAAAATCCCAGACAAAGCATTATGAGACCAAAACAAAACAAACAAACAAACAACAAAAAAAAACTTCAAAAATATTATTGAGTTTGTCTTATGTTGTTCGTCTAATGCTGGGAATGTGGCCTGGCCTTAAGAGTACATACCTAGTAAGACTCTGTTGAGGAAAATGAATGCTTCCTTTACAAGTGGTTATCAGTCGGAGATAGCTTCTGGGTTAGAAGGTGGCCTGTGTCCACCTCTACTGTCAATCTTGTGGGGAAAATTTAGAGGCCGCTACAGCGGTGGGGCCCCGGAGGGGCTTCCACACTGTGGCGGGTCCCATATTTGAGAGAAACCCTATAGTTCCAGGGGCCTAGAGGCTTTGGTGGCGGCAGACCCCAATAACACGAGGAAGTCCTTGGTTCCAAGAAGGTTTATTGTCATGGCGGATGATAGATGGATCTAGGCGTAACCCCCCCCCAAAACTCAGGGCAGTCCTGAGCTATATAGGGAGGGAGAAAGGGGGAGGATTGGGGGAGGATCTGGGAGAGGCATGCTTAATTTGCTCTGCTCTCTGACCTTCATTAGTATGTAAATCCCTAGGACCTGATGGCCTATAGCCTGGCTTATGTGACTGAACAATGTAATTCTATGGAGACCGTGACTGCTTTTCAGGATCCTGGATTCTGGGGGGCGCCAAACTCCTGCCGGTTCTCGCACAGAATTCCATGCAGAGTCTGCAGAACCTCGGGGTTCTAGACACCTGCTCAACCATGACCCAGGATACCCTTACGCAGTCCCACAAGCTCTGGGACTCCATCAGGCCCAGACCTGTGCAGGCTCTGTGCATGCCACCACAGGCTCTATGAGTTCATACGTGCATCAGTCCTGCTATGTTTTCAAGGCTGTGTGTCCTTCAGGCCGTGTGTCCTTCATCTTCTCCATCTCCTTTGGCTCTTCCACTCTTTCTGCCTCTTCCCCATGAACATTCCTACCTGGAGCCTTCGCCCCTACTGAGTAGTATTCAGTTCTGGAAAGTACTCTGCACTCTATAAAGGAAAAAGGTGAACGACAAACCTCCTACAAACCCTGTGATCTTCAATGATGACCTGCATGTAAGGTGTGCTGGTCTAATGGTGGCACAAAGCTTACGGGAGTAACCAACAACTATCTGACTGGCTGTAGGGTCCACTCCATGAGAAGGAGCCTACCCCCAACACAGCTTGGGTGGCCAAGAGCCTGAGACTAAATAGACCAAGTACCAAGGGGAAACCCCAAATACTACTACTGTTCTGCTAAAGAAACAACAGAATGATGGCTAAAGACATTCTGCTCTAATCATGGATCAGTACTTTTCTCAGCCATCACCAGAGAAGCTTCCTCCTGCAGTATATCAGAATAAACACAGAGACCCACAGCTAGACAATGTGCAGAGAGTGAGAGTGTGGTTTAAAACTTGTGTGGGGCGTGGGGCAGGTCGAGCCCGTGCCCCCACAACTGAAACAGACCCTGTAGCGGCTGCCAAGTAGGCGGGTGGTGACGACAGGGTCCCGGGAGCAGGGACAGGGACAGCCCGAGAAGGCGGGTGTGCACGGACCACTGCTGCAGGGGAGAAAGACCCGAGGAGGGCTGCAGCAGGGAGCACAGGGAGGGACTTTCACCGGCACGAGTTTCTCACTTACACAAGAGAGTCCAAAGTTCCAGGAGACACGTGGAATCAAAGACATGGAAGTTTTATTGGCCATGATGGTGTATCTGGATGTGACTGCTCTCCCACAAAATGCCCGGAGGAGCCCCATTATATTGGGGAGCAGGGAAAGAGGAGGGGCTAGGGAGATGAAAATTTAGTTATCTACACCCCCAGCCTTTAGGTAATTCATTAATATGTGAATCTTGAGACAGAGACCTGTTAGTCACGCCGTGTACCTGTGCCTTACGTGACCCAGTATATAGGTGAAATGGAGATCTCTGGATACTGGGGAGTGGTCAAACACCCCAGGATGTCTTACAGCCCGACATGAGAGAACTTGGAATTCTCTGTCCTAAATGGGATGTCTCCATCAGTTTCCTCTGCTCAGGGCTCTGGAACCCTGCAGAAAAGGAGGCTGGTTTCTATTATTGTTGTTATTATTATTATTATTATTATTATAGCAATCCATACTGTTACAAGCATTGAGAGAGTTCATGAAAGCCCAAAGACTATGGAGCTCACCATCAATATTTCCACTTTTTTCAAAATGTTCTTTATGTTGATAGATAATCTTTGAACTAAAATGACAAAGCCAAACCGTGTGCATTAAGTCTGACAAATTCACACACTTGGATATTCTTCCATGTCTTTCCTTTAATCTTGTAACTCTCTGTGGGCAAAATAGGGCTAAAAGACCAGGTTGTGTGCACAGTAGCTAAGTCTTTAATTTCTAGGCTGTTCTCTCTCTCTCTCTCTCTCTCTCTCTCTCTCTCTCTCTCTCTCTCTTTCTCTCTCTCTCTCTCTCTTTGCTTTTTGAGACAGGGTTTCTCTGTATAGCTCTGGCTGTCCTGGAACTCACTCTGTAGACCAGGCTTGCCTCAGACTCAGAAATCCTCCTGCCTCTGCCTCCCAAGTGCTGGGATTAAAGACGTGTGCCACCACTGCCTGGCAGCTGTTTTCTCTTTGACTCATCTGCCAGCTCAAACCAACACGTCTGGCTTGGGTTGAGCTTGCCAAACCTGGCCTCTGTGGGTTGAGGCTTAAAAAGGCCTCCTTCTTCCCATCTGAGCCTCACCTTCTGTGACAGATACAAGAATGTCCACTGTCCTTACCTGCACAATCAAACAGAAGCTATTCTTATCAGTGATTTGGGGAGAGAGCCCTGAAGTTCCAGAAAAATGGTTCCTACATCCTGTAATCTAGTTGAAACCTGTCTGCTCATGACACATCACTGGAAGGATATTTCCCCATAAAGCATGAACAGGAGGGATGGGTTACAAGGGAAGAAATTGAGAACAATTAGGACACATTGTGCAGAGCCTGGAACTAAAGTCCTCTAAAACTTCCACAGATCATTCCAACCCACAGTGTCACTCCCTAAATCCCAACCAGTCATGACAGGCGCTACATCTAGACCACCAGAGAATCAATAACACTCTTTTCTTTTTAGGTGTATGTGGGAGTATATGCCACATGTGTGTGGGTACCTGTAGACCCCAGAGGAGTCAGATTCCCCCAGAGCTAGATTTACACATGATTATGAGCCACTGGATATGAGCATTGGAAATCAAACTCAAGTCCTCTGGAAGAATAATATGTGACCTTAACCACTGAGCCATCTCCCCAGCTCCATCAGAAACACTTATGGCTTATTGATTCTCTGTACTTGAGGGGCTATGGCAATTGTGAGTGAGCCAGCATCACAATGAGAATCAGAATCCTCTCCTGCTGCAAGCTGAGCCCTTGTGTGACAATTAAATCCAGGGTCAGAAGAAAATGCAGCTTTGGTTCCACCTACTCTTGCCTTTGTGGTAACTGAGTTTCCTTGAAACTGGATTAAATAAACGTATCCTATTCCCTCCCTGTTAAGACCTGTTATGTGTATTTAGATAGAACCACGCGCTAAGGGGCTGGAGAGATGGCTCAGCAGTTAAGAGCACTGGCTGCTCTTACAAAGATCAGCATTTGGTTCCCAGTGCCTGCATGGTGGATCATAACCATCCATAATTATAGTTCTAGGAGATCTGATGTCCTCTTCTGGCCTCCATGGGTACCAGGCATGCACATGGTGAAATTATGTATATTCAATCAAACACCCACACACATAAAAATAAAACTAAAATTTAAACAAACACATTCAGATCCAAAAGTTAAGCATGCAAACATTGACATCAAGTACAAAAATCATTCTAGTTAGTAACTTCCTGATCTATCACACACTCTTCAGGAAAGATTAAAGCCATGTGTGGCACAGCCACACAAGCCCTGTAGTCACAGCTACTTGTGAAGCAGAGGCAGGTGGATCATGAGTCCCAGGCCAGCCTGAGAAGTTTATAAGATCCTGTCTATCTATCATTTTCTTGGTAGGGATCAAACCTCAGGCCCTAAACAAGGTAGGTGTCTTAGATCTTCATGGTCCTTTATGAATCTCAGTGACTGTGAGTCACCGTCCTCCGCACCTGTGCTGTTGTGCCCGATCCCCCATCTCTATGCATTTCCCTGAGGAGACTGCTCGAGGAGAAATCCAAGCTTGGGTGATAGGCTGCCGAGTGTATCTCCTTGTTCCTGTTTTGATCCCTGTTCCTGTTTGTGTTCCTGTTTTGTGGGGAGTATAAAATACAGCATTTGGTTCTTTACCAGATGACTCCTTGTCTTTCTTTCTCTCGCCCTCAGCCCTCCGCCGATCCAAGGAACTCAGTCAGCTATGCTGGTGTAGCTGACAAGTGACAAATTACACCAGTGTTCGTGTACAGTTCCATCCACCCCCACTGAGAACCGGCTACATTTATGACTATGTGTGATGGCTCATGTGTACAACCCCAGGACTTGAAAAGCTGAAGCCATGGGTTTGAGTCTAACCTGAGGTACAGAGAAAAATTTTGCCTCAAAAAACAAAAAATGGTAATACAATTACATATTTTAATGTAACCTACAGAAAATTTAAGACCTGTGTAACTATTTTTTTAAACAGGATAGAAAACTCTTAATTTCAAGATAGAAGTCCCAGGCTGAAGACCAGTGATGAGGATGTGGATAGTGCCAAATATAAACTCCCCCCAAAGAACCGCAAGTCAGGGAGGCTTAGCCTGGCCAGTCATGGGCCCATCCAGGGTGAGGGATGCCCTAGGAGTCAGCTATGAACAAAAGAGCAGACTGCTGAGGAGCCAAATGCTGCAGAGGAGGAGACTCCACTGGGAAGCATGCAGGCAACAAAGAAACCCTCCCTCTCTCCCCTCTCCTCCTCCTTTTCTCCTCCCCTCTCCCCTCTCCCTCATCCCCTCCTGCCCCTTGTCTGTCCGTGGCAGTGATGAGATCTCATAACTTTGAGAGTTTGTTATCTCTGAGCCAAGGGCATCAGATGGGTCAGACTCAGCAACCATGGAGCTATCCACAGATGCAAAAACTTCTGAAGCCCCAACTGTGTGTTAATTAATACCCGCAGTTGCCTCCCTTCAATACGGCGATCGAGACTGGTTGGTGAGAGGAGTTCTGAAAGCACAAAGACAGGTCCTCCACCTCCCAGTATTGTGGCTGCTTCCCTTACTTATACTGTACATGGAGGACAGCCTGTCTGCAGGCTAAAACTTTAGCCACCCCAGTCTCAGGAGGGTCTGTGGAAACCAAGCTAACACAGAGACTGCAACGTTACATGTGGCCAGTAGAGGCCTCTAGTGGGCTGAGGAGAAACGTGGCCCAGGTGAAGACAACTCCATCGGACATCAGGCTCCAGTCAGTCCATTAGCGACTGCACCAGAGAATAACCATAGAAAGAAACGAGCCCTCAAGTTCAGCTGACTCTCCCCATGCTCTGCACAGGCTCTGATCATCCAGACTCCAGAACGTAGCTGTCTTGGAGTAGCTTCTACTCCAAGAGTAGAGTCTACTCTTTGCAACTCCCTTTTTTTCTGCCACTGTAACTATAGCAGAATTTATACTACATCGTGGTTTAGATTTTAAATGATTTTCTTTTTTCCCAGCATACTTTCTTCTAATTCTATTTACTCATCTATTCATTACTGAATAAAGCTTTTCCCCGCTCATTTCTTTTTGATTCTGTTCCCCTGAGTGCCCCCTATATGTCTTGATATTTTAGCATTACTTTGCTAGTTGTTACTTACTAATTTTTAAGGGTTTTTAAAAAATCTTTTCAATATTGGAAGATATTTATTCTGTTCATATGTATGATTATATGTGTGTGTATGTACATGTATACACATACATAATGTTTGCGTGTGTTTCTTAGTGTGTAGGACGTAAAACTATAAAAGGGACCATGACATGGTAGTGAGATATCTTAAGGGAGGAGGAGAGAGAAAGAGAGGAGTATTGGCACATATTACATCACAGCAGGTAGGAGACTATCGGGGTGGGCAGCCAGCAAGAGAGTCTGGGAAAGATAGTGAGGAGAAGGACAGGATAGAAAGCAGTGTACAGACACGTGTATAAAACACTGTGATCAAATCCTGACTCAAAGAATAAAAACAGTTTCTTTTCAATTCCCTTGTCATCATCGCAAGATGACAACGTAAGTATAGCTACTGCTTTTTCCTTAGTTTTTGCAGTACTGAATCAGAACATTCAAACGTGACCATTTTAAGTTCTTGTCAATTGTGGTGGCTCATGCTTATATTCCTGGACCTGAGAACTAAGGTAGGCGGGATTGCTGGGAATGTGATGCCCATGTTGGGCTACACAGACTGCTCCTGTCAGGCTGGGCTCCAGAGTGAGAACCCGTCTCAAACACAGTAAAAGTGAGAGGTATGTTCGGAAGCAGTGGGCTCTGTGGTAACGTACCTGCTGCACATGTGCGAAGCTCTGGGTTCCACCTCCAGCCTCAACAAGCAAACAAACCCACATGGCCCCTCTTTTAACTGGATGTGTTTGTACCCCTTGTGATTCCAGCGCTGGAGCAGGAGGGGCACAAATTTGAGGACAGCCTGGAGTACACGTTGACTTCAGAACTACATAGTGAAGGTTAGTTACAAGGTTAGCCTGGGTTATATAACAAGGGAGGTCCTATCCGAAATTAAAAATGTGCAAGTAAAGCACACGAACAGGACCAATGACAGCATGATGTTCAACGAGAGTTTAGCAGATCCCACTGAGTGATAGGAGGAGGATTTACACACTGTGACGTTGATTGGGTCTGGTTGATGAAGCTTTTATTTTGTTTGTTTTGTTATAAGCCTGAGCGACAAGTGTCATATTCTGTTGCCTTTGAAGCCATAATTCTTCCATCCTGCCTCCCATTCTTCTGTAGCTTGTAGTCTTCCTTAAAGTGAGTGACGCTTTGTTTCCCAGGAACTTGGTTTTGTTTTGTTTTGGTTTGGTTTTTGGTTTTGGTTTTTTTTTTTCTGGTTTCTTTTCTTTTTCTTTTTTAAATAATTTATTTATTTTTTCTCAAATCGTAATTCATTCACACAGGGATTATAAACACAGAAAGGCAGGATGTGGAGAAGGGGATGACACTGGAGTGTGGGTGTTCAGGGGGAATACAGATACCTTTCAGAACCGGGTATCAGCTGGATGAAGGTTCAGGGGACAGGTCATTATGACTCACTTGTCCTTATCTAAGTTGGTATTGTCTGCCAAGGCTACCTATTTACAAGGTCTATGACTACTTGGGCTGGTAAATTTCCAAAAAAGCTGCCTGTTTACAATAGCTTATAGCCATCTGTTTCAATGTTTTTTCACAGAGACCCAAGACTTGGTGTTAGTATACATATATGACAGGCCTATTGCTGATTTTAGGCCTATGGCTGATTTTAGGTCTTCAGTGTGTAATCAGGTCTGCCCCTAACATCTCCTCCCTTCTCTAAGTATAGAAGGGCTGTGGTGATTCTAATCTTTCGAAGGCAGGGATAGAGGCCTGACCTAGAGTAATTGAAGGGGACCTTGTAGTGGCTCCAGTCCCCCTGTCGTTGTCCAGTGAGGCATGAGGGGCATACCCATCCAGATGTCTTTTTCCTGGAGAGGGGATACTTTTGACATCAACCCCTATGCAGTCAGGCTTGACCCTCAGGAAACCCAGAGAGATAATTTTAAGTTTTATTTATATTCCCTTGCAGTGCTTAGCCTCACAGCCTAAGCAAGAATTCAGATTGCCAGTCAGAGGGGGTTCTGGGTGGCCCCTCTCTGCTTGGCCTAGGGGCGGAAGTCCCCTCTTCTAGGTTGGGTGGAGATGGGTTTTGGGAGCATCCTGTATAAAGTAACAACCTCATCTTGAGTCTCATGGTCCTCCATAGCTAACTTATGATAATGTTACTGAATAGGTTTTGCTACCAGATTATTTATCTGTTGTTTCACAGAGTTAGTCAGCCTATTTGAGGTCCAGGGACTGTCAGAAATAAACAAAAAGAACCCAAATAATGGTCCCAAGATGGGAGGAAGTAGGGTTGACAACCTTGGAGAGACTGAAAACCAATTATTGTACCAGCATTCATCTGTCTCTTTCTCTCTCTGATTTTTCTCAGGGCCTTCACTGATCTATTTCATGTTCTCTTTAACCCTCCCTGTCTTGTCTATGTAAAGGCAATATTCTTCTTTAAGGGCTATACACAATCAAGAGCTGTACACAGCCTTTTCTATTGTAATAGAGTAAATCAAGTCCAATAAGGATCTTTGCGATTTTTGGAGGTCTCTTCAGACAGTGAAACGAGGGATTTCTTCAGATTAGTGATGTCAATCTCTAGTTGTTTGATGTTCTCGTCAGTGGCCCTTCACCAGTCTGAGTAGTACAAGTTCGGAGGCCAGCATCTGGATTCCCGGGTGATTCATTTTTACCTTGTAAGGAAAAAAGAAGGGAATTCTCAGGGAGATTTCTCTTCCCTGGATGTAAATTGTTACTCATCTTATTTATGGTTGGGCCTGGCTTTGTGGGGGTATCTATTTTTTTCATTAATCTTTTTGGTAGCCAGTTAGCTGTGCCTTCTGTGGAATCAAACAGGCGTATCAATCCTCAGCCCCGTAAGGGAACTGGGTCATGGCCATTCCCTTTAAGGGTAAGAGAGTCCTTCCACAAAGCTGTGGCATAGTTTTTATTGGTCTCAGTGGTGCCAGAGGCAGTCAGCAGCAGATTTGCCATGAGCTTTCAGTTTTAGAGAGTTAAAAGTGAAAAAGGCGTGATGAAGAGAGTATTTCAGGGAGACTCCTTCTGGAGGAGTACCGTTCCCCCTCTTTTGTTTTTAAAGCCAATTTTTTCAGAGTTCTTGTAAAATCAGGGCAGAAGCGCCAACAGTTGCTCCTTCCACACTCAAAGAGTCATGAAGACCCTATTTAAAGAAATATAAATCTATATTAATAATCTTTCATCAAAGGACTGTTATAGCACAGCTGATAACTAATCAGACTATATAATATATCGATTAGCAATAGCTTCCTCTACTTTTTGTGAGATTAATTCTCTTTTGTCAATTAATTGTTGAGGAAAATTAGGATTTACATCTGTCTTGACAATATTAAACAGAGACTTAAATTCTTTTGTGGAGAGCTTAAAATAAGATCTTAGCCAATTAGCATCTCCTAGAAACTTTTGAAAATAGTTTGAAATAAGTAAACTCTCTCTCTCTTTTTTTTTAGACCCTTTATCTGTTTTTTTATTGGATATTTTATGTATTTACCTTTCAATGTTATCTCCTCTCCCATTCTCCCCCAAAACCCCTTACCCCCTACCCCCTCCCCCTATTTTTATGAGGGTGTGCTCCAAACATCCTCCCAGTCCCATCTCCCTCCTATTGAATTCCCCAACACTAGGGAATCCAAACTTTCTGGGACCATGGCCCTCCACTTCGGCTGATGTCTGACAAAGTCACCCTCAATTACCTATACAGGTGAAGACATGAGTTCCTCTCTTTGTGCTCTCTGGCTGGTGGTTTAGACTTTGGGAGCTCCAGTTGAAACTTTTGATACTCCTTCTAGAAAGGACCAAAGCACCCATACTTTGGTCTTCCTTCTTCTTCTCGAGTTTCGTGTGGTCTATACATTGTGTCAAAGGTATTGTGAGCTTTTGGGCTAATATCCACTTATCAGTGAGTGCATACCATATATGTTCTTTTGAGATTGGGTCACCTCACTCAAGATATTTTCCAGCTCCATCCATTTGCCTAAGAATTTCATGAACTCATTGTTTTTAATAGCTGAGTAGTACTCCATTGTATAAATGTACCACATTTTCTGCATCCATTCTTCTGTTGAAGGGCATCTGGGTTCTTTCCAACTTATGGCTATTATAAATAAGACTGCTATGAACATAGTGGAACATGTGTCCCTGTTGTATGTTGGAACATCTTTTGGGTATATGCCCAGGAGTGGTATAGCTGGGTCCTCGGGTAACACTATGTTCAATTTTCTGAGATACCACCAGACTGCTTTCCATAGTGGTTGTACCAGTTTACAATCCCACCAACAGTGGAGGAGTGTTCCTCTTTTTCCACATCCTCACCAACATCTGCTGTCACCTGTGTTTTTGATCTTAGCCATTTTGACTGGTGTGAGGTGGAATCTCAGGGTTGTTTTCATTTGCATTTCCCTGATGACTAGGGATGCTGAACACTTCTTTAGGTGCTTCTCAACCATTCGAGCTTCCTCAGTTGAGAATTGTTTGTTCAGCTCTGTGCTCCATTTTTTAATAGGGTTCTTTGATTGTCTAGAGTCTAATTTCTTCAGTTCTTTGTATACCTTGGATATTAGCCATTTATCAGATGTAGGGTTGGTGAAGATCTTTTCCCAATCTGTTGGTTGCTGCTTTGTCCTATTGACAGTGTCTTTTGCTTTATAGAAGCTTTGCAGTTTTATGAGGTCCCATTTGTCAATTCTTGGTCTTAGAGTGCAAGCCATTGGTGTTCTATTCAGGAACTTTTCTCCTGTGCCCATGTGTTCCAGGCTTTTCCCCAATTTCTCTTCTATTAGTTTCAGTGTAGCTGGTTTTAGGTGGAGGTCCTTGATCCACTTGGAATTGAGCTTTGTACAAGGAGATAAGTATGGATCAATTTGCATTCTTCTACATGCTGACCTCCAGTTGGACCAGCATCATTTGTTGAAAATGCTATCTTTTTTCCACTGGATGGTTCTAGCTCCTTTGTCAAAGATCAAGTGACCATAGGCATTCCCAGGAACTTTGAAAAGATTTTTTTAATGCTTCTATGTCAGCGCCTACATGAGTGTGTTGCACATGGGTATAGGTGCCCACAGAGCCAGCCGAGGGAGTTGGATGCCCTGGCTGGAGTTACAGCCGGTTGTCAGCCCAGTGTGGGTGCTGGAAACTGAACGTGATCCCTCGGGGAGAGCAGGAAGCGCTCTCAAACAGCGAACTGTTTCTACAGCTCCTACAGATGTGTGCTTTGTCAGCCAATAAGAAAAAAAAAAAAGCTGGACAAAAGGTTTTATTGTAGAGTAACAATGTTTTTAAGAAAGTGAACTCCTCTATCCGGGTCTGGAGAGATGGCTCATTAACAGGTAAGAGCACTGGCTGCTCTTCCAGAGGACATGGGTTTGGTTCCCAGCACCCACAAAGAGCAGATCGTATGATATCTGATGTCTTCCTATGGATGTCTGAACAGCTACTTACATATAATAAATAAATAGAAAAAAAACATTTGACTCAGAGAGAGTGAGAAGGAAAAGGGAAGGGTGGGGAGGTGAAGAATTGTTACTCAGCTCCAGGGGTCCATATTTAAACTTTAAAACTCTATTCTTCATCCCTTGAGGAAATGCCCCCATGAGATCCATAAGGCTGTGGGTGGTGCCATCGGGCTGATGGTCCTGAGTTCTATAAGAAAGCAAGCTTAGCAAGCCAAGGAACGCAAGCCAGCAAGGAACATCCCTCCATGGCCTCTGCATCAGCTCCTGCTTCCTGACCTGCTTGAGTTCAAGTCCTGACTTCCTGTGGTGATGAACAGCAACACAACAAGGAAGTGTAAGCTGAATAAATCCTTTCCTCCCCTCCCCCTTCACCCCCTAAAAAGCCCTCCATTCTTATGGTGGGTATGGTGGCTCATAGCTATAATCCTAGAATTGGGGCAACTGAGGCAGGAGAATTACAAGCTCGCAACTCACATGGGCTGCTGAGAAATCCCTGTCTCAAAGAAACAACTGTTTACACACAGAGCAGCGCACGCCCCACAGCAGGGCTTGTGGGCTGTGGATTGCTCGCATGTACTGGATCAAATCCCTGACAAGGTAATGATTAACAGAGGGGCTACCAGGGAGGCACTGGAGAAGCTGCTCTTGTTCACACTGAAATGTCCAGAATGAGACCAACCAGATCAGTCCAGAACAGGAGCCTGCCACCCCACACCTAGCATGAGTGCAGGGGTTTTATGAATTTAAAAGGTGCGAGATGTCCATGCTTAGCTGAATGTCTCCTTAAGTCTGCCTAACTTCTGCCTTCTCTCCTCATCC
The DNA here is from genome assembly GCF_004785775.1 of Grammomys surdaster. Lineage (NCBI taxonomy): Eukaryota > Metazoa > Chordata > Mammalia > Rodentia > Muridae > Grammomys > Grammomys surdaster. Next base: position 3,628,645 of record NW_021604781.1, read on the forward strand.
TGTCTATATATCTCCCTTTCCTAAATGTTTGGAATGTACCAGTTAAGACTCCTGAAAGCTGCCCTCACCATCTGACCTCACAGTCTCTCTCTGCACTCCCAAACTGGCCTTTGGTTCCTTTAAAGTAAAGGTTTCCTTCCCCTGAACTTTCTGAATACTAGGACCATCTCTTCATTGTGTTAGATCCACCATGCTTAGCTCAGAAAGAACACTTCCATCCACACTTTCTGAAGGGAAAGAACGGATTGCTCATATTAGAGACTAAGTCAAATAAAAGTAATATTCCAAAAGAGAAGTATGTTTCTGTATCTAGAAATATGAGGAAATTGTGTAACACTGTACTAATGGACATCCATGCAAGAAGGAATAGTACAATGTGATTGCTACGTATGCTGGGATCATGATGGAGGAAGTGTGTGTGTATGCACACATGCGTGTATGCACACGTGTGTGCAAGTATGTGCGTGTGTGTGTGTACATATTAAGGTCCGAAAAAATTACCTCAGTAGTTACTGTATTAAAGTAGTGGGCTTATGGATATTTTAATTTCCTTGTTTAAATTTCTTTCAACAGCGTTGTAATTTAGTTTGTGCAACAATAATTATGTCAGAAAAAGAAAAGAAAGCCAGCCATAAGTCTGTGGCTTTCCAAGCACCCCGTTGGTTCCAGACTGATCCTGGTGAGACCCTGCAGTGAGCTCGATAAGATTCTTCAGGATGGAAACTCTAATGCATCCAGCCAGTGAGCAAAGAACTTCCAGAAAGCTGTGCTCCGTTCATCAAAAAGCTACTGTCGCGTTACATCGGCAAGCACCTGCGAATACAGCATTTGACGTTAAGTTAGTAGATGCTCTATGCTTGCCAGCAGTTTAGAAGCTTCTTGTGGAAGCACACCCAGAGTCCATGGAAGGATTGCTGCAACCCGTAGGAAATGCAGAACCCCTGTACACGTGCCTTGTGGGTGACTCAGTGACATCTGTCCTTTTCGCAACCCAGGGTTGCCAACGGGCACTCTGTAACTAAAATAGACAGCATGGCAGCTTCCTTTTTTTGGACAAAGATGCCTTCAAACACAACACCAGAGGGAAATTAAAAAAAAAAAAAAAAACAACCTCTTCAGCAAATGGTGCTGGGGAAACTAGCATCCTCGTGTAGAAGAACGAAACTAGATAAATGTAGATTTGACATCCTGCTATTACTCCACGAATATTTTTAAATTTAATTTAATTTTATGTGTGTGAGTCGCTTGCCCACATGTGCATCACATGCATGCCTGGTTTTGTGGAGGCCACAAGAGGGTGTGGGATCCCTGAAGCTGGAGTTACACACGTTTGGAAGCAGTCATGTGGGTGCTGGAAATCAAACCCTGCTTCTCTACAAAAGCAGCCAGTGTTCTTCACCCCTGAGCCATCTCTGTAACCTCCAATTTCCATACATTTTAATGGTATGTTTCATCTTTCCAAACCTTGATGGTGTTTCCCCCAAAGATACCTGCTTAAGCCTCAACCCCTGGTACCTGTAGTTGTAACCTTACTAGAAATAACGTCCTTGCACACGTAATCAAAGTGATGTAAGACTGTTAGCTTGGCCACTGTGGCAGATGGACACATGGAGAGGGAACATGGACAGACATGGCTACAGGGGGAATTTGGTCATGAGAAGACGGCAGCAGAGACTGTAATGGTGCTGCCACAAGCCGGTGAATGTCTGCAGAGACTACGAAACCGAATGAGCTTTCTCTACAAGCTTTTGAGAAGGAGCACAGACCTCCAACACCAAGATTTCAGACTCTGTAGCTGCCATCACTTTTGGAGAATCAATTTTTCACCCTGGGTTGGAAAGGGGAGACACAATTAAGACATTGAGTCAAAGAAGACCAAGTTGGGATGAGGAATCGGGAACATGTTGCTCTTAACACTCAGGTCGGAAGAGTCGGCAGCATCAGTACTAAGAACCTCATGAAAATCAAAATCCTGGGCGGCTTCCCAAAGCCCTGGGACGTGGGTGATAGAATCGGGGGTCACAGTCTCGAGGGTGGACTTGTGTTAAGTATAAAGGTATCTTTTCTGATGCTTCATAAACACCTCTTCCTGTCCTCTGTCTCCGTCTCTGCCTCCTGCCCTCTCCGCACCTCTCTCTATTTTCCAAGATTCCATCTTCCCTTAATCCTCTATAGTGGCTACCAAATACACATACACAGAAAATAAAAATTTAAAAGTGGCTTACCTGTGGATTTTGCATAGCTACAAGTCAGTGTCTCCGTAGGTAGCTACTCGAAATATTGCCTAATATGGAAATAAAAACAGAAGTTGATGGTATTTCTTTACTTGACGTCATTGGGGTGGGGAACAGAAGGACCTTTTAGAAATGAGCTTGGTATCATTGTCCAGTGACAGTATAGTAAATTCATTTTCTAGGCTTTTGGGAAAAAAAAGAAATGATGTTCTAGACTCAGAAAGACAAACACCACATGTCCTCTCTCATTTGTGGATCTCACCTCCTAACTCTTTAATACGTATGCCTGGGAGACAGGGGAGTGGAGATACCAGGAAATAGAACAGGACCCATAAGAGAGGAAAAACCACATCCAGGGTAAGTTTTCCTTATAATCAGATCCGAGCTGGTGTTATCTGTGCTGTGTTTAAATCCTAAAAAGTCGTGATTGATTGGATCAGCATCTGACGGCTTCTGAGAAGCTTTCAGCTTCTGATCGGGTTCAGGTTTCCTTCCAGATGGATTTCCTCTTCCCATTAATCACGCCCCTGGAGATGGCATGCTGGACCAGCTCTGCGTACTTCTACATGCTTAACAATTCCTGCTGAGTTCTATTTTCATTCTTATCATTATTCCTTTCTTTTATTAGTCCTTATTATGTACATTTAACTCTGTTAAGAAAGTTTTGGGGGAAATTACCCCCCCAAAAAAATCTCATTACTAAAAGATGATAACGGAAGGAAGGGGTGGGGGTTGGAGAGATGGCTCAGTGGTTAATGTTGTATATTGTGCTGGCTCGAAGCAGACCTGAGCTCCGTTCCCAGGACCCACACTGGGAGGCTCACGGGCACCGATAACTTCAGCTTCAGAGGGTACCTGAACTCCCACACACACATTCACATAACTTCTTAAGGGCAATGACAATATTGTATGGATAAATGCAGGAGTCGAGGCACCAGATTGGCTCCGGGTCAAGCCTGTAGGTGTTTTGGAAGTTCCATATTTCTCCGGAGCTCCAGTGAAATCTATAGACCCAAAGCGGGAACCAGATATGACCCAAGGTAAGCATGCTTGTGGGGAGGTATGAAACTCACAGTTAAAGGAGGCAGGAGGCTCTATTTGATATGGAGTAGCACCTGACTCTCAGAGGAAGACTTGGGATGGAGAGCCTCTGACCCTGAGTACTTGTTAAATGACTCCTCAACCATACAAGGACCAAGATGATGTGATTCTCCACAAATCGCCAATTCTATGACAATGGCACCTAATGGAACTAACTTGGAAGGACTACCAGACAAAGAATTCAAGATAAGTATGTACAAAAGTAAAGATAGACTTGCTGAAGAAAACTCAAACTGAAATTACACTGGAAATGTGCAACTTAACAAGCCAAACTGAAATCCTCAGTGTAAATCCCTACAGATAGAATAGATCACGTTAAACAACCAAGAATCAGACATGCAAAACAATGAAGAGGAATTGAATCACTCAGTAAAGGTCAACAATAGATTTTAAAAAAATATATGAGCAGAAAATAGGGAGATTCTCAGATTCCAAGAAAAGACCTAACTTTCAGATTATGGACACAGAATAAGGAGGAGAATGTTATAGCGAAAGCACAGAGAATATTTTCAGCCAGACCACCCAAGCCTAGGGAACGAGATGCTCATCCTGGTACAAGAACAGTAACAGAACTCCAAAAAAGAAGCTCCCCATGACATATCATAATTAAAACACATAGAGCCAGAATAAAGAAAGGGTATTTAAAAATGTGAGAGAAAGTTCAAGTCACTTATAAAGGCAGTTTCCAACAGAATAACACCTGATTATTTGACAGAAACTTTTAAGCTAGAATGACCTGGAAAGATGTGCGTTACGAGTTCTGAATGGCCACAATTGTCAACCTAGGAAAACTAACTGTCAAAATTGAAAAAGAAATACAAATTTTCTGTGAGAAAAACAGACTAAAGGAATTTATGACCACCAAACCAGAGCTACAGAAGATATTAGAACAAATACTTCAGTCTGAAGACAATGATCAATAACTCAAGAGGTCACAAGGAATAAAATAATCCCAGAACAGTTAATCATATGAGTCTGAGAAAACACCACAAAGCAACAAAAAGGCAGGAGTCAATGCACATCACCCATCAGTAACTCTTAATGATAAGTCTCAATTCCCCAGTAAAGAGACACAGACTAGCAAATTAGATGGAACACAGGATCCATCCTGGTGCTGTCTCCAGGAAACACAGTTTACTATGAAAAGGCAGACACCACCGTAAGGTAAAAGGAAGGAAAGAGATATGCCAAAAACTGGAGCCAAGAAACAAGTAAGCAGAGATTCTGAATACTTCGCAAAATAGACTTCAGCCAAAAGCAGTCAGAAAAGATAGATAACTTTTCGCCAAGATGGCGCCGAAAGCGAAGAAGGAAGCTCCTGCCCCTCCCAAAGCCGAAGCCAAAGCGAAGGCCTTGAAAGCTAAGAAGGCAGTGCTGAAAGGCATCCACAGCCACAAGAAGAAGAAGATCCGAACGTCACCCACTTTACGGCAGCCCAAGACACTGCGGCTCCGGAGGCAGCCAAAATATCCTCGGAAAAGTGCACCAAGGAGAAACAAGCTTGACCACTATGCTACCATCAAATTCCCACTGACCACTGAGTAAGCCATGAAGAAAATACAGGACAACAACACACTTGTGTTCATTGTGGATGCCAAGGCCAACAAACACCAGATCAAACAGGCCGTGAAGAAACTCTATGACATTGATGTGGCCAAAGTCAATACCTTGATAAGGCCTGATGGAGAGAAGAAGGCGTGTCCTCGCTTGGCTCCTGATTATGATGCTCTGGATGTTGCCAACGAGATTGGGATCATCTAAACTGAGTCCAGATGGCTAATTCTAAATAGACACTTTTTTTTCACCATAAAAAAAAAGAAAAGATAGATAAGGAGTGTCACTTCATATTCATTAGATGAACATCTCACCAAGAGGGTATTACAGTTCTAAATGTTTATACACCAAACACAGGGCATCCAATTCCAGAAATTCTTAGAAATGAAACAATAGACTAACCCCAACACTATCAGGAACAAAAAGTAAGCATTGATCTGATTGATACAGATGTGAGGCCTGTGAGACACACTAACAATAGGCCTGGAAAGATCGGCACAACAGTGACACGGGTTATGGAAGTAGCCACCTGCTTTCTGATTAGGTTTAAAGCCTGCTTCATATTAAGAAGTGTGTGCCTGGTGCTGTTAACTGGCTCACAGTGCCATGCCTGGCTAGGTCAAAGGACCTAGGGGAGACTCTGATATGCTCATTCTGCTAAATGGATAGTAATAACCTGCTCCAAGAGTTCTTATTTTTATACCTGGAGATGAGTGCATCTCTCAACTTCCATCAGAGAAGCTTCTTCTTTATAGTAGCTGGTGATTAATAGAGATCCATAACTGCTTGATGCGCAGAGAATAAGAAACTGTGGTGTGATCAACCCTCAATGAGACATCTATATATCACACACACACGCACGCGCATGCACACACACACGTGTGCGCGGGCACACACATATGTGCACACACATACGGCTCAGGAATCATCACTGGAAGATTGTAGCTAGGCATAGTGGTGTGGTCCTTTAATTCCAGCACTCGGAAGGCAGAGTCAGGTGAATCTCTGCGAGTTCAAGGCCAGCCTAGTCTGTATAGTAAGTTCCAGGACAGGCAAAGCTACACAGAAAGACCCTGCCTCAAAATAAGAAAGGAAAGAAGGGAGAGGGAGAGAAAGAGAAATGGAGGGAAGGAAGGAGGGAGAGGAGAGAAGAAAGAAGGAAGATTGTAAGAGCCAAAAAGAGGCTGTCTGTAGAGAAGGCATGACAGTGTAGTTGCATACATGAACTCACAGCAGTTGTGACTACATGTACCATGTATGTACAAGATCAAGCTAGCCGAAACCCAACAGAGATGGGGAGGGCTCATGAAGACCCTCCCAGTCAGTCTGAGAGTTATTAGCAAGTGAAGACTGTCTGGGAATGGAGAGTGGGTTCTCTCCAGGGAAGCAGGCTGAGAGGCTACCCACACTCCAGTACATAGTGCTGCACTTGTGTACGTACAGGCAGCGGTAAGTGGGTTCCATGAGTATTAAACAAGAGAGTGCATGGAATTGGAGGTGAAAATGATGGAGGACTAGAGGAAGAGTTGGAAAAGAAAGAATGTGAGGTGGATTAGACCCAAACACATATGTACAGCTATGAATATTAAAAAATTGTTTAAAAAGAAAACTCATAAAATCTATAAAGAACAAATCATGAATAATGAAAAAATATAACAAATAAAAATATACTTTTGCCGGGCGATGGTAGTGCACACCTTTAATCCCAGCACTTGGGAGGCAGAGGCAAGCGGATTTCTGAGTTCGAGGCCAGCCTGGTCTACAGAGTGAGTTCCAGGACAGCCCGGGCTACACAGAGAAACCCTGTCTCGAAAAAAAACATATATACATACATACATACATACATATATATATATATATATATATATACATATATATATACATATATATACATATATATCTCCTTTCAAAGTCTCTTGAAAAATAACTTTTTGAGGCAGGGTCTCACTATGTAGATCAGGCTGGCCTTGAACTCACAAATAGCTGATTACTCTGCCTCCTGAATACTGGGATTAAAAGTATGTAACATTTCAGCCAGCTCTTCCTTGGAATCTTAGAATACATCATTTTTATCAGTGGCTCTCAACCTTCTTAATGCTACCGTAAGACTCTTTAATACAGCTCCTCATGTTGTGGTGACTCCCCAATCATAACATTATTTCATTGCTACTTCATAACTGTAATTTTGCTACTTAACACCCTACACTAATCTGGCTACTTCCCACCCATGATCCCACGATGCTTGCATATCACTATTGATCTGGCTCTGTGAGCTTCAGATGTGTCTTCCCATGGTGCCTTCTTGGATCCTCTCCTCCTCAAGGCTGATCTGAGTCTCCTCCTCTTCTTCCTCCTCCTCTTCTTCTTCCTCCTCCTCCTCCTCCTCCTCCTCTTCCCCTCCCCTGGACTGTAGAAGTCCTGCCCTATTCTCTCTTCTGCTCAGCTACTGGGTGATAAGCATTTATTGTCAAGGCAGAGAATAAATGGCAAGAATTGTTCACACAAACTTGAGACAGAGATTCTTGACCCAAGTGTTGCAATGTGTGTTGTGGGTTGGCCTGATTCTGTTTATATTCTGAGGTTAATTCTGCTGCCACAAGAGGGGTTGCTTCAGTCCATCAGGTACTCAAGTATCTCATATGAACCTTTTCCCCATTTTAACTGGTCAGTAAAGGCTAGAGCCTGTGATTGGGCAGTGGAGGGGAAAGGTGGGGCTGAAGGTTTGAGAGGTGGGGGCAGGTAGAGAGGCAGAGAAGGACGAGAGGAGAAAAGAAGATGGAGGAAGAGGAGAAAGAAGCCTTGATGGACCAGATCCATGTGGCCAGGAGAAACTGCAAGTAGCAAGGGGTCTTATAGCTGGGGAATAAGTTAGTATAGTGTTAGATCTGCCCTATCTAGGCATATATAAGCTTATACTTATAATGACTGGATTGTGTCCTTTTTTTTTTTATATGGGCTTATTGGGGTTGGGAATTCCAACAACACCACAAGATGTGAGGACAGAGAAACCAACATTTGAATAACACAAGGGTAACCTTTACACAGTACACAAAAACATTATGCCTACAGCAGAAAGTCAGAGACACTGGGAATAGTGGGAGTCTTTCAAAACCTCAAATCCCTCCCCGCAGTGACACACCTCCTCCAATAAGGCCACACCTCCTTAACCTTCCCAAATAGTTCCACTAACTGGGGACCAAACACTCAAACACATGAGCCTCTGGGAGCCATTCTCATTCAAACCACTATACTGCTTTGAGCTTCCAGCTACAGAACTTGGAAGGTGTTATTTTGAAAATACAACCACAGAAATGAACTACATAATCCATTAGGGGGAAATTGATGAAATTATTTAGTATATCTCAAGAAATACATAATAGATGACGGTCAACTCAATCACAGGTGCTACTCCCTTAGAGTTTCTTTTGAGGCTCATAAAGCCAACGAAAGACCATTCCTAGACCACTATGGGGTGAAGAGGGGATATGTGCAAGAGAAAAGCCAGAAACAATTCTGCCCAGTGATGCTTATAAAGACCTGGACTCTATGCATTACCAACTCCTAAAGCATAACCAAGTTGGAAATTCTCCCTCTGAGCATATAAGAAGCGATGCGTGGTTCTGTCTTTAAAGAGACTGGATTTAGCCTAGCCTGATTGCATGTTGATCATCAAGGTACTGGAGCTCTTCATAGTTTGTAGACATGCATGGAAAGGGCTGCCCACTGCCCACATGTGTCTCTCTGCAGGTTGTGGCCTCCAGTTTGTCTGTACATGGGCCACTAGTCAGTATGCATGCTAGTAAATAAATACAATTATAATTTTTTCGTTGTCAGCAGAATTCCAGAGGTTGGTCGGCTAGTCTGTAACATTCCTAGGGATTAGCTTCCTACAGATCTTGCTGCTCAGTGAAGCCGAGCTCTGCATCAGGATGAGAGTCGTGAGTGCCTGGTGATTCAGAAACATCCTAGACCTGAAAACGCTGCGGTTGCTTTCAAAATGTGGCAAAAGCATGGGTCTGCCAGCAATCACTGTGGGCGGAAAGTGCGAGATAGTAATGAGAACTGTACCTTCAAAGCTGGCTAACGTGATGAGAATCAGCCAAGAGAACCTCACCAATTGCAAACCTGTCCTGGGACAGTCTGCCAACCATCAGGTTAATTGTCAGTATTGGGGTGTCTACCTCTATGATATCCCTGGAATGGCAACTTTTAAAAGAAATTGTTAATATATTAAGTAGGCTAGAACTTTGTGGCCATTAGGACTTTAAAAAAATGTTCCCTACAGTGTGTGTGTGTGTGTGTGTGTGTGTGTGTGTTGTGTGTGTTTAGATACCCACAGAGACCAGAAGGTATCAGATTCCTTGGATCTCGAGTTATAGGCAGCTGTGACCATCCTGTTGAAGATGCTGGGGAACCTATCTCAGGCCCTCGGGAAGAGCTGCAAGTGGCAAGTGTCCTTAAGCCCCGAGCCATTTCTCCAGCACCCACTAGAGAGGCTAAAGGTGGAAAAACGGCAGAAATTCTTGTCCTGTCGTGATGCAAGACTTCCATTTGACAAAGTATTGTTTCTGACAGTTACACTCTTACCAACTGTCTGTAGCTGGCCCAATATTCACACCGCAAACACACTCCGAGTTGTTTCTCAAGTTCAAATTCCTGTGAAAATCAAACAAAAAGAGAAAGGGGGAAAGACACCCTGTACCTTTTAAAAAGTTACCTTCATTCTCATATTTATCAGGAGCAAAAAACATTTAGCTCACTCCCACCCACACCATTTTACATGTCAAAAGGAGAAAAAAAGACTGCTGTTTCTCGAGGAGCCCAGGTTTTGTGACAGTGGTTCTAAAAATTTGGGTCACTGATCTCTTTCGAATTTTAATGAGAGTAAAAGTCCGTGCTAGGAAAACGAATACATACATATAAATTTTCAAATAGGAATTCTTAGGGGGGCTTGATAACCATGTTTCCTGTCTTTGAAGCTTGTGTAGAAGATGAAATGTTTGTGTTCTACTAAAATTTATATTCTAACACAGAAACAGAAATAGCAATGTCTGGGGGTGGGGCTCCTGGGAGGTAGTTAGGGGCTAGCTAGATCATAAAGGTGGATCCTCCTGGTGGAATTGAGACCTGTTAATTAAAGGAATGGAGGGAGAGGAGGGGAAGAGGGGAGGGAGAGGCCTCAAGAAAAGCTAGAACATTCAGGACTCCCCTCACAAGGATCCCACGTGGACTCCGACTCACCGTTACTTCAGGCTTTTCCCAGTGTTCCGATGTAGCCACAAGTATACTGGGTTTCATTCAGTTGTGTGAATCCTTCCAGTGGGTCGTCTGGAAATCCTGAGGTCATTTAGGGGCTCCTCAGACATGGGAATTGGAGTCAGAAATTAGGATGCCTGGAAGCCTTTCATGCTGTATGCTCACTGTGAAGGAGCCTTCCAAGCCCGAACTCTTCAACTCCCATAGGGCCATGGCTACATGATGCTATTAGTGAAAGTAGTAACACGTATAGGTTTCCTGGAATAATCAGGACAATAACTATCTTTGTGACTGGTAAATAAAGGGAAATATAAGTATTTATTTTGTCTTAAATATATAAGCCATATGACCAGGAAAGCAAATACTGGGTTAGAGCAAGGGAACCAATTTACAAGTAATTCAAGTAAGAAAGTGAAGCCGCAAGAGCAGAAATAGAACGTGGACATTTTGCAAGCCTTCATGAGTTGATAGACCTGGGCGTAACCACACAGAGAGGAGCGAGCAGCTAGCACGGCCTTCCCATGCAATACAACAGTGCTTTTCCTAGAATCCAAACCTGAGTCTGGGCGAGCATCGGGATCCAGCTGTGACGCACAGGAAGTAACAGTACTGTGCGCTCGCTGCAACCGCGCATGCTTATTCCTTCTCTTGTTTTTTCTTCTCTGCCAGGAGCATGGCTGAGAGTCACTGTGGCTCATTCTCACGTCCATACATAAATCCCTGAAGATGAAGGAACAACCTGTTGAGGGGGAACAGATGCCTCTGTATGACAGCTTGCAGGAGACGGGCCTGCTAACTGGGAATGCAGCGTGTCTTGCATGCGAGCCCTGCAATGTTCAAGTTAGAACCTCCAGATTCATTACATTCATCGCTGCTGTGACCAGAGTACTGGGCAGAAATAACTGACCGGAGGGAAGATTTATTTGGGCTCCTACTTTCAGAGGACCCAGCCCATGGTTGTCTGCTCTCCATATTTGGTCAGGATGCTGTGGTACTGAAAGTGTAGGGCAGAGGAGAGCTTTTCCTCTCATCTCCTACCAGAAGAGACAGGAAAGGGACAGTGACAATACACCTCAAAAGACACTGCCTGCAAGGGAGTGGAGTGGAGGATGAGGGTGGAGGTGGCAATACATGTTCATACGATGACAATGAGAATTCCTAGTGTCACAGAATTGAGATGTAGAGTCTAAAGGCCTGAACGGGAACAGATGGATCCTGTCCTGAGGAAGTAGACCATTTTCATCAGAGTGTGTTTCCACACAGCATGGGGGGAGGGGCCTTCCTCAGCTCACTCGTGGTGTTCTCTCTCTCTCTCTCTCTCTCTCTCTTTCTCTCTCTCTCTCCTCCTCCTCCTCCTTCCTCTCTTTCTCTCCCTCCCCTCCTCCTTCTCCTCCTCCTCCCCTCCTCTTCCTCCTCCTTCTCCTTCTTCCTCTCTTTCTCTCCTCCTCTCCCTCCCCTCCTCCTTCTCCTCCTCCTCCCCTCCTCTTCCTCCTCCTCTTCCTCCTCCTCCTTCTTCTTCTTCCTCTCTCTCTCTCTCTCTCTCTCTCTCTCTCTCTCTCTCTCTCTCTCCCTCCTGCCTCTTTTGTCCCCCTCCAGTAAGTCAGAAAGAAGTGACAAGGCCTCCTGGAAGCAAGGAGACAGTAGAGTCAGTAGAGTCATACACAAAGATTTCCCAGCGTCCAGAGTCTAGGACCTGGGCTAATAGACACATCTAACCACAAGTAGGGTCTCACCTCAACCACTTGACAATCAGCTAAAACCTTGTAATGAAAAGAAGTTGAGGAGAATATTTGTTAGGAAGCAATCAGCAATCTCTACCACATTCACACTAGGCTGATGTATTTCTGATCCATGGTCCTGCTTGGGGGAAGCCAGAGGGATGATGGGACATTTGCTTTTCTGAGATCTCTGCTTGATTCTGGAGACTGCTATGTGTGTAAAATCTTGTTTGTAGGCTCAGAGCAACTGGCCTAGATCATCACCGAGGTCAATGATGTTACAGTAGCAACCTTTAGTTTCCTTTGGAAACTAATTTTATCTTCGGACCATCTCCTGAGAGCACTCACTCCTCAGAGATCAACGTGTTGGTATTTTCCTTCCCAGGAACTTCTAATGCAATGGAATGGAATTCTTATAGACTAAGAGATAGAAAAAAATTAATCATTTTAACTGGTTGGTCTAGTTGGCTTTCTCTTGCTGCCATAGACACCATGACCAAAAGCAACTTGGGAAGGAAACGGTTTATTTGGCAAACATGATCCAGTTACAGTCCATCATTGGGAAAGTTGGAGAAGGCACCATGGAGGAAGATCACTTACTGGCCTGCATTCCTTAGCTTTCTCAGCCACCTTTATATATATATATATATTTATATCCAAACAAATTGTGAGATTTTATTTACTTCTAGGTGATGTGTGGTGGTTTTCTCTGCATGTATGTCTGTGGGCTGTGTGTGTACAGCACCTCTGGAGGCCACAAGAAGGCATCAGATCCCTTGATGTTGGAGTTACATACATTGTGAGCCACCATGTAGGTTCTGGGAATTGAACTTGGGTCCTTTGAAAGATCAGACAGTGCTCTTTACCTCTGAATCAGCTCCTTAGCTCCCCGGCTCTCTTTCTTATACAGCCCAGGCCCACTTTTCCCAGGGATGGTATTGCAACCCACAGTGGGCTGGGCTATATCTGATCAGCAATCAAGAAAACACCCCACAGGTATTCACAGGCCAGTCTGATGGAGGCGATTCTTCAGTTGAGATTCTTTCTTCCCAAATATGTGTCAGACAAAAAATGACATACTTACATTAGTCATGTAAGCAAAAGGAGCAAATATAAAAGATAGCTAAAATTCTTTCCTGAGACATATTTAGATATAACAAGAAAAACCTTCAAACCATTCATCTGAAAGATGGCATCATATTAACCTTTGTCAATATGCATTTATGGGTGTCTTCTATCATCCTCTAGTCTAGGGGTTCTCAACTGTCCTAAAGCCCTGACCCTTTAATACAGTGTCATGGTGTTCCCAAGCATATTATTATTTCATTGCTACTTCAGAACTGTACCATGGAAACATCTGATATACAACCCCGTGTGGGTCGCGACCCACGGGTTGAGAACCATCACTCTAAGCTTGCCAGCCCCACAACCATCAGGTTGGATGAGTTAATTGCCCCCAAAGTTTTCCACAAGAAAGGCAAGGGCTGTGATCCTAGCCTACGTTTCTGGCTGTGTTCCCAGTTAAATGTCACAACAGTAACTGCCTTTGGGATACCTATTCTTTTTGTTCACAGAAGAGCCTCTTTATTGGAGATTCTGAATAATTATATACTATGCTCCTCTTTCCTCCACATAATATGAAAATTGTTCATTTTCCTTTTTCTCTATGGTAACTGCTGGGGTATTTAAAGCCTGTGTCTATTCTCTCTTAAGTTTGTATCCAGTTTCCCAGGGGGTAAATCTGGAAATATTTTTAAAAAACAGAGATAAGCAGTTTAGGTTGACAGAAGCATGAATTTCAGGCACAATCCCTCTTCAACCAGGCTGTTCCCTGAGGCCTGTGAGCATCTTTACACATCGGGACTTTTCTGGTGCCCATTATTCAGCGTAGACCGTTCTTCTCAGTTTCTAAGACTTTTGGACTCTTCCATGTTTCTCTGTCAGCCCTGTGTGCCCCTACGTCAGGATGCTGTCAGCTAGGAGAGAGCTGTCTACCATTCACTGTTTACACAGAGTGTGTGCTGTTGCTGGTTTCTTCGTTTTAAAACGTCATAGGTTCACATGTACACGTCCGAGAGCAATCTTTTCCATCAGATTACCTCTCCCTATGTCTTGGTGTGATTCCTGTCTGCAAGGTGAACTGGTTTCCTAGAACAATAAGGAAGACCAGATAGTGGGTTGAGGGTACCAGGAGGCAAACTGCTCATCAGGGAGCAAGTGGTTTGGTTACTCTGTAGGTCTTGTCATTCTTGGCTTTTCATCTACAGTCGCAAATCCTGTGAGCAGAGAGAGGGGGAACAGATGCTTGTGCCCATAACTCTGGGCTGTGACCTTGGACGGGGGAAGGCTGCTGGGGAGGACCACACAGCCGTGGCTGTGGGGCAGAGCTGACAGCTGACAGCCAGCTGAGCCAACCCGGCAGCGGGCTTTCTGGTTCCCACAGGCTACATGTGAGGCTCAATTAGGTCAGTCTTCTTGCTCCGATTACTTTCCTCTGGTTACACTGAGAAGACTGTAGTTAGTGCTCGTTTGCCCTTGGTTCTAGGAATGAAACGTACGTGTTCGTTTACAGAGCTATACGGCTGGAGCTGATCCTGCTTGATACAGTTCAAAAAAGTAGTGTGTATAGTTTCATTGTCTCATTTCTTCCAACCCATAACTCCCTGGGGTGAGACAGCATCTGCTCCTGCAAGAGAAATAACTGAAGCTTCCCCCTTGTTTTTCCTGGGCTTTGGACTCCAGGGAGATTAATACACCTCCATTCTTTTGGAATCCTAGATATTTGCACAGAAATTTAGCGACAGACAATTGTAAAGCTGTTCTGTTAGATGTAAGATTCTTGTGAAAGGAATTCATATATATATATATATATATATGTATATATATATATATATGCCTAAGAAGAGGTATTGAAAGGATAGGAGGGAGTTTGGGGGTACAGCTCACTGTAGAGTCCTTGCCTATTATCTATGATCCCCCAAAAAGAAAGTAAACAAGAACAAATTTCAAGACATTTCAAAAGCCTTTAAAGATAGTAAATTATCAAGTGGAAATTTAATCTCAAAGATCCCACATTCATAAACCAAAAAATTTCTCTTCCAAATATTTAGAGTATTTATGGCTAACACGTCCACACTGCGACCTCTTAGACCAAGACTACATGAGATTTCAGGCATTTAGACGTAGTATTCAGTCCACAGCTTGTTAGAGCACGGAAAGTGTTGATGTAATTCTCTCGTGTCTTTGCAGTTGTCCCAAAGCACAGGAGCAGGCATGCAACATGAGCCAATTAATTTCTAAATTTCTTAATGCATGTCAGCACTGTAGTCTGTTAGTGTGGAGAAATGGACTTTCCATCTTATGATAAAACTGTACTGCCCACTCACCCTAACCCCCAAAGAGGACGGGGAACAGAACAGAATGACAAGCAGAGGGGGAAAAAATGAGGTTATCAAAACACAGCACAGGACCTGCTTTTAAAGGGAGGTTAGAATCTCATGAGGGACGAAAGGAGATGTGGAAACAAGGGGAGTTGATGTGAGCATGCGCCTTATCTCATGCCAGACTGTCTGTGATCCACATGCATGCAATGCCTGAAGAGGCCAGAAGAGGGCGCAATGTCCCCCAGAACTGGAGTCACAGATGGTTGTGAGCAGCCATGTGGGTGCTGGGAACAGAACCCAGGTCTTCTGCAAGAACAGCCAGCGCTCTAACCACTTAGCAACCTTTCCAGCCCAGCACTGACACATACCCAGACCAGGACCCAGGGTTTTGCCAGGGAGGTAGATGAATAAGTAGATTTTTTTTTCCTAAGTCGTATTTCTACTTCCCAATCAAACAACAAATAAGCAGGTCGCTAGTCATTACACTGAATGCTTCCTTAGGTCGAATGCATTTCATATCCAAGGAAGCTTCACAACTTTATAGGATGACAAAGTGGAGAGCAGGGACACGTGGTGAGGAGACACAGGCCTCCAGTCCCAGCGCTCAGAAGTTAAGGCTTTGGCATCTGTCCACTCTGCCCCAGTTCAGAATCCTAATTCACAACACTGCTGATATTCCATAAGGTTTGAAACCTAGGTTGGTGAGTGTTTCCTTTGATCTGATACAGGTGATGAAATAGGTTTAAATGAGGCCTAGTACCAACACCACATACTGCACAGGGTTAGGGAAACTGAGAAGGAACCCCAAATGTACTCCTTCACAAGCTACCTGTATTGAACTGAGCTCCAGGCTGTTTCTGCCCTGACCATAGGCTGTTGAGCTGGGGTCCCCACAGTGACCCTCATGCTTGGCTACATTCGCTGCTTGACGCTGAGGGTACTTTTGGGTCATGACTGGACCCAAAGCCTTTCTTTGGCCTTGGTTCTCTGGACCTAGCACTTAGCTTTCTTCTTTACAGTAACTGTTACCTTTCATTAAGTAACCTGGGGCATAACCCTGGGGGCTGGGCACTCTAAGGAGTGGGCCACATTTGAATCTTTGCCCTGCTGAAGACGGTTGGTGAAGATGGCTGTGAATTACTGACACCTGGGTGAACGCCACTAATTCCTAATTTCTGCTCATAATGGACAAAGTTGTTGCACACTCTACGGATCTATGTGGTTTTATTGAACGCAATCTACCCAGTACACTTTATAACTGTTTTTATGGGAGATAACTCACATATCATAAAGTTCACTACTTTAAAATGTACAGTCCAGGGGCTTATAAAGTAGTCAAGAGTCAGGTGTCCAGCACCACCGAAAAAAAGGGCAATGTGCTCATATCTCCCCAAATGAAGCCTACTTTCTAGCAAACACTCTCAGTTCCATGCCACTCCACCCACCCCTGCAACCTCTGATTTACCTAATAGCTGCAGAGTTTCAATTAAGCGTTTGTACTAGACAGTACATATACAGTATATTAGAACAATCCCTCTGTGAGCCTAAGTCTAAAACCCAAACAGCTTTGAGTCTGCATACGACCAGCTCGGTGACCTTGGCCAGGCAGGTTGTTTAAATTGGTTTTAGCTTCTCCATATGATGAAGTTGAGGTGTGTAAGAGCAATTTTGAGTTGCTGGGGTTTGTTTTTTTTTCTTAAAGCAAGCCAACAAAACCACCCAAACCCCAGCCCTCTAGCTATAATTTCAATATTCCACCCTAGGGAACCCGTCCCGCGGAGCCACGGCCCTCGCCCTGCTGAAGACGCTTCCTCTCTCGCCTTTCTTTGGAGCGAGCTGTCTATTTCTGGGTTGGCAAAGCAGAAGCTCCGGGTGCCGGCAGGAAGCCTCGCCCAGCTTGGGTCCCCACCCTCTAGCGCGCCCCTGGAGAGGGCCTGCCCTGAGGGGCGGAGCCAGCCACTCCCGCAGCCAATGAGCGAGCGACTGGGGCCGGCGCCGGGGGCGGGGCTGCACTTGACAGTGGCGGTCGCCGGGCAGCCGAGCGGGCGCAGCGGAGGAGCGCGGTGCGGCGCGGGCAACGGGGAGGGCGCAATTCGGCGGCCCTGGGAGGAGCAGCTGGCGGCGGCGGTGCGATGCTGTGGGTGTCCCCGGGCTCTGGCATCGCAGCCTCTTCCTAAGGTACCAGCTCCGCTCACCCCTCCTTCGCCCCGGGAGACCCGCGCGCCTGGGCAGTGGCTTTGTGGAGCCGGTGGGTGGGGCTGGGCGGGGCCGCGCCGTCGGGTCGCTTCCCTCCCGGGAAGAGGTGGGGGAGGAGGACCGTCTCGCCAGCAGCTGACGGCATCCCCACGCTACGTGCTCCTCCAGCCCCGTTGTGTTTTCAAAGAGGGTTTGTTCCGGGACAAAGTTAGATGCGGAGAGTTTGATGGATCCCTGGTCCCCGAGGCTATGGACAGACCCGTGGCACACTGCCCTGTACACCGTGCGCTGAACTGGAGCGCAGCGGACCGGTGCACTTTCCCACAGGAGCAGCCCTGCTCACTTGGAACGCTGCAAGAGGAAATTGCTCTGTGGGACTCTCCCTGGGGAAGGAGGCTTTCTGCCGTCGCATCTACACCTCAACCTGGTGGGGTTTGCTTGGCCGCAGTGCCCACCTGGTTTAACCAGTGTACTGTGGAATAGTCCATCAAGAGCTATGCTTTAAAGCCTTCAAATTTTAAGCCTATCTTGCTTTCTAACCAAAGATCGCAGATACACTGCGCACAACGGGCCAGCTACGTGTGTTGAGTTAAATATTTTATTGCTTTGTGGTTCGTATTGGCTTGTCTTTAATATTGGGACAGGTTCTGTGAAGCGGAGGGGCGGGAGGAAAATGATGAAGTTTTGAACCACTTCTCGGAGTGGGAAAGGAAAAGAATGCAGAACATAGCCAAACGTTTCAGCTATCAAAGTAAGACGGGTTGGATGAGCACTATTTACAAGACTCTCTGTAATGTAGACTAATCAGACTCAACTCATGCTGGGTAAGAGAGATGGAGAGATGGCTCAGGGGTTAAGAGTACTGGCTGCTCTTGCCTGGGACCTGGGTTTGATTCCCAGCACACAGCTCACAAACATCTGTAGCTCCGTTCCAGGAGATCCAACGCCCTCTTCTGACCTCCACAAGTACTGCATGTCCATGGTCCATATGTATGTAGGCAAAACATCCATACACACAAAATAAAAATAGATGTGTAAAAAAAAAAGTACTTAAAAAAAAACTCTGGCTTAATCAAGAATGTAGAAATAGGCCTATGATAAGATAACTTGGTAGCAGTAGTAACATTTAGCTACTGCTTAATCTCACAATTAGCAGATTTTAACAAATATGTTGAATTCTATCTGATTTTAATATTTACCTGATCACATAGAAATTTTCAAATGTATAGTCTTCCTATCATCACACCTTCATACTGTAAAACAACGTTACAGTCTCCCTTAGCCAGGGACATATTGTTCCAGTGCTTATAATTCACACACACACACACACACACACACACCATATTATGTCTTACAGAAACTCATTTAAGAAAATGTCCTTAGTAGTGCACACTGACTCTGTGTGTCGGGCACTCACTAGGTGAGATTTAGATTGTTATCACTCAAATGTAACATCATTACCTTTCCTGAGTTGTCTGACTTTCCACATAGTCCCGGCGGCCCTTCCTGTGGTCTTCCTGCCTCCCCCGGCCCCCAAGGGTTGGCATTACAAGCACATGTCACCATATCAAGCTGACTTGACTTTATTTTAGATAATTTCTTAAAAATCACATGACAAGTGAATGATCAAGGTAGGTTTGAACCTGGGTCTGCTTGACTCCCTGCCACTGTTCTGTGGCATCTCCGGGTTTTTGAGAGTTGCCCTGCTGTAATACAGTAGGGAATTGAAATGTATGTCATCTCGTGGCCTGACATGTCAGACTTGCTCAGAGGATATTTCCTCTCTCTGGGTCACTGTGTGCCCTGTGTATGGAGGGGCCACCCCAAGTTTCTCCGATGCTCCATCCCATAGGTCTGACTTTGGATGTCTAGGTATGTGAAGCCCTTGCCTTTTCAAGCACCCTGATCCCCCACTTGGTGCTTAAGGAGTAATCGACTCTCTCTGTCATCTGAGGCTATTTTAGTTCTGTGCACAGGAACACACCTTGCTGATTGGCAGCAACACATCCCCTGCAGTGTTCACAGTGACTCACGTGTCCTACTATCCCAACTGTCAGAGAACTCCTGACAGAGGCTGGCCTACTTAAAAGGAAAGACTAAAATGAATTTGGGAGGGGATATTAATCCAGGGAATCCCCCAAACTCTCTAGTACTGACCAAAAGAAGTGAATTCCGTGTACTAGGGATAGGAAGCAAGCCTTCTTCACAGTGGGAAATGCCTCATCTACGAGGTGACCTGGTGGCCTGCTGATGGATCTGGTAGCACACCTGTTTCTAATTTGATATTGTACTGAGAAACTTGTCATTTGACTGGCCAGCATTAGAAGTCATATCACAATTGTGACCCAGTAAGTTTTGAAGCTGTCTCTAAGAAAATTCTTTTATCATCTACAGCCATTGTTATGGAATTCCATTTCCCGATGGTGTGTGTGTGTGTGTGTTATGGTTTTTACCTCTCTTTGGTTCAGGATGACTTCACAGCACTATGTATAAAAGGAAACAAATGCATTTGGGGCTGCAAGCTGCTACCTGAAAGTAAATCCCTATTCTTGGCATTTGGTCGCTATTACCTTAAGTGGTTACAGTCTCAGAGTCTGTGTGCATACTTAAGAGTTTCAAATAAAGCCTCCTGTGCAATGGTTTCACCCGTCCTCTCCAACAACAGTAAGGTTTGTACGTCTGAGACAGCTAGTTCTGTTAGTCCCCATTTCTTGCTTCTAAACTACAGCGCCAAATGCCAGGGAAAGTAGAACCGATGTTTGTTTGTTGTGGCATTCTTGTAACAGAATGGAAGGTGAACCAAAAACATGTTTGGACTAAGGTTCCCTCCACTTCTTTAGAGGACTAGCGATCTGGGAATCTATGTGGAATTAGTGACATTTTCCAGTTTCCTAAACATATCACAAATGCATCACGTGCGAAGATGCTGTGAACTTGCAACTATCCAAAACCAAGTCTTTCACTCTGTTCCTAAAACTTCTCGAAAAACAACAATCCATCTTGCTTTTTATCATATTTCACTAACTCTAAAATATCTCAGCTGGAAGATTTGATTTTTGTTTTTAAATGTCATATGGGAAAGTGAAAATCTGGACAGTTTAGGGTTATGTCAATGCCAACTTTGTGTGTACAGATCACACAAGTTCACTATGGTTTGGAGTTCTCTTCCCTGGTATCCTAGCTTGCTTTCCTATTGCTGTGATAGAACACTCTGACTAATAGTGACTTGAGAAAGAAACAGCTCATTTGGCTTACTGGGCGTGCTAATTTTTGTCAACAAGACATAAGCTAAAGTCAGCTGGAAAGAGGGAAATGACAATTGAAGAAGTGTCTCCATCAGATGGGCCCATGGGCACATCTGTGGGGACACATTCTGGATTAAAGATTGATGTCAATTGATGCTGACTGATGCGGGAGGACCCAGCTCATTGTCTGTGGTGCTACCCTCAGGCAGGCCCTGAGTGGTAATAGGAAAGCATCTATGGAGAGCCAGCCAATAAGAAGCATTCTTCTGCAGCTCTCTGCTTTAGTTCCTTCCTCCAGGTTCCAGCCTTGAGCTCTGGTGATGGACTATAAACAAGCCCTATTCTCCCCAAGTTGCTTTTGGTTGTGATGTTTGTTTATCTGAGCAACAGAAACCAAACTAGGACACAGGTTATACTCCGTGATTGGGGGAAGCCTGGGCGTACATCTGGAGGCAGGAATTGAAGCAAAGACAACACAGAACATTGCCTACTGGCTTACTGCCTCTGGCTCTACTCAGCCAGCTTTCTTACAAAACCCAGTACCACAAACCCTGGATTGGTACTTCCCACAGTGGGTGGGCCCTTCTGTACCAATTAGCAATTGAGAAAATGCCCCCACAGACATGCCCAGAGGCCATTGTGGCAAAGGCTATTCCTGAAGGGAGGTGAAGTTCCCTTTTCTCAGCTTTCCCTGGCCAGTGATGGACAGACAATGTGTATGTACGAACCCAGCAACAGACTGTAAAGTAGCTTCATCAGTGCGTGACTTTCTTCTGTCTGGTGAAGCATTTGTATCTTGCTTTGCAAAGTACTCTGGAAATGCCCACCAAAGAGAATCAGTTTCTTTAGTAATCTGCTCTCTCTCATGCCTTGGTGTCTACATAGATACATCTTGCAGTGCTAAGTCATACATGGTCTTTGTTAAAACATACATTGTTGCATTAACTTTCCTTGGGGGAAATGTGAACAAATGGTTGCTTGCCCCAGATACGGGACCAACAGCAAACCCAAGAAGTGACAGTCCAAGTCTAGCTTGGACGAACCAATGAATTCAACTGGAGTCACTTGCAGGAGTGTAACAACTTATAGGTTCCTCCTTCACTGAAAAAGAGTACCCACCCCAGCAGCTACCTGCTTATATATCCTGGGAAGGGGTGACTCTTGTGCTGTCTTTGCGCAGACCCCACCCTCCGCAAGGGGATGTTAGTATGCTCAATCGTGTGCTGCTCTACTGTGGGCCAGAACAGTTGCTCTCATTTCAAGATAGCCCTGGCATGTTATGCCCAGGGGATGGACTCCCGTGACATGCAGCTCTGTAAAAGTGAGAAGGAAACAGACAGCTGTGGCTTAGCTAATGACTTGTGTGTGCCCCCACTGTTGTCAAATTGCCACCAATGATAGTAGAACATCAGTCTTAAAAAATACACTGTTCTCGTGGCCATTTAAATGTGGATAAAACATCAACGGCTTGTGCTGGTCTGCTTATTGGACTTTAGGCTCTGGGAAGGCAGGGACCATCTGCGTCCTGTTCGTGGGAGATGACAACCACTTGTGGGACAGCGACACACAATAATCATGTATAGAGGAAGTTTGAACACCCTCTATGGAAAGCACGGGAACACTTCAAGGTGTCTTTAAATTCTGATATCTATAAAAATGCCAACTGCACGTCAGCAGTGAATCCTGCCCCTGATCTACAGAGGCCCTTTTTAAAAATATGTGATGGCATTACAAAACTAGTTCATGGTAGATTAAATTTCAGGGCTTTTATTATTTCCCATGGAAGGAATTTATGTTTTATATCTCGGCTCTTTTATACGACCTAAACTCACTGCCTGCTTGAACTCTAGGCTCTGTTTTCTTCTTACGCAGTCAGCGTATTGTACAATGAAAGGGAAAACGTCTCCTTTCTCCAGTTTGGCCACTGAAGCAGGAGTCAGAGCTACGGCCTTCTCTGGATGTATAGCATTGAGGACCTGAACCCACCTTGTGTTTTAATGCTAGAAAGGGCTATGTATAGAGTTTGACATGTTTCAGAGAACAAGGAGGAAGAAAAAGAGAGAAGGAAGGTAGAAAAAAGAGGGATGAAGACGTGGAGAGGAAGGAAAGAGCAGGAAGGAAGGCCAGCCTTGCAGCATAGTGTAGACCCTCGTCTCTCTGTGGCTCAGCCTCCTCACTGCTGTCTGCTCAAGCACAATGCACTTCTAGACCAATCACGGGAAGATGGACGGTTACATCAACAGGAAGTGTGGTGAGCATACCCGCTCAGCCATAGCTCAGAAGCAGTCCTAGGGACCTGCGAGGAACGCACATCTCCCAGAGAACCCCAGTCTGTGTTTGTCACAGCTGAACCTGCAAAGATACACCTGCTTCCGTTGCAGGAGTCTGAACGCAGAGCTCACTTGTGGGGTTCTAAGCTACATCCAGGCTACCGCTGAGAGGAGACTGATTGGTGTGGGCAGGAGGTTACCAGGGAGCGTGCCTGGCTCCAGGTGTGACAGTAAAATTGTAGCACTGTGATGGTAGACCAGGGCTGGGTCTTTTATCTAGTAGGAAATGATTTTAATTGAATGTTTTTAGCGATATGCCAATAAAACTTAAACATAACTGCTTGTGTTAAGTATTGTTAACGTGAGGCAAAGTAATGGAAATTACAAAAAAAATAGTTTAAAACATGCTTACTGAGTGCAGAGAATAGGATGACAGAAAACTAACTCTATAATTTGGAGGATGTTCTGATGCCTCGGGTCTGGTTTAATCTGGTGTAATAAGAAACATAGACGTGATTGTCATTAAGCAAGATGTTTTTATTTTATATGCCCACATTCTCCTAGAAGGTTGGCATAGTTCCAGAGCTGCCACACGCAGAAACGCCAGGCCAGGAGGGAGAAGGGATGAGGGGCAGTGTGGGCAGGAGAGGCAGGAGAGGCAGGAGAGGCAGGAGAGGCAGGAGAGGCAGGGAGATGGCTAGTGGGAGTCACTTCAGCAAGCAGTCTGGAGAGGAACCAACTGTCCCTGATGGGTCAGTACCAGTCCCTGAGGTTACAGTGGCCCACAATATGTGTTACTAAAAGAGGTGGGATAAGGTCTGATTGGTTAGCAAGGCCCTGAGATGTCAGACTATCAAGATACAGAGACTAAGCCTTGTAATTAATACATGGGGGTTGGGGAAGGGAAGTATTTTGATGGTTAACTAATGAATTAGTCTCATAGCTACATAGAATGTTCTATAAAAAGAGCAGGAATGCCCACCTTGGGGTCTGATAGATGTACTCATCCAGCAAACATTAATTATGTCTGAGTCATCATGCCAGATGGCCCAGCCACGCTGCTCTCCGTCCTTAATGGCCACGGTAGTCAGGTATGCCATGTTGATCCTGAGAAAGCCAGAAAGCGTGTGATGTATAATGAAGCTCCCCATGGGTAAACCACCATAATGAAAAGGACATGACGCATTAGTCAATTAGAAACTGATGAACCGAGGCCTCGAAGCTGTCATGGTTGCCTATACAAGACCTGCAGCCGATCAAGACTCTCAAAATTCTAGCCTGGAGATTCAGCAGTTGATTGGTTGCTGAGGGACAGAGTCATTTTTCCTGGGGGGTCATAGTCCCTGGAAGGTTGTCTGTGGATCCATAGGATGACCCCACCCCTGGGTGAGTATTGAGTTTGTAAGCATTTTCTATTTGCAGCCTCTTGTCAACCAAGAAATGTTTACTCGATCCTGGGTATACAGATGCCTTAGTTACCATTCTATTGCAGTGAAGAGGCAGCCATGGCCCATGCAACTCTTCACTTATAACGGAAAACATTCAACTGAGGTCTTGTTTATGGTCTCTGAGGTTTAGCCCATTACCATGGCAGGGAATATGGTGGCATGCATGACACTGGAGCTGAGAGCTGATATGCAGGCTGGGGGGTTGGGGGGAGAGACAGAGACAGAGACAGACAGAGAGACAGGGAGACAGAGAGAGAGACTGACTGACAGACAGACAGATAGAGACACAGAGAGAAAGACAGAGAGAGAGACAGGCAAAAACAGGGAGAGAGAGACAGACAGACAAACAGACAGACAGAGACACAGAGAGAAAGACAGAGACAGACAGACAGACAGACAGACAGGCAAAAACAGAGAGAGAGAGACAGAGAGAGAGAGAGACAGAGACAGAGAGACAGAGACAGAGACAGACAGAGAGACAGGCAAAAACAGAGAGAGAAAGAGAGAGAGAGACAGAGAGACAGAGAGAGACAGAGAGACAGACAGAGAGCACGTGCCTGGGCCTAACATAGGCTTTTGAAACCTCACCCCACCTACACACACACACACACATTTCTTCCAACAAGGTCATACTTACTCCAGAAAGGCCACGATTCTTAATAGTGCCACTCGCTGGCATCTAAGCATTCAAATTTATGCCTATGGAGGCCATTCTTATTCCAAGCACCACGTTAGGTAGATGAAATTTGAAATAGGTATGAAAATCAAGCATTTGCTACTAATAAACTTATTTTAAAACAGTTCTTTAGTGCACACATAATTCTGCTGTTTTTTAAGGATGACAGCAAATTTGCATTCTGATGAGTCGGGTCTGCTTGTTTGCTTTGACATAAAGAATTAAATTATGACCAAATATTAGATACTCCAGGGCGTCACACAGCCTCAGTGTTTTTCAGAGTTGGTCGATATTTTGACCGATCAATACTGACAATACTACTTCTCATAAATGCATAGTATTATAAAATGGTAGAAGTGTGTTTAGGACCATTTTTAAAAATGGTTGGAAATCCTATTTTTAATCCTGAACCAAAATTCTTTCAGGATTTCTTTCTTGTATGCAATTCAAGTCAGCAGCACTTTTTTGTAAAGATTTATTTATTTTATGTATATCAGTACACTGTCGCTGTCTTCAGATACACAAGAAGAGGGCATCAGATCCCATTACAGATGGTTGTGAGCCACCATGTGGTTGCTGGGAATTGAACTCAGGACCTCCGGAAGAGCAGTCAGTGCTTTTAACCGCTGAGCCATCTCTCCAGCCTAGCAGCATTTTTAAAAATCAGTCATTCTAAGAACACCGTCCAAAGGTGCATTAATGGAGTAGCTGTGTGTTGAGGAATAACTGGAGGGAAATATTGAGTCTCTGATTTCCATAATTAAACCATTGTATTTAACAACAAACACAGAGGCTTTGCATGGACAGTAGGGACACTGCAGTCGACT
Source organism: Grammomys surdaster (assembly GCF_004785775.1). Lineage (NCBI taxonomy): Eukaryota > Metazoa > Chordata > Mammalia > Rodentia > Muridae > Grammomys > Grammomys surdaster. The sequence goes on from NW_021604781.1 coordinate 3,654,553, forward strand.
GTGAGCTGTGGTCACAGTCCACAATTGAGCTAAGGTGGGGGCTTTGTCCCTTGGCATGAATGTTGTGTGTGGCATGTGTGTTGTGTGTGGCATGTGTGTTGTATGCTCATTACCAGTGCCACAGTGAAATCACACCACGCAATACAGGTTAACGCTGCTAGAAAACCCTCTGGCTTGGTACAGGTTTGCTTTTCCATTCTCTTTTGCTCGTTGTGCCTTCAGGAGCCTTTTTACTGTTGTCAACATTTTTGTGACTCACAGTTTAAGAAATTGGGACCTGAACAGTGATGTGTGGCAGCTACCGATGTTTACTAATGTTTACATCGTATTGGGGTACTGTAAATCTCTAGACATACATGGCACGACGTATGTAAGTCTGTACATATCTACACTTTTACTTAAGAGGCTTAAGCATCCATGGACTTTGGGATCCTCAAGGGTCTAGTTCCCTGTGAATATCGAGAGTGATGATATTGAATGTCTGGGGCATAAAAAGCGCTGTGACTCAAACAGATCTGGACGAGCTGCCCCTTCATGCATGAGAAGCAATCAATGTCTGTTGAAGGCTGTGTGGTTGGCATTGCCCTAAGGGCTTTGCATTCCCTGTTTAGGTCATTTAATCCCCCTGTGCGGCCTGGCCAGTTACTGCTGCTGTCTTATGGATCAGGGAGCTGAAGAGTAAACAGGGTAGGTCTCTTCCCAAAGTCACCCTGACAGGCAATGAGGGAGTTGGAGCAAGAGCCTGTCCTGTCCTAAGGACTGTCACTTCAGCACTAGGCTCCTGCTCATAGACATCCTTGTGGGGCTATGGGTTTCCTCCTGGCTGGTTGGTTCTAAGCCTGTATGGTCATTTGCATCAGGTATCGAGTTCGAGGATGCTCCCGTAGCTACTCCTGATTGCTGATTTGGGGGACTCACACTTGTGTGAGGATCTTGTGAACGTTGCAGGCGTTTCCTCTTTCAGATTCAGCCCAGCCATGTTCACAGTCAGGACAAGCCTCCACCTCACACTTCTCTCTCTCTCTCTCTCTCTCTCTCTCTCTCTCTCTCTCTCTCTCTCTCACACACACACACACACACACACACACACACACACACAGGACTCCCTTAGCAATCTCTTCAAGTCCAGCTTCCCCAGAAACCTGCATCTTCTCACACGAACAATCGGATGAGTGTGGGAGGCAGATGGGAAACGAGGCACTTTAAAGTGAAGCTGAGCAGAACGTTCTGTATCCCCCATAGGAGGCTTCCCCCGCTCGTACAGCAGTAGAATTAAATCCCCCAAAAGTAGAACAAGAGGAATGCTTCCATTCAAGGCTCACGGGCCGAGATTAGGAGTTGTCATCTTTACTTGCCGGCCTTTAAATTCTAGATTTGTTTTCTTCTTCAGTAGCAAGAAGACCGTCTGCATCTTTCAGCATCTGTCTAAGCACCGACTAAATAGTGTATTCAACCACAAAGTCTACAGCTTCAGGTAGCTAGCAGCTCATACGTGTGTGTGTGTGTGTGTGTGTGTGTGTGTGTGTGTGTGTGTGTGTGTATGTGCATGCGTGTAGAGGCCCGAGGGTGGTGTCAGGAACATTCCTCAGTCATTCTCTACCTTATTTATTCATTGAGGCAGGATCTTTCCGTTGGGCTCACAGTTTGCTGAGAGGGTTAACTTAGCCAGCTTGCTCTGGGATCTCATCCCTGCCCTCCAAGGGCTAGAACATCTGGTTAAAATGTCCATCCAGTTGTAACATGGGTTCAGAGGATCCAAAATCTGATCGACATTCTTGCCTAACAAATGCTTTATGCACAGAGCTGTCCCTCCAGCTGTCAGTGCTAAAACACTTCTAGAATATTCTAGTATGTAACTGAATAATCATCTGAATATTTAGGTAAGAAAATAGAAGGAAGTAGAAACCATCCATAAACCTACCCTGCAAGCATAATTGATATCTGAGTTTTTATTTCTTCCCAGACCATTTTTCCATGTTTTCATGCAGTTTTTTTACAAAAATAGACCCATTTAATATGCTATTCTATATGCTGATTTTTTTTCCAGAAAAAAATTATCCAATATATCTCTCCACGACAGCAAAATTACATAGAATATTTTAGGCAGGCTGAAACCAACAGGCTGCCATTCCTGTGCTTAAGACACTATTATAGCCACATCCTGAAGCTGACGAGGTGGCCAACTGGTTAAATATGCTTACTTCTCTTCCAGAGGACCTGGGTTCACTTCCCAGCACCCACATGGTAGTTCACAATCCTTTGTAACTCCTGTTCCAGGGAATGTCGGCTCTTCTGACCTGTGTGGGCTCCTGAACATGGAGGCACATACATCCACTCAGGCACTGCCCCCTGACATACGCACACATACACACACACATACACATAAAGTACAATAGTAATAAAAGTGAGTAAATATAAAAATACTCGCTTCTCAGTATTGAGGGTTAGGCCTGTATTCATCCTGACACAGGGCTTTTTGTACTTCATGAAGTTTTCTAGCAGCCCAAGCTTGGCTTTGGCTAAGTGAGACCTCTGACCTGAGGACTCCGTCTACCCAGGCCGTCAGCCTCCCAGTGTTTGTATGGACTACAGGAGGTCCTAGAGTTCCTGGTGACTTTGAACGTGGCAGTCCAAATGGGCTGTTCTCACCCAGCGTCCTGTGATGGATGAGTGTCATGAGACACACATCCCCTTTCGCTGTGTCTTTAAACCAAGTCCATCTGCCCATAAAAACTGTGCCATTAAGAAACCTCCCCCACTTCCACCCCCATCTTATAATTAACGTTTCTACAGATGGCTCTCAAGGATTGCGTCTCTTGGGAGCAAAGCTACCAAAGGTAATTGAAGCCCATGGATGCTACCCAAACTGCATGGCCGTTTAAATCTCCCCACCCCCAGCCTCGGTCTTGGTAGTTGCTCACAAACAGACTGCTTCCAGCTTCTCCTCCATTGACTTTCCCTGGATTCAGAGTCTAATAACGCAACTGGGTAGCGAAACTTTGGTTGCCAAAGAGACACACAGAAGCAGCCTGTCTTCACTGCCGCCTGCCTCTCTGAGCCAGCTGAGTGTGTTACCAGTGGGATTTACTTCACCCTGCTTCTTCTCACTAGATAGTGCGCTCATGAACACTTACACAAATTCCTTTTGATACCCAGTTTCTTCCAAAGCAGATCGCAGCTCTAAATCCACGCTCTGACTAATTGGTATTCTTTTGGTTTTCGATGGCCATGACTGTTTTATTGGAGTCTGTCACCACCTTGTCCCCCAAACTCCTGCCAAAACCACAAATAAATCAAAACAAAAGACGTAAATGCAAATGCACGTGTATGTGCACACCATCAATATAATACACAACGTTTTTAAATGAATGAGAGTCGTCCTTCTCTAGCTACAAATCGTTTTACTCTTTCAGTGGCCCCTTGGCTGGCAGAGCACCTTGAACTGACTAGCTTTTCACTCCTCCTCAGGCATCCCTGTCTCCTGACCAGCACGACTCTCTCTGCCCCCCCTCCCCCAAAGTGAAGCCTAGACCACCAGGTCTACTCTGTCAGCCTCTTGTCTCTGAACATTTTCATACCCCGCAATTTTTTTTTGTCCCTCTCAGCCAAGACATGAATGCATCTGCAAGAACAAAGTTTACCTTGTGTCCTGTGGCCATCGCAGCTGTTAAGGTCCCCTGAGACTGTGTAACTAATGTAAAAGATCTTTTCCTTAAAGGATGTCATTGGCTGTACACAGGGCAAGAGGTTCTTGGTGGCTAATTGGACCGAAGCCATGAGGAAGGGTCACTGCACTCTTACATCACGGATGCTTCTTGAGGCCATTACGGGTTTAAGTACCACAAAGCACTTATCTACCAACATGGTTTCCCCATGGCTCTCTACGTGCCTGATTCATCAGCAGAAGTGGTTATGGGCCCCGGAGTCTTCTGCAGCCTATTTAAATAAGCTATCGATACCCTTAAAAGCTTCCCAACACTGGTGCTCACCACCGCTTACTGGCTCCTGTAAACTGGATAAGCACCCGCCTCGTGTTTCAGCTTCCCCCGAGTGTTTGTTAAACAGGGTATTTATCAGAGATGCCAACAACACACAGATGTGTTATAATATGTGCTTTTCCTTGGACTTTTTAACTGAAATGGAGAACTTCATTCTTTGTTGCATCGTGCTCTTCAGTCCACAGATTAAAACTAGCTGTGTTGAAGAAATATTATATGTGTGTTTCATCTCTAGTTAGCAGAAGCTGGTCGGGGCTGGCACAGCCGTCTAAACTACCAGCTGAGGCTGTGGGATCAAGACTGTAGATCAGGAAACAGCCAGAACAGCCTTACCTGTAGCCCACTCCAACCTCACACCAGCACAATGCCTCAGGCCCAAACAGTTCAGAGTGTTGGCCAATACCAGTTGAACCCCCTCTCTGTCCAGTATCTTGACTAAGGTCTCAAAGAACTCCAAAATGTAAGAACCACAACCCTGGTGGTGGTGGTGCTTCTGCTTCTGCTTCTGCTTCTGCTGCTTCTGCTTCTGCTTCTGCTTCTGCTTCTGCTGCTTCTTCTTCTTCTTCTTCTTCTTCTTCTTCTTCTTCTTCTTCTTCTTCTTCTTCTTCTTCTTCTTCCTCTTCCTCTTCCTCTTCCTCTTCCTCTTCCTCTTCCCACTTCTCCTCTTCCTCTTCCTCTTCCTCTGCCTCCTCCTCCTCCTCTGCCTCCTCCCCCTCCTCCTTCAGAGTCTCTTTTGTTGACTCTGATCAAACTTTACTCAAATTCTGGAAGAGAAGAAATTTGAAGTGACCTCATATGCCCCTAAGTTCTGCAGTGGGGAGGGCACAGAAGAAAGGGATTTAAAGTCACATCCGTTAACTTCCTAACATATAGTGAACCCAAGAAATCATGGATTTGAGGGAAGCTCAGGCTATCCACTCCTAACATGGCTTAAGGTTGGGGAAGATACTGAGCTGCTTATGAATGGCCAGACAGGCTGCCACCCACCTTTGTGACAGCTCTATTGCTGTGGCTTCAGAGGACACACATTCCCACAACACTGGCTACAACTCTGGATCATTAGTCAAGGTACGCCTCAGAGTTCTGAAACTCGAAAGCGCACCTTGCAGGTCAGTTCTCTGGAAGTGTGTTTTCTTCTGGATCCTGGGTGAGACCTGATCACACTTATTTTTATTTGGGCTGTGAGTTTCATATGAGCATTGACGTTGAATGACGACATTGTGTGACATAAATGAATGCCATGGAACCTCCATCTAAGAAATGATGAGTCTGGGGACTGGAGAGATGGCTCAGGGGTCAGGATGGGGGTTGAGTTCCCAGCACCCACATCAGGTGGATCACAGTTGCCTGCAAGTCTATCTTCAGGAGTGTGTGATGCCCTCCTCTGACCTCCAAGGCCACCTGCACACACACACACACACACACACACACACACACACACACACGACACACGACACACAAACCCACACATCTACATAACAATAAAGCAGTGGATCTTTTAAAATGACTTTGTCTGAAGTAGTGTCTGTCAAAATCAATTAGAGTCATGAACACGCCCATTTCCCATCCAATTGGATCAGGGAGCCTGAGCATTGTTCTTTATTGGACCACACACCTGCCAGTGAAAACCTGAGCCCTATCACATTCCTGGAAAGGGGAATAAAAGCAAGCAGCGTTCAGTTTGGAGACTGCATCCACTGTCACTACTGTGGCCAAGACTATCTTTTAGAGGGGAATCCTTGGAGACTTAGTTTCCCTTTGGTGTTAGTTGGCTGGATTCTGCCGAGCTTTTGAACTCTTGGATCTGCTCACGCATCTTATCTGGGAACTTGAGTGAGGTTTCTGGGTTGTTTGCAAAGATGTTTGCTTGTCTGAGGCTCTGTACGAAGGGAGCTCCACATTCTCCTGCATTGATTCTGTTACTGTGAAGAGACACTGACCAAAAGCAGCTTGCAGGACCGGGAAGGTTTATTTTAGCTTTCGGGTTAGCTAACAGGAAGCCTGAGCAAGGACGAAAGGTGGGAACTGAATCCGAGGCCATGCAGCAGGCAGTCAACAGAGCTGGAGGGTTCACGTCATCATTAGGATAGTTAGACAATTCTCCTGAGCAGAGAGACTGTTGGGTCTACGTAGAGTTGTGTGTCTCTCAGATATAAGGTACTGGCCATGAATTAAACTACTTGAGGCTTAGTGTATGCATGTATCCCCATAGAACTTGCATTTCCCAGTACATACTTGACAATGGAATGAGTCAACTTTATTTCTTCCCAGTTGATCAATTCTTTGATGGACTAGGAACAGTCTGTCCATGATTTTATTATGCCTCTTAAAGTGCTTATTTTGTCTCCTGTCTTTTCAGTATTATGAGCAGATGCGGTTTAGAATGTAAGACATTAGACATCCATGGTTCACTCAGTTAACATTTCAATAGGGTCCTGAAGCAGTGGCTTAGGGCGCGTACTGAAATGCTGTTCTGTTAAAACTTTTCGGCCCCGAGAGGAGGCTTGTTTGTGACAGTTGCCTTCGCTCTGGTCCTTGGGTGGCATTGAAATTTTGACCCACTGCTTAGTTCTAGACTGAGTTGCTTGATCTTCATTTTTTTTTTCTTCCACTGTGACAGTCACCCAGAGTTCAGACTGTTTTTATAAAACCCAGAGTTGTTTTATAAAACTGATTCCTTAGCAAACTCAAACCAGGTCATTTAGATCCCCGAAACGTTCTGAACTGGGGGCTGTAAGTGCTTTTCACACTCACAAGTGTGCTTGGGATAATTACAAATCAATTCTTCCTCTTCTTAGGTTCGTTTACGGTACAGAGTTTTTACATTCCGGTTCGGCTCAGTCTATTCTGTCCCATCAGGAGCAAGTGTGACCATCGGTGACTTTGATTTTCCTGGGATTTGCCAAATGTCTCAGTGAAGCTGCCCTGGGATTTACAATCTCTCCCCAGTGGGACTCAACTCTGAGAGTGGTGACGGGAGGCAGTCCCCTCTGTCACTGTCACCAGTGCAAATTCCTAAAGCAGAATTTGATGTAAGAGATCAGATCAGTCTGTATGCAGCATTGCAGACAAACGGAGATGCATTCCCGGCTGTCCACTCTTCTCCAGGGCTCGGTGTCAGTTCTGTTTCTGTAGTCGTGGGGAAACACCATGACCCAAAGCAACTTAGGAAGAGATGGTTCATCTCAGCTTACAGGTCCTGATAACAATCTGTCACTGAGGGAAGTCAGGGCAAGAGCCTGGAGGCAGGAGCTGATGCAGAGGCCATAGAGGAGAGCCTCCTACTGGCTCGCTCTTCGAAGCTTGCCCACTTGCCCAGGTGTGGCATTGCTCACATGTGGGCCTTCCCACATCAATCACTAATCAAGAAAATGCCCCCACAGACTTGCCTACATGCTGATAGGCTGGAGGCATCTTCTTAACTGACGTCCCCTCTTCCCAGATGACTCTGGCTTGTGTCATGTTGACAAGAAAACTAACCAGGACAAGTGTGGCCCTTGGACTGTGGAGAGAAGAGTCACATTAGCCAATAGTAGAACCTGGACAGACCATGCCAGGTCTTCACTCATGCTTAATGACTAATCTCACTCCCAGCTCCTTCACCCAAACCTGGCACCTGTAGATATGTTTTGTTTGTTCCTTTAAGTATAGAAATTATGGCTGGGCGGTGGTGTCGCACGCCTTTAATCCCAGTACTTGGGAGGCAGAGGCAGGCGGATTTCTGAGTTCGAGAGTTCGAGGTTAGCCTGGTCTACAGGGTGAGTTCCAGGACAGCCAGGGCTACTCAGAGAGACCCTGTCTCGAAAACCCAAAAAAAAATAAAAAATAAAAAATAAAGAAGTATAGAGATTATGCGTCACAGGTTTGTTGTAAGGACCAAACGAGAGTCTGTGGACAGTGCCCTGGGTCGGCAAGCCATTTAGGTGCAGTGAAAAGCCAAGGTCAGCGAAGACCAAGGCCTGAGCGAGAGTTGTGTGCATCTCCGGGAGCCATTCTTGATAGTCAGGGACGTAAAACTACATAGACAACGCTATCTGTCTGCTGTGTTCATATCTAACACCACATGCAAGTTTCAACTATAATGTCTTAATGAGACCTTCGGGGAAGACAAGTCAAACTCAGAATGATGTTAGAGGTGCTCGTTCGTGTGTCAGTGACATCTTAATGACTCTGGCAATTACCCCAGGAAGAGTCTCTAATCAGCCAGGCTATGCTGACTTATCGGCACTGGTCCATGTATTGTGTTTCTGCATTTCTAATGTGACTACCTGGAAACCCAAATCATTAAGGGAAAAGGCATCATGTTTTTATCTTGATAGGGAGGGAAAGAAAAGCCAGTGACACTTCCCTTCAGGAAACAATCCAACGGGACTTCACGCAGGGAACGACGACTCCTCACTCACTTACAGTTCAGCCTCAGAACAGCCCCAGAACCGTGGCTCTTTAATTAGAAATATAATATTTGAATCCAGAAGCTAGGGAAAATGTCAGGCTCGTTCTCTGCCCTCTCCCCCACATGCACTATATTTAATTGGTTTGTTATCTTCTTGTTTGATGAAGAAACTTTATTAAATATGTGTGTTAGAAAAAGAAAACGGAATGACTCACAGAATTCAGTGTTTGGGACTTTTGCCCTAGTTGTGATGTTTGGGGACAGAAAATGTGGAGTTTCTTGTGATGTTTCCATACTAACCTACAGTCCACAAGAGTTTATTATTAAGTATCTCTCCTATGAGTGCCTATGAAGACTGCAGTGGGATTTCCTGTGCATGCAGGATGTGCCCCAGGGCACTGTAAACTTTTGGCTCACAAAGCTGTTGCTGCTTGTTCAGTTGCTCTGCTGTAACCAACGTTACGCATCCAAAGGAACTTAAAACTAACAGCTGAAAAATACCGACTGTTTCTAAAACTAACAGATAAAGCCCGAAGCTTAGTGGTTTCACTTTCAAATGACCTGTTTGGGTTGTTGTTGGGTTGATTGATTAAGATTTCTTTTTATTTTCCGACGAGGGAGTACAGTGTATGTGGAGGCCATCAGACGTCCCGGAAGAGGAATTTCAAGTGATTGTAAACCTCCCAATGTGGGTTCTGTGGCAGCAAGCACTCTTCATCACCGGGCCATTTTGACAGCCCTATTTTTTCTTTTAAAGATGCATTTATTTATTTTATGCATATGAGTACACTGTTGTGTCTTCAGACACACCAGAAGAGGGCATCAGATCCCATTACAGATGGTTGCGAGCTACCACGTGGTTGCTGGGAGTTGAAATTAAGACCTCTAGAAGAGTAACCAGTGCTCTTAACTGCTGAGCCATCTCTCCAATTCCTGTCAGCCTCTTTTCCAAATAATCTTTATTGGTTATGTTCCCACAAGCAGACTGTGGGTTTGTCGTATCATCCCAATACAGTGGACAACTACCTTCAAAGATGGCCTGCATGCTGATTGGTAATTCTAGGAAAACGTGAGTTTCTTTGGTCCTCAAGGCCTTGCAGTGTTAGACTCTGCTCTGACCACAATGTCCGCACACTTCTCTGCTAATACAAAGCTTGTCACAGCGTGGGTCACAACCCCACAAGGGTAGTGGGTAGTGTCACAGAACTGAATGTAGAGGTTGCTAAAGAGTTTCCAACAGTAAAAGATTTCTGACTATACAAGGGTCAAAATTTAATTCAAAACCAAATGCAAAGTGATGTTTCGGGTAGTGCTGGCTGGTGTTGCCTCTGGTGACTTCACCACCAGAGAACCCTGTCACCACCACTGACAGCCTTGGTTCGGAACACATGGCACTGGCTTTGGCATCATGACATGCAATGCCAAGAACCCATCCCAGCTGAAACACCCCAGCTTGGATTTGAGGCTGCTATGTCTTCTGAATCACCTGTTCTCACTGCATGAGCAAAGATCTCTGCCCTTATAGAAACCATGGTTTCATTACTGAAGGCAGAGACTTTTAAATCTATTTCTTTTTTTTTTTTTGACAACCAGCGTGTAAATATCAGATTGATATGACTTTGTATTATGTTAGATGTACAAGCAAATCCATCTCAGTAGTGTGCAAATACGCTTTCATTTTTTAAAAAGTGACGAGGTTCTATGTCTACTAAATGATTATTTTAAAATGAATTTCCTCGTGGTTTATTATCAGCAAACCACTGTAAAATGCAGGAGGCTGTCCTTCATCACCTGCTGTCACCATCTCTGCTGTCTTTGCCAGAGTGTACTATTATCTGATGCTGGGAATCTGGGTTTGTGCTTCAATTCACCTATTTTTTTCTTCTGAAGTATTTTCAGTGGGGACCTAACACACTGAGTCCAGTGTAAACAGGAAATCTGACGGCAATAACCAGACCACGGGCAAACTTTGCAAAGCCAAGTAACTTGCCATGTCACTAATCAGGAGACCATTGTCCCTAGAAAAATGGGTTAAGTGTACCCCACACTGCTTTGGTTCCTCTTTTGGCTACCAGAGGCCCCAGCTTCTCAGAGGGTGATATTCTTCAAGCCTGGTAAATGTCTCTGAGTTACTCGCCACTTCCAAAATCAGAAAAAGTTTCGAGCTGTAGAGCTATCTATCTATCTATCTATCTATCCATCCATCCACCCACTCACCCATCCATCCATCCATCATCCACCCACTCACCCATCCATCCATCCATCCATCCACCCACCCACTCACCCATCCATACATACATCCACCCACCCACCCACTCACCCATCCATCCATCCGTCTAATGTATGTGAATGTTTTGCCTGCATGTATGTCTGCACACCACATGTGTGTAGTGTCCATAGAGGACAGAAGAGGGCAAGACCCTTAGAACTGGAGTTAGGCGATTATGAGCCACCATATGGATACTGCATAGAACCCAGGTCCTCTGGAAAAATAGTCAGTGTTCTTAACCACTGAGCCACCTCTCCAGCCCCATATTTCCTTCATGAGAAACTACAGAGTTAACTCACAGAAGGATCAGAAAATTAGTTCCGTAAGTCAAGGGTAGTTAAACCAGTGAAGTAGACTGGACTAGAAATATAAAGTGTTCACTGCATCAGTGAGATAGTTTGCAAAAACGAATGTTCCCATGTACAGAATGGCATAAGGAAACCCATTGCTTTGTATACCACCATAAAAAATTAATTTAAAAGTATCTTTTTTATGCACATAGATGATGCCTGTGTGGGTGGGGGTTCTAATAACTGGAGTTGTCCTTTACTGTGAATCTTATTTAAAAAAAAAAAACAGCAAAAGCATGAGACTGTCAGTTCAATTCCCAGAAGTCACTTGAGATAGCTAGGCACGGCTTGTGCTGTAGCCCAAGTGCTGGAGAGACAGACACAGGAAGACTCCTGGGGCTCAGTGGCCAGCTAGCCTAGGTTACTCTGTGACTGTCTAGCTTTCACACACATATACATTCCGTGCTCTTACAGAGGGCCTGAGGTTAGTTCCCAGCATCCATGTTGGGTGCCTTTACAACGCCCCTGTAACTGCAGTGCTAAGGGACCTGGTGCCCTCTGCTGGCCTCTTCATGCAACTCCACTCACACGCACATACCCCACAAGCTATGCATACATATACATAATTAAAAAGAAAAGTACATACTAAATTCCTGGACAGACAGTAAGAAAACAGTGACGAGGGATAATTAAGCAGCAGTTTGTTGGTGGAGGAGGGAGTGCTGGGATGGACCACGTGCATTCAAGCAGCTGAAGCATAGTACAGTCTTGATAACGAAATTCATTTCGTGCACAGCAGCCTTAATGGAGTTGTGGGAGGATTGTGAGAGGGGTGTGGGTGATTACACAAGACACCAGTGGCAGGTGTAACTCTCAGGACTGATGTATGCTACATGCCTGTCAGTCCTATGCTTATAGTTAATAAGTCTGATGATTGGAGATGGAAAGGGAATTCCTGCTCTGGTTGAAAAGTACCCTTTCTGCTCCTCTCCTCCGTATTCAACAATGCTTTAGACGGTTTCCAATCGTATTGGATACATGGTGTAAATGACCTGAAATCATCTTGCCCATGAACATGACATCCCTAGGCTATTCTGATTCCCCAATCATTTGCCACAATGTGTGTTTATTAATAAAGGTAGTATTTAAACACGGAGGATGTTCACTGAGGTAGATAGATGGAATTCAAGGACCCCTTTCAGGGAAGTGGTCCAATCCTCATTTCTTAATTACTTGGTAAACCCCAAGCTGAGTGTGAACCACTCAAGAAACTGTGGGAATATGTTGGTTCCAAATGTCAGGCCCTCACATATAAAATCACAGTTGTGTCTCTGAATAAATGGTCAGTTGTACTTGGTGTGTGTGTCTCAGTTAGGGCTTTACTGCTGTGAAGAGACACCATGACCACAGCAAGTCTTATAAAGGACAACATTTAATGTGGCTGGCTCAGAGTTTCAGAGGTTCAGTCCATTATCGTCATGATGGGAAGCATGACAGCACACAGCCAGACTTGGTGCTGGAGAAGGAGCTGAGAATTCTACAACTTTATCTTCAGGCAGGAGGAAACTGTATTCTACACTGAGGATAGCTTGAGCATAGATCTCAAAGTCCATCCCCACAGTGGCACACTTCCTCCAACAAGGCCACACCTCTTAACAGTGCCACTCCCTATGGGGTAAACATTCAAATACATGAGTCTATAGGGGCCACACCTATTCAAACTACCACAAGGTGAGAAGATACAGTTAAAGATTTCCGTTAGATGGGAGGTGAAGTGGAATCTGGACTTCATTACCCACTGAGGTGGATTGGCAGGAAGCTAGACCAGGAAGCTGATATCTAGCTCTTTCTTGTTCAGCGCCCACCTCAACGGAGGCCATGTCCCAGCTATCAGCACACCTACAGTGACATCGTTTCTGCTCTGTGAGGAGGTATAGGTCTTAGATTTCTATGTACTCTGAGTGTGAGAGTATTTCCCAGTTTTTAGCTCTTTTATTTTATTCTCTTTGGTGTTAGAAATTAAAGCCAAGGCCCTGAACATGTCATACAAGCCACCTACCATTGACCTACACTGTCAGCCTTTTGCATTTTCAGACAGCTTTACCACGTAGCCCAGGCTAGCCTCAGACTGTAATCCTCCTGAGTTCTTAGCGCTGAGATTGCAGTTGTATGCTTCCAGGTCCAGATGAGATTGTGCTTTTCCTCCATAAAATGTGCGGAAGCAAGTAAGCGCAGGATAGACCACTATCCAAATGGCCGAAGTAGCCCTGTGAAGCAAAAACTGTGTGCCACAGAATAGGAACAGTGGAGATATTAGAGAGAGAAACTTTGGGACTGACTTTGACTCAAAAGAGAAGTGAGCCCAGAGGGAAAGAGAAGTGTAACACTTTGGAAATCAAAGGGTCAACAAGATTCGAACAGGAAAGCATCACGATTCCGAACTGAACTGAAGGACTGAAGCGGCTGCGTTATGAGGTGATGGAGATACAGCAGGAAGCCGGTTGCATCCTCTGGGAAAGCAGGAAACCAGTCCAGCCAGATAGTGTTGAAGCAAAACCGGAGTCAGCCTTAGCGAGAAAACCAAAGCCATTCAATTATGCCCAGAAGTGACAGTTTCAGGTTGAACCCGAGAAACTAAGGTGACTGAATCAACCCAGAACACTGTGTATAAAATATGATGAGGAAGTGGGCAGCCTGCCTTCTTCTCAAATTCCACCCTGCGTGGAATTTTCATATCCACAGGGTAGTAGATAAGCAAAGGGTACAGAAAGTGCGTGCCTGACCCAGGGAGGTGACTCGAAACAAGGTGCTAATGACAACAGGCCTAGAGAGATGCTTCACTGGCTAAGAGGACCTGCTACTGGACTTGCAGAGGACCCAGGGTCAGTTCCCAGCACCCACATGGCACCTGACAACTGTCTGTAACTCCAGGTCCAGGGGACCTGCATTGTTCTTCTGGCTGTATTGCACACATAAAACACATAAGTGCACATACAGGCATGCAGGCAAAACACCCATACACAAAATAAAAATAAATGAAAATTTCAAAAAGACAATTGTAGATGAGGATCTTGCCAGTTTGAACTTAAGAGGTGAAATGACTGTTGAGATAAGAAACGTCACAGAACAGGACAACTTTCCAATAATAGAAAAGTCGGCGAGGCGCAGCAGACCTCTGGACTCCGACCATGTAGCTCCTGCCTGGCCCTGCTCTTGGTGAGAGACTGGCCAGGTGATGTGTGTCTGCGTTCTTACCTGGAGACAAGGGGATTAGAACCCATGAAGCCTGTGAGCCTTGCTGTAATTAAAAAATCCCTGTAAAGACATAAAGAATAGAGGCATACAGAAAATAAAAACACCTTGGCTCTAACGGTGGGTTCAAAGTGGAGTTGCCCACAGGAAATAAGGGTCCATCTGTTTCCTGTCATTTCGCATCCACTGCATCAAGTCACTTCTGACCTAGGTTCACAAAGTGTGAGTCTCCCTCCCCTCTTCCCCAGACCCTCCTGCAGAATCCTTTCATCTGTGAGACACTTCTCTTCCAGTTTGAAAAACAAGAGGTGCATTCAGGCGTGCAGGCCATTGTGTGTAGATCCTTGTACCAATTGTGCCCACTTCACGTCTGTCAGCGCAGTCTCGTGAGGTGCTGGGAGCCTCTGGGGCATCACTTTTTAAAGAACATATTCACCCAACATCGAATTGTTGTGCAGTAGGTCATACTCCATAGTATTGGTTGGATTTATTTATTTATTTATTTATTTATTTATTTATTTATTTATTTTGGTTTTTCGAGACAGGGTTTCTCTGTGTAGCCCCTGGCTGTCCTGGAACTCACTCTGTAGACCAGGCTGGCCTCAAACTCAGAAATCCTCCTGCCTCTGCCTCCCAAGTGCTGGGATTAAAGGCGTGCGCCACCACCGCCCGGCTTGGTTGAATTTATTTAATTTCACTTTTAACAGTCTGTAGTCCAGGGTGACTGGGAATGTACTGTATAGCCCAGCCTCACCTCAAACTCATAGCAATCCCCCTGCTTCAGCCTCCCAAGCTGGAATAATAGGCACTAGCCAAAAAGTCCAGACTTGGTTGTATTTATACATTGTCAAAAGTAAAGCCGGAGCGAAGGTTCTTATTCTTACTGCAGCTGCGCAGAGAAGCGAAGTGGGGGAGGGGTCACTTCCACCTCTTAGCTGTGGCACTGGGCTGCCTCTGTGTCCACAGGGTTCTAGGGCAGAGCTAAGGAATCAGAAACCTGGGATGGCTCTTCTTATGTGGCCTCCAGAAGAATGGTGACTTATTTAAGAGCGCTATTGAGGCTTCAGTAAAAATTCCTTCAGTGAGATTGAGACTCTGTGACTAGAAAGGCATATCTATGAGAGTGGGTCGGAGTCAGGTGACAGGGCCAGGGCCAAGCAGCCTCAGAGGAAAGTCCTGGTGAGTCTTAGACACCAATCTTGGTCAGGTTACATTTGAATTGCTGATGAGCTACTCTGAATAGCGAACTCAGAGACCAAGGAGGCAGATTCCACAGGATGAAGACACAGGGCCGGCGGGCCGGACAGCAGGCTTAGCACACCTTGGGCAGACTGGAGAACTTAACTAGAGCTGATCACAAAGACGGCAGATTGTCAGCCAACAGTGGAATCTAGTGTTTTTCAAACAGTAATACCAGCAGGAAAAGAAGTCTTGAAGGCTATGTCTGCATCAACCTTGCAAGCGAAGTCAGAGGGTCCAGGATATCTTTTGGTGCTCACAGCAATCCTGCAACCTGGAGTTACCCAAGAAATTTTTGAAACGCATGCTCCGTCTGCATTCCAGGTAGGAGAGACTTTTGATGCTCGTTCGAAGGGCAGTTGCTTTGGGATCTAAAATATGAGTCCCTGGTGGCATTGTATGTAAGAGACTTGCCTTTAATGTGCAGCTGGAGATGTCTGGGAAATCCCAGGGTGGTCCTTGCCATTTAAAACAGCTCCAGGGAAGATACCTGAATATCTTTTTTAAAAAAACCCACCCACCCCTTGTTTAATGGGAATAAAAGTAGGACTGTTTGCCAGGAGCCAAATGCTAACAAATAGAGAGCAGGGGAAAACTCTCCCTTGAAAATTCAGTAAAATATAGAGAAGATAATAGCACATAGCACAAAAAAAATATCTCAGGTCTCGGTTATGGAAGTGGGGCGAGGGTATTAGAAATGACCGTGGGAGTCAAAAGAGGTTGTTTGTTTTGTTGTTGTTTGTTTGTTCCTCTGTTTTAATGACAATTAGTTTGAGATACTGACATTCTTAAGTGATGCTTCAGAGAGTCATACAATATTGTCTACAACTCTAGCCTTTTTCATTAATTATGAGCCATCCTCTGAGTGATGTCAGGGCCTCACAGACTTTGCAACATCAGTTCTCGACAATGAATATCATAAGCAGAGATAGATGACAGATAGATAGATAGACAGACAGACAGACAGACAGACAGAGTGAGCACACACATTACTTCATAGAACAACAACAACAAAAGCCTGAGGCATCTAGGTCCCCTGTGAGATTCTTAACCTGAGTTGCTTTCCTTAATAGGACTAAAGATGCATTAAAAGAGGCTGAGCAGTGGTGGTGCACGCTTTTAATCCCAGCAGAGGCAGAGGCATGTGATCTCTGAGTTCAAGGCCAGCCTGGTCTACAGAGTGAGTCCAGGACAGCTAAGGTTCTATTATACATAGAAAGCCTGTCTCAAAAAACAAAAGGGAAAAAACACACTAAAGGGTCTTGGTGAGTGGCAAATGACAGGACGCACACTTAGTGTACGTAAGTCCCAAAGGTGATTCCGTCCCAATCATGGGTTTAAGATGGGACCCTAAGTCTTTCCCCCTCTTCATCCACAAATACATTGCTGAGTGAGGTTAACATTTTTGTCTGTTTATTACATACTAGGAAATTCTGCGTGCTAGCAGAATGAAGGCTCATTTTGGAATTTTAACTCTGAGATAGGCTCATTTTTTTTCTCTTGCTAGTACAGACAAATCTACAGGGACCCTCTGTTTCCAGTCAGATGGAGGAAAAATCTATTTTAGGAAGCAGCCTTGACTATTTTTAAATAGTTTTCAGCCATTTCTGAATCAGAGGCATGGATCTCGCTCCACTGCTTTGAGGAGTAAACAAAAATCCTACCCTTAAGTGAAATGTCAATAAACTCTGCTCAAGTCCCAAGTTTAAAATCCTCTGGTGATTTACAGTGGCTAAGACGCATTTGCATGGCACTAGCCGTTTATCTTAAGTGGTGGTAAATGCTTTCTCTTGTATTTCAGATGTTTTAGAGAGGCCTCTAGAATCCTTCTGGTAATGCCTGCTGGTGTTTTTATCTGTGCTAAATAAAGTGTAGATATGGGGAAGATGTTGTTTGCAGAGAACAATGTCTCTAATCATGCCAGGATTGACAGCTGCACATATTTACAAATATAGCCTCGTCTTTAGCTTAAGTGTGCTTTAATTGACTGCAGATTAAGTAACAAATGGAATTGAGATGCGGCAGAAACCTGAAGCTAAGTTAGATAATGAGAACTAGACTTACCAGGCAGCTCGACCAGAGCGGGAGAGGAATCTGGGATCTCTGTGCGATAGCGAGCCCTGAAACTTAATGCCCCCTCCCCCTCCCTCCCGTGATGATCCTCAATGTGGGTGAGCATAGCGTTTGGGTATCTCTGTTCTGATAGGATTCTTTCTTACTCCCTAGAGGCTAAATAGATCACAGGCCATGAGTAGTATGAATGTTTGCATAGAGCATATGTACCTATCTGTGAGCGTAATTTATGGATAGATGTGTGCCTATAGATACACACGTATCTATAGATACATTTAGATTTTTAAAACAGAAAATAAGTCTCAGTCGACTGAAATTTTTTCTCAAATTGTTCATCTGTGCCTTATTGTATGTATGTGTGTGTGTGTGTGTGTGTGTATGTATGTATTTCTGAGACAAGATCTTATGAAGAAGCCCAGACTGACCTGTGTAACAGAGAATGATCTAGAGTTACCAATCCCCCTGCCTCCACCTCCAAGCATTGGGATTACAGATATGTGCCTCCACACCCAGCCTCCTGGCTCTGTTTTTCAAGTGCATTCCTGCATAACACGAAAGTAGGTGTTTATAAATGGCTCAGAGCATATGCAGAAGAAAGGTGAGTCTAGGTAGAAATAAGTCTGGCTAAAAGAACCCAGGTACATAGGAAATGCCTAAGTATATTTGATAGAAATTTTGTGTGTGTGTGTGTGTGTGTGTGTGTGTGTGTGTGGTTTGTTTTGTTCTGTTTTTGAGACAAGATCTCTCATGCAGCCCAGGCTGGCCCAGACTCACTAGGTAGCCAGTGATAATCTTGAACCCCTTCTATCACGTGATTATTGGTTTATTCCATCACAGACTTTAGAGAATTTCAGGGGACCCTGGCTTTTTTTTTTTTTTTTTTTTTTTTTTTTTTTTTTGCATGTGAAATTGTTCCCAGCCCATCTTGAGGTGGCATCCTAGGACCCAGAACCAAACTGCAGTTCTAAGATTACCTTTTCTAACTTGGCAGCATTCTAACATGTCTGGGTCTGTCATGTTTCTCATTTCTGTTTTTATTCAAAGTTTTAGAGAGGCCCATCCTAGTGACAGGAAATTAGGATTCTCCTCTTGAGGTTCTCAGTGTCATTAATAGAAGAATTTAAGAATCCACCATCTAGCATTAAATACAAGTGCTATGAGATGGCTCAGAAGTTATCAGTGTGTACTGATCGTGCAGAGGACCTGAGGTCACTTTCCAGCACCCATATCAGGTGGCTCTCAGCCACCCGGAACTCCAGCTCTAAGGGATCTGATGCCCTCTTCTGGACTCCAAAGGTACCTGCATGTGTGTGCACATACCTACACACAGACATAGGGATTCATGTAAATTATACTAAAAAAGTAAATTCACAAAATAAAATTAGAATCCCATTCAATTTTAATATATCTCATTTTCTAAGAAAATTGCAATAAATTTGTGTTTGTTCACACAGATAGACAGACATACACACACACATATACATATACACACAAGCAATTCCTTTGCTCTTGGTTTGGAGCCAATTCCTGACTGAAACCATCAGTCCCTTATTTAAGTTTGAAAAGTTCTAAACAGTAATGACAACATTAAGTAATGAACTCTCTGAAGTGACATATATGGTGTTTAGTGTTTAGTGAAAAGGGTCCACACTAATAAATGAGATTCCATTTTGAGATGGGTTAAATGACATAAATAAGCATGAACAAGTTAAGCATCACTTAAATGTTGGAGTGACAGTTTAAGATCAGCCAGTGAGAGACAAACGTGACGTAAAACAATACAAGACTGTGACATCAGATTTGTCTGTGTGAGCTGCAGTTTATACAAGGAAGCGGTCAGTGTTAATCTTGGAACTGATTTCTTGCTCAACTGATAGAATATTTCCTTGTGTGTTAGGAATAATTAGGGCGTGATCCAGATGATAGTGTCGGACGAGGGAAGCAGCAGATGTGACACACTGATGGTAGCACCGAGAGGCACTGCCCAGTTGAATCAGAGCGTAAGCCACGTAGATCATCTGGTATTTTCCTGGAGGCATATTATGAGGCAAATAAAGCAACTCCACTATGTTCATTTCTGACGGTCTCACCATGTTACATAGTGTAGACATGTTACGTAGTGTAGACTGGGCTGGAATTCAAGATTCTCATGCCTCAGCCTCTCAAGTTGTGAGATTATAGGCCTGGGCCACAAGCCTGGATATAAATTACTTATAACAGTACATAAAAAACGTATGTCCGTGCTGCGCATGGTGGTACACACCTTTCTTCCTAGCTCTCAGGAGGCAGAGACAGGGAATCTCCAATCTGAGAACAGTCTGGTCTACATAGTGAGTTCCAGGACAACCAAGATTCTGTACGGAGTGAGAACTCAGTTCAGAGCAGCCAGGTTTCTTGTGTGTTAGTCATCCATGGCTAGAGGCCATTGTACTGGAATGCATAGCTCTTAAGTAAGCACTTGCAGCTCAGCACTCAAACTAATAAAAACTTTAAAAACATCACCCTGGGCTGCCCCCGCCCCCCGGCTGCCAGTTAGTTAGTGTCCTCTGTTCCCAGCCATTCATGTGCTAGTCCATGTGAGGGCCTCTCACCCATCCAACATGTTACATTATGTTTGGCCAAGGATAGCAGAGAATCCAATTCTCATAAAAAATATATTAGTGAGTGTTGTACGGTACCGTGTGCATGCAGTTCCTGAAGAGATCAGAAGAGGGCGCCAGATCCCCTGAGATTGTAGTTACAGATGGTTGGTTGTAAGGCATCACGTGGTGCTGGAAACCAAATCCTGTCCTCTGCAAGAGCAGAAAATGCTTCTAACCACCAAGTCATGTCTCCAACCCCTAAATGTATTTTTAAGCTTGTAAACTATGTTACACATAAAAGTCCATCCAGCAGTTTTCCTTGCTGCCTCCAAATGGCCGCAGAACATGCAGACTGTAGGGAGAGCTCCAAGACACAGCCTCTTACTGCCCTGGCTTTCAGCTTCCCACCTCTTTTATAATCCCCGCTCTCCTTAACCAATCACTCTCTGTCCCTGTTTCACGCCGATTGCAGGCTTCTTATGGACAGAATCTGAATTGTCGTCCATTGGATCCCATCACGTAGTGTACTTAGCGAAACCCAATAACTTAAGATCCAAGAAGGATCTGTTTGATGAGGAAGTGGGAAAACTAGAACCCTGTGTACTGCTCTTAGGAATCCCAAATGCTATGGAAACCTATCTGCACAGTTCCTCAAAACATTAAAAATAGAACTACCTCAAGAACCAGCTATTCTATTCCTGGGTCTATATTTGAATCGAGAGAACGCAGAAGCAGGCGTGCAGAGAGATAGCTAACCGCCTACATTTTCAGTAGCGCTGGTCACACCCAGAAGGTGGTAACAATACACACGTTTGCCCAGGGATGATGGGTCAATGCTGTGTGGTGCACACGTGCAGTGGAATCTGTTGGTGCGTGTTACTACGTCATGTGAATTTTTATTTTTATTTGAAATGATGCGTATGGCTCGGTGTCTATCTATGGGCATGTGAGTTCATGTGTCCACCAGGTCACCTGGAGCTACAAGTTGTGAGCCAATTGATACGGCTGCTGGAAAACCAAACCCAGGTCCTCTGGAAGAGCGGTAATGTGTGCTCTTAATCAGTGAGCCACCTCTCCTCGCTGTTTTATATAAGTGAAAAAGCTGTTGCAGAGAGCGAGTGCTCATGACTCCACTCACAGGAAGTGCCTAGGGCACTGGGATTCATAGAGCTAGAAAGTCAGTCAGCGGCCACTTGGGATGGGGATGAGGTAGGTGGTCAGGGCTTAGTTAATGCACAGAATTTCAGGCT
Organism: Grammomys surdaster; assembly: GCF_004785775.1. NCBI lineage: Eukaryota > Metazoa > Chordata > Mammalia > Rodentia > Muridae > Grammomys > Grammomys surdaster. The sequence continues at coordinate 3,675,899 of NW_021604781.1, forward strand.
TGAAAGATAGGTTCTGTAAATGGATGGTCACACAGTGTGACTACAGTCAGTATCACTGAATCAGCAGTGGATGCTCTAAAACCTGTGAGAAGACTGCAGTCTTGTGATCTGTAGCATTTTGAACTGGTTCCAGCTCTTCACAGTATTATTTGAAATCATGTCACACTAAAAGAAAAGCAGAGGCCAGAATGCAGAGCCACGCCATTCCGAATGAACTGGTCACTGCGGATCTGCCGCCATCCCGTGTTGTCTCCCTGGGACTGACTGTCCAGTAAGGCCAAGAAGATGAAGTGAGATAAGCTTGGCGAAAGTAGAGATACTAGATTAACCTGGACTGGATTTACTGTGTCCTGGGAAAATAATGTGTCAGTTGTGATTTTAAACCACTCTGATAAGGTAGAGAACATGCGAGAACTATATGGAAAGGAAGCTTTCATTCAGTTAAAAAGACTGAACATAGAAGTTTGCATGTCATTGAACAGCAGTTTCATACTGTCTTTAATATACATACAATTTAAATATGGTATTTTTATTAATTATTTGAAATTTTTATACATGCATTTAATGCATTTTGAGCATATTCACACATCCCTCCAAGAGTGCCTCCTTGATCTACCCCTACCTCTTCCCAATCCCATGTCTTCTTCTTTTTTTTTTCCTTTCATAACCTACCAAGTCCAACTTGTGGCTGTCCATGCTGGATGGGACAAAGGTCAACCCTTAAAGCAATCTGACTTTCACTCAGAAGCTGTTGACTGTCACTAGCTCAACTGTCAATTGCAAGGCTTCCAAGCCCTTCTGTCTTAGGGCTTTACTGTTGTGAACAGTCACCATGACCAAGACAACTCTTATAAGAACAACAATTAATTGGAGCTGGCTTACAGGTTCAGAGGTTCAGTCCATTATCATCAAAGCAGGAACATGGCAGCATCTAGGCAGGCATGGCGCAGGAGGAGCTGAGAGTTCTATATCTTCATCTGAAGGCCACTAGAAGAAGACTGGCTTCCAAACAGCTAGGACAAGGGTTTTAAAACCCATGCCCACAGTGACACACTTCCTCCAACAAGGCCACACCTTCGTATAGTACCACTCCCTGAGCCAAGCATATACAAACCATCATGCCCTCTACCCAGCAGTGTTGACTGGCTTGATTTTATGGTCATATGCAGGCAACCACAGCTGCTATAAGCTCATGCGCACAGTGGTCCTGAGGTGTCCATGGATGCAGCGGTCCTGTGGTGTCCATGGATGCAGTGGTCCTGTGGTGTCCATGGAT